>NC_133653.1:160396023-160721168 GCF_009905375.1 Apium graveolens
CCCTTCGATTCAAGCATCCTCTGTTAACGAGCTATATATCAATCGATTATAAATTTTATAAGGAACACAACCCACTATAAATCAACAGCTAATAACCCCTGAATCAAAAACCCCCAAATTTCAATTGAAAACATTCATACGGGTTATAAACCCTAATTTTGAAATTCGAAAATTAAACCCACTTTTGAGCATGTTATTGAACTCCAAATCAGACGTATGACATATGAAAATCATCAGGAAAACAAGCTCTACAACATGCAATCATCAAATCATACAAACAATCATCCGAACAAAAATTCATATTTTCAATAAAATAAATTCGAAAATAA
This sequence comes from Apium graveolens, assembly GCF_009905375.1. NCBI lineage: Eukaryota > Viridiplantae > Streptophyta > Magnoliopsida > Apiales > Apiaceae > Apium > Apium graveolens. The sequence continues at coordinate 160,396,353 of NC_133653.1, forward strand.
ATAAATTTTTAGAAAAATACCCTTGATTTCTGCAGTGAAATAAAGCTCAGAATCTGATAGAACAACTCAAATCCTTCGTTTTGGTTACTCAAGCTTTAAAAACAGAGATCGGTAACGCCTTCGTTTTGCTGTTTGATTCTTAGAACAGTTTTAAGAAATTAGGGTTTTTCTCTGAAAATTATATAATTAACTATCTGCTAATGATTTTGATACGAAATAAAATACGGTAAAAGGCTATTTATAATTATGGAAAATTTGTATCCCGTTGGATCATTCCGGATATAAAACAGTACGTTTATCTGTAAAAACTGATCCAAACGGTATCGGTTTTCGGGATAATTATCCAAATTAGTACAATTTGTACTGCGGTCTTGGTCTCAGCGCCTGGTTACACGTATTACGAAGTGATAATTGGGATAGTTTAATAAAAAGCTCCCGTTTATCGAAAATACGGGTTTTATTGATTTACCGAAACGAATATTGTATCGAAAATGTTGCGCCGGGACCCGCGCAGGACAAACCGTAAGCCGGATCGAAAAAGTCGAAACATGGAATATGCTCGGAATATTACAATTAGGTTAGGAAGGAGTTCTCGAACGAGTTTCGGGTTCCAAAAACGTAACAACCGTTGACGTCGGTTGGTTCCCGTTTTTATAAAATAGATTTTAATTACCCGGAAAAAGATTTTAGAAATTTCATATGATTCTTATAAATCCATAAACCAACAAAAAAATAATTAGGAAGATATGACAATTATCTATATTTTATTTTGGACATATAAAAATTAAAATACTCAATTAATATTATTTTTGAATATTCAAGTACATATAACACTTAACAATTAACTCACAGAATAGATACTGAACACACATAATAATTGTATAATAGCAAAAATAATTACACGATATATCCCGGATATTACATCCTTCCCCCTTAAAAGGATTCTGTCCTCAGAATCTCTAAGAAAACAAATGAGGGTACTTTTCTCTCATATCACTTTCTAACTCCCAGGTTGACTCTTCAACCTTTGGGTTTCTCCACAATACTTTTACTAACTTTACCACTTTATTTCTCAATACTTTCTCTCTTGCCTCTAGAATCTCTATCGGACTCTCTACATATGATAAATCTGCCTGAAGCTCTATTGGCTCATATTCTATTACATGCCTGGAGTCTGGATTATATTTCTTGAGCATTGATACATGAAAAACATTGTGAATGTGCTCCATGTGCGGAGGTAACGCCAATTCGTAAGCTACTTTGCCAACGTACTTTAGGATCTCAAAAGGTCTGACATATCTCGGGCTTAGCTTCCCTTTCTTTCCAAACCTCGTTAGTCCTTTCCATGGTGATACTTTCAATAATACCAAGCTTCCTTCTTCAAATTCCATGTCTTTCCTTGATTGGTCTGCATATTTCCTCTGATGATTTTGAGCGGCTATTAATCTTTTCTGGATAAGTTCAACAACTTCCTTTGTCTGCTGTACCAGTTCAGGTCTAAGTATCTTGCGTTCTCCTACTTCGTCCCAATATATTGGAGATCTACATATGCATCCATAAAGGGCTTCATAGGGTGGCATTCCAATGCTGGCATGATAACTGTTGTTGTAAGCAAACTCTACCAGAGGTAAATGTTCGTTTCAACTTCCTTTGAAATCAATCGCACAAACACGTAACATATCCTCGATTGTCTGGATCGTTCCTTCACTTTGGCCATCCGTTTGGGGGTGATAAGCTGTACTCATATTCAGTCTTGTTCCCAAATATTCTTGAAAACTCTTCCAGAATCTTGAATTAAACCTTGGATCTCGATCAGATACGATAGACACTGGAACTCCATGACGAACTACAATTTCTTTTAGGTACATATGGACCAACTTGTCGAGCGAAAATCTTTCATTTATATGCAGAAAATGAGCTGACTTGGTAAGTCTATCCACTATAACCCAAATGGCATCATGATTAGCCCTTGTCCTTGGTAATCCAACTATGAAATCCATGGTAATATGTTCCCACTTCCACTCTGGAATCTCCAATGGCTGTAGCAATCCGCTTGGTCTTTGATGCTCTGCTTTAACTCTCTGACAGGTATAACATTTGCTAACCCATTCTGCAATTTCTCTCTTCATATCTGGCCACCAATAATGCTTTTTTAAATCTCTATACATTTTGGTACTCCCTGGATGGATGGAATATCTTGAACTATGTGCTTCTTGTAAAATTTCATTCTTTAACTCCGTCACTGGTGGAATCCAGATTCTAGATGAAAATCTCAAAATGCCTTGATCATCCTTCTGCGTGCATAATTCTTCACCTACCAAACGATTTATATCTTGATCCATTACATCTTTCTGACATTTCTTTATTTTCTCCAACAACTCTGGCTGGAAAGTCATACTGTACACTTTCGCTTCCTCAGGTTCGCAAACTCTAATTTCCAATTCCAATTTCTGAAATTCCTTATATATATCTTCAGGTACTGATAACTTATTTAACTTTTCCTTCTGACTTAATGTGTCTGCCACCATGTTCGCCTTACCGGGATGATAATAAATCGAGCAATCATAATCCTTGATCAATTCTAACCAACTCCTTTGCCTCATATTAAGTTCCTTCTGGGTAAATATATATTTCAAACTTTTGTGATCCATGAAAATCTCACACTTTTCTCCATACAAATAATGTCTCCAAATCTTTAAAGCAAAAACTATAGTTGCTAGCTCCAAGTCATGAGTAGGATACTTTTGTTCGTGTGGTTTCAATTGCCTTGACGCATACGCAATCACCTTGTCGTGCTGTATAAGAACACATCCTAATCCTTTGTAGGAAGCATCGCTATAAATTACAAAATTCCCTTGATCGTCTGGAAGTGACAAAACAGGTGTTGTGATTAATCTCCGCTTCAATTCCTGAAAACTTTCTTCGCACTTGTCATTCCATATAAACTTTTCATTCTTTCGTGTAAGCTTTGTTAATGGTGTGGCAATCCTTGAGAAATTCTGAACGAATCGTCGATAATATCCTGCCAATCCCAAGAAACTTCTTACCTCAGTGGGTGTTCTCGGTCTCTCCCAATTCGTAATTGCTTCGATCTTTGTCGGGTCCACTTTGATCCCTTCGTTACTGACTATGTGTCCTAAGAATTGAACTTCTTGTAGCCAAAACTCACACTTCGACAATTTAGCATATAACTTCTTTTTCCTTAAAATCTCCAAAGTTGTCCTTAAATGTTCCGCATGATCCTCCTCCGTCTTTGAATAGATTAAAATATCGTCTATAAATACTATAACGAACTTATCCAAATATTCCTTGAAAATTCTGTTCATCAGGTCCATAAACGCTGCTGGGGCGTTGGTCAATCCAAAAGACATCACTAAAAACTTGTAATGTCCATACCTTGTTCCGAAAGCTGTCTTTGGTATATCTTCTGGTTTGATCTTCAGTTGATGATATCCCGATCTTAAATCGATCTTGGAGAAATACTTGGCTTCCTTCAATTGGTCAAACAAATCATCAATTCTGGGTAACAGATACTTATTCTTGATTGTCAACTTGTTGAGCTCCCTATAGTCGATGCACAGTCTCATGCTTCCATCTTTCTTCTTGACAAATAATACCGGTGCACCCCACGGGGATACGCTGGGTCTGATTACTCCTTTCTCTAACAATTCCTGTAATTGCTTTGCTAGCTCTTTCATCTCAACAGGCGCCATTCTGTACGGGGCCTTGGATACTGGTTCTGTTCCAGGTGCTAAGTCGATCGCAAATTCAATTTCTCTATCTGGAGGAAGTCCTGGCAATTCGTCGGGAAATACATCTGGAAATTCATTCACTACTGGGATATCTTCAAGTTTTGCTGGCTCCTGACTTTTATCAATCACGTATGCTACGAAATGCTCGCATCCTTGCCGTAGTAACTTCTTGGCTTGAATCATCGTTAAGAACTTCTTTACTTGTTTCTGACCTTTGAACGTTACTATTCTTTCGTCTGGCGTTTTCACCATTACTTTCTTATTTCGACAATCTATCTGAGCATCATGCTTAGATAACCAATCCATCCCTAATATCACATCAAATTCTCCTAACTTAAATGGTATCAAATCTACACAAAACTTACTACCAAAAATCTCAACCTCACAATTCTCACAAACTTGATTCACAGCTACACGTTCTTGATTTGCTAACTCCACAGTCATTATTTCATTTAAGCACTCAACTGGACAATTTAATTTACTAACAAAATCTTGTGAAACAAACGATCGAGTTGCTCCTGAATCTATTAACACTTTGGCACATAAAGAGTTCACATTAAGCGTACCTGCCACAACATCCGTATCCTGGATCGCATCCTTCACCGACATGTCAAAAACTCTAGCCCTCAGAGTCTCATTCACTGTTGGGGTAGATCCCATAATTCTCAATGCATTACTAACTGGGGCTGGTGTCTTGCAATCCCTGGCCATATGTCCTGGCTTCCCACATTTAAAGCATGTAAATCCAATGACTGGAACTTTCACTGCTGGATTCCTGATAGGTTGATCTTTATTTGCTGGCTCTCTTGCTGGCTGATTTCGGCACTCCCTCGAGTAGTGCCCTTTCTGATTGCATTTAAAACATACCACATTCAACTTGTTACAAACTCCTCAATGCTTCTTTCCACAAACTTGACAATCTGGAAAAGTTAATCTCAACTGATTCGGCGGATTCACATTAGCTGGACGATTGCCCTGGCCTCCGTCTCCTGCATTTTGTCTCCTGAAATTAAAATTTCTCCCTTGCTGAAACTTGCCCTTCTTAAAATTTGGAAACTTCCCTGTTTGTGACTGACCCTCACTTCCCTCAACTTTCCTTTTCTTGCTTTCCTTATCTTTCTGGAACATCTCACTCTCTGTCTCTGCGATCATAGCTTTCTGTACAACCCCGACATAGGTATCCAATTCAAAAATAGCTACTTTCCCCCTGATCTATGGCTTCAAGCCTTGCTGGAATCTCTTAGCTTTCTTTCTATCAGTATCAACATACGACGGCACATACCTTGACAATTCCTCAAACTTCCCCTCATAATCTGTTACCGACATATTCCCTTGCTTTAACTCTAAAAACTTCAGCTCCATTTGATCCTGAACAAACTGAGGAAAATACTTTTCTAAAAACAATTCCTTGAACCTTTCCCAACTAATAACATCTATGCCTTCCAGTGTCTTCACCATTTCCCACCAATAGGTGGCCTCATTCTTCAGATAGTAACTTGTAAACTCAACCTTCTGTTCCTCTTTCACTTTCACTAAGGCAAATGCCTTTTCTATTTCCTTTAACCAAACATTTGCTTCAATTGGCTCTAAGGAACCCTTGAATTCTGGTGGGTTTATTGCCTGAAAAGTTTTGAAAGTTACCTGGGGATTGGTCTGTCTTTGTTGTTATTATGCCAGGTGAACTGTTTGTTGGGCCAAGATTTGAAGAATCTGGGCTATTGCTGGGTCCATGGGTCCTGGGTTCACATTCTGGGTTGTATCATCTTGGTTATTATTGTTGTTGGTTTCTTCATTCTGGGTGTTGGTGTGGGTATTTCTTCTGGGAGGCATTTTCTGTAAAGAATCAACCAACTTATTTAGCTTTTGAATATCTTTTACATAAAAGAATAGTTTTGCAAAACAGAAATATTTCTTTTTGAAAACAGTTGTGACTAAATAAATTGCATGCTTCTTTACAGAATATAAACAGTTATGGAAAACAGGGCACATGGTATCACAGGGTATAACTGGTGCAATAAATAAGGTAAGGTAAAACAGGTGCGATAAAATAAATGACAGTGTTGGAAAGGAAAAAGGTACTGATATATATAGATCAAAAGTTTTAGGGTAGTACAAGCGTAAAGACGCTTCGAAAGTCAAAGCAAAAAGGGTACAACAACCTACTCACTAGTCAGCATCTCTAGTCTATAAATACAACTCAAAAGTCTTCTGATACACACTACACACTACTGTTCATACTACATAATCATAGTAACACTGCTCAGCATCTTCATCTCAAAATCTCTAACTCAGCTCCAAGGAAACTCTGGTCCGGCTAGCCTCTCAAAGTCCTCCATCACCTCAGTAGCCCAGCCCAGCAGTGCATCAGGGCCTCTGCCAGGTAGTGTAGCTCCATGTAACCTAGCCTCAAGAACCCTCCGGGTCACATAAATCTCCTTTCGAAGCTCCCTCACGCCACGATTAACATCTGTAGTCCTGATGATATGCTGTAACTCTCTAATCTGAGCCAACAAGGAATCACGCTCGAATAGAAGAGTCTCATACCGGTAATAAGGAACTGGGGGCAATGTAGACTGGAATGGGGCACTCGCTACTGAATGCCCAGTGGAATCTGAATCAGCTGGTTGGGGTCCTCTGACAGGTGGCCTCATGCCTGGAGGTGGAATAGCCTGCAATGGTACGGGCTGCAATACCGGTGGAGGTAGAATAGCCAATGCTGGTGGAATGACAGGATGTGGATCCGATGCTGGTGCTCCAACTGAAGGCTCTGAGTGATCAGCTGATACGGGAATAAAAGAGTCGACCATCTCTGCTATCTGAAATCATATTGTAATATAAGAATCTCATACCATAACGCAATTTACACTAATACCTGATATACCGAAACACTCAACCTCTCAACGTTCTATCATCCTATGCCTTACTTCTAATCCTAACCCTCTACCCATTCCCGTTAACCTAGGCTTGTGTCAGTGACTTATAACCTGTAGCTCTGATACCAAACCTGTGGCACCCTCCAAACCCGGGTTAGAAGTTTGGGGTCCACACACACACCTTAATTATAACCTGCTTATAACAATAATAAAGATACTAATAATATATGCAATGACCCTACTTACCAACCACCACGGACCGCAACAGGTTAAAGTATGCACACAAGCCAAACACACTAATATATTATAAACCGTTCAAATCCCAACTATTTCAAATTCAAACCGAGTATTAAACATTATTACAAACTTAAATTATTCCAAAAGAAGCCTAGTAGCTCAGCTTTCTCAACATGAACCCCTAGCTCTCGCGCTGGACTGGGGATCCTCTTTACCAACTGGTTCCTTTTTAACTGGAAAGAATATAAATAACATCGCACAAATGAGCTAACTAGCTCAGCAAGTCACAATGACAAAACTGAGAATAATGATCATCAGGTGAATATGTTTATGATATCAAGTGAACAATGGATTATGATTTAGAATTGGATATTATACTTTTAATTTAAAAACCAAGGTTAGGCTACTGATCAGTCACGCACTAACCCCGAGCAAGGCACACAGCATTGCTCTAACTACTGGATCCAAGGCACACATTGACCTAACTTGACCATTATATGGTCTGACCACGAATCTGGTCCACAATTTTATAAAAACAATCCAATTCTAACATAATAACAGAATATGCAATAATAAACAATAACCGAAATCATTAACAACAATAAATGTTTAACAATGAAAGGGTTTCAATCCTTGTAAAGATCAACAAGGTACTTTCAAAGCTTGAATGCTGGGTAATGAAAGAATTGGATAACAAAGGAAACAACGTTTCAGGGTTTCAAGGATTTGGTCTTTCAAAGCATAAGATTTCATGGATTGAGTATATAATAATTCAGTTCAGTGTCTGGTATTTAGTTTGTATGTATTTATGGAGTAGTATCGTAGATTTGTGGTTCTTGTTTGGGTATACAATAATCAATGGATTAGAAAGAATATGGTTCATAGCTCAAGAACAATAACTGAAATCAGGATTTAGGTTTTCGTGCTTCAAAGCACTTGCAATGTCAACAAGACTATCAAGAATTACAATATCTCGAGAAAGTTCAGAACACTTGCCTGATATTAGCTTACTATCCTGCACTTGCTTTCAATCTCAATCGTCTTACTCCTCAACTACATGTTTCCCTTTCCTACGCCTTTCCTCTTCTGCTCACATATCATAAGCATCTATCAATCATCAACTCACAGGATTCTATTCAACACATACTTCTATCTACCCTTCGTTTTACCCAAATCTGATTAACGGATTGAAATCTATACAATAACCAAGTAAACACCGAATATATAGACCGATAATCAAACAACAGGTCACGTATAACACATAATACATCACGTAATCAATGACATATCATCTATAAAGAAGTCTCGGGTCATAAATATGCTTTCGGGTATTTAAAAATGATTTTTAAAACATTTTTCGGAATTAAAACGGGTCGTTGGATCAATTTCGGGTTAATAAACAGGGTTCGGTTGGCCCATTCTGGCTCGGAAATAATTTTAGAATAATTATCGAGCCTTGGAAATAATTTAGAATAATATTTTAAAGCTCGAAACTATTTTTCAGAATTTTTAAATCATTTTTAAATAATTAAATCTAATTAAATAACTAATTAAAATCAATTAATAATTAATTAAATCAATTAATCAATTAATTTTCGAATTAATTGACCAATTAATCAATTATAAATTAACTGAAATTAATTAACTAATTAATTCAGATTTATTTGTGAATTAAAAATAATTTTCGGAATTAAAATAATAATTTTCAGAATTTTCAGAAATTAAAAATGAATTTTTATAATAAAAATAAATAGGAAATATGATTTTTAAACATTTTATAAACAGGAATCCTATTTTTGAAAACTTTGCAAACTACAGGGACTAAACTTCACCATCTTCAAAAATACAGGGACTAAACTGCAATTTTGCAGTTTCAGTCGCCGGAAAATCGGGGGTGGCTGGAGAAGACGATCCCGGCGTCCTCACCCCACCAACACCTCCAGATCAACACTACACAACACCATGAACTTGTTCATGCATTCAAAACATTCTAATAATCCCTGTTCTGGCCGGAAATTGGCCAAGAACATCGCCGGTTTCCGGCGAACATCGCAAATCTTTAAAACACAACTCCCTTCGATTCAAGCATCCTCTGTTAACGAGCTATATATCAATCGATTGCAAATTTTATAAGGAACACAACCCACTATAAATCAACAGCTAATAACCCCTGAATCAAAAACCCCCAAATTTCAATTGAAAACATTCATACGGGTTATAAACCCTAATTTTGAAATTCGAAAATTAAACTCACTTTTGAGCATGTTATTGAACTCCAAATCAGACGTATGACATATGAAAATCATCTGGAAAACAAGCTCTACAACATGCAATCATCAAATCATACAAACAATCATCCAAACAAAAATTCATATTTTCAATAAAATAAATTTGAAAATAAATAAATTTTTAGAAAAATACCCTTGATTTCTGCAGTGAAATAAAGCTCAGAATCTGATAGAACACCTCAAATCCTTCGTTTTGGTTACTCAAGCTTTAAAAACAGAGATCGGTAACGCCTTCGTTTTGCTGTTTGATTCTTAGAACAGTTTTAAGAAATTAGGGCTTTTCTCTAAAAATTATATAATTAACTATCTGGAAATGATTTTGATACGAAATAAAATACGGTAAAAGGCTATTTATAATTATGGAAAATTTGTATCCCGTTGGATCATTCCGGATATAAAACAGTACGTTTATCTGTAAAAACTGATCCAAACGGTATCGGTTTTCGGGATAATTATCCAAATTAGTACAATTTGTACTGCGGTCTTGGTCTCAGCGCCTGGTTACACGTATTACGAAGTGATAATTGGGATAGTTTAATTAAAAGCTCCCGTTTATCGAAAATACGGGTTTTATCGATTCACCGAAACGAATATTGTATCGAAAATGTGGCGCCGGGACCCGCGCAGGACAAACCGTAAGCCGGATCGAAAAAGTCGAAAGATGGAATATGCTCGGAATATTACAATTAGGTTAGGAAGGAGTTCTCGAACGAGTTTCGGGTTCCAAAAACGTAACAACGGTTGACGTCGGTTGGTTCCCGTTTTTATAAAATAGATTTTAATTACCCGGAAAAAGATTTTAGAAATTTCATATGATTCTTATAAATCCATAAACCAACATAAAAATAATTAGGAAGATATGACAATTATCTATATTTTATTTTGGACATATAAAAATTAAAATACTCAATTAATATTATTTTTGAATATTCAAGTACAGATAACACTTAACAATTAACTCACAGAATAGATACTGAACACACATAATAATTGTATAATAGCAAAAATAATTACACGATATATCCCAGATATTACATTTATCTCCCCCTTAAAGAAGGAATGTATGCTGTCGTCTGAAGGAGTTCTCATATTTCACTTGGTTGGAAAAGAAATAACAAGTAGTTTATCATTCTTCCTCACTGTGAGTGTGTGATTCTATTTAGTGTACCTCACATGTGTTTCACTCTTCTCTCCACTGGTGTTTACACTCATTCTCACAAGTGTATCACTCTTCTCTCATAGCTCCATAATCCAGCTGTACCTGCAAGGAAAATCACCTTAGCCATCCTTAAGGAGGTCACAGGTGGTGCAATGGGAGTTCGCAAATCCCCATCCTTGTTAAACTCGTCAGATGAATCTGAGTCATAATCTACAAGTTGCTAGTTTCCCTTTTAGGGTTCCAGATTTGAATTCTGGGAAGGTAAATAATGATCCAACGAATTTAGCATAAAGATCAAATTTCCCTTCTAATGTATGTGAAGACATTTCCTTGTGACTCATCAGGTAATATCTAAATCATTGTCAACAAGTTGCCGATCTGCGCCTATGTCAGATCCACTATCCGCAGATGCATCCAGGGGATTTAAGCCTGGGGAGGTAGACACTGACCACTGACATATGGCTTTTGGATCAGTATCCTCTCCTAACACCTGTAAAGGCAATTGGTCCATTAACGAACCTTGAACAATCGAATCTGACCTTAAAATGGTCGAAACTCTTGTTTCCGTCAACTCATCCTTTGTGTGTGTAACCTTTCCTTGTGCATAAAAAAAAATTATGTTTGAAGTGGTGACACTACATCGGATACCTTGGCCGACAGGCAAATTTCAATAGACACACCCTTTTGAGAGAATGAATCTAGTAACTGTTTTTGAGCCTTTTCAGCCATTACATCTTTTTAAGAAGATGCATGGGGGCTAGCAGTTGTCTCGGTTTAAATACTAGTTGTCTCGGTTTAAATACTACTCATCTATGTAGCAGACAGAGCTACTGGGTTGACTACAGAACCTTCCTTATGTGGTGCACTAAGGCACTATCTCCCTCACGCTCATTTATACTACATTTAGTGGTAAGAGAGTGTTGGTTGGTTCTGTTTCTGTGTTTGTCTTTACAGTCTGGGATAGATGTTGTGGGTTTTCAACCTCATGACTGTCAATGAAAGAAAGCCATTGGAGACTGAACCTGTATCACAGAACATAGGGCAATATAGAGAGATAAAATATACTTAAGATCTATAATGAATGAAAATTATACATTTAATCTTTTGAGAGTAATGATGTATAATAGTGATTTCAAAGGATTTTACATGAATTAAGAAATCACTAATGTAGAAAGAAGTTTGATTTACTCCTAAAACTCACTGCACATATTAAACAATATGATTGCGCCTAGTGATTAGAGAGTTATAAATATGACGATTGCTTGAGCAGTACACTAGTTCATACCAACCTGAAGTGAGATTGTGAAGAAGAGATTGCATAGTCCAATAGATCTGCAACTTCCAAGTCCATGAACTGAGGTGTATTGACTTCCTCTTTTGACTCACCAACCAGGAGTACACTTGTACACATCTTACTAGAGTCCAATTCCAAGTGTAATGTGCATCAGGTGCCTGATATGTCATAATATTCTCAAGTCTCATCACTGGTGCTATATGTTAGATACTGCTTCCTGATAATAACCTAGCACAATATATAAAATTTTCAATGATAACATTCCCAGCTTGCAAACAGCCATATCACTCAGATAAACCTTTGCTCTTATCTCCAAAGGTAACCAGGGGGCCAGCTTTCTCAATCCACATTTGATAGCAGGGCACTATCTCCGGTCATATGTCTTTATGATCCACTTGAAAGGAATATGTCCTAAGTCCAATCATGTATTAGGATTTAGGAATAACTTCCTGTGTAATCTGTTTTGATTTCATTGATATTAATAAAAGACTTGTTTTGTTTTTATTACGGGCTTTATCTATTTAAGTGTTTAAATAAGATATACCATAGTTTAGAGTAAAGCTTTTTATGGATTATGATGAGATCATAATAGTGAGACCTAAAAGATGATAACTCTAAACTTAAATAGTTCCTGGTCGTAGGATTACTAACTAGTAATTAATAATCCGCAGAGATCGGTACATACTATGATTGCTTCATTATGAAGGATGTCTGTTCTCAGAGACATTTGTGTGGTGACACTATAGCTAGTATGTAGGTGCTTATTATAGAATAAGTTCACTGAACATGACTCGCCCAGCTGAACAACTGATGGAGTTCACTCATGTGTCAGCAGTTGTTAACATAGTGATAGTTGTACAAGTATCCTTAGACTTGAGGTCATCATAGTCATCTTGTGTACACCGAACTATGCTTTGGTTTAGTTCTTAGTCTCCAGGGACAATTATTAGGGCTCTACTGGGTATAGGAATTTGTACACGAAGATAGTGTATGATCAATAAAGGATCTACCCCTTCCAGTGAAGGAAGCGAATGTTCAAGGCTGATCCACTTATGCTAGTTCAGGAATCTCTGGCCAGAGTGAATGAAATTAGAAAGGAGTTTCTGATTTGCAGAGAACTAAGCATAGTAAATGGTAAGCAAGTGATTAAATTAGATAGGCTTGACACGAGATCCATGCCTTGTATTTAATCGGGACATTGTAGGGTAGAAGGAGTTTATTGTACGGTAACTATTCACTGAATAGGTTCTTGGTATTTTAAGAAGTGAATTCATATTATCCGGATAGTCGCGATATGCTGAGAAGTATCCCTCACGATGTAGAATAAATGTGATTAATTAATTAATCATATTTAATAAATTAGAAAATTTATATAAATAATGATAAAATAGTTTTATTATTATTTATTTCTACTATCGGCTTAATATTGAACCTACAGGGTCACACCATAAAAAGAGAATGATTTAATGGTGGAGGAATTAATTAATAATGTCTAATAATTATTTATTTATGAAATAAATAATTAATTGGAAAATTTAATAATTGATTAAATGAGATTTAATTGATTATAAATTAATTAAGAAAAGTTCTTAATATTATTAATTAAGGATTTAATTTTTTGGAAATTAAATCAAGAGAGAGAATTATTTCTAAAGAGTTTAGAAAAAGGATTAATAATTAAAAGGTATTTTAATTATTAATGAGAATAATAAATGGGATAATAATAATAATATTTATGGGAAAATTTCAGCTAAAAATTTTGCCTATAAATATACTATTATAAACCCTATTTTTATTCTAACCCCAAAATTTTATAAAACCTTATTCTCTCCACCTCCTCCTCCTCCTTAACGTCGTTTTCTTGGGGGATACCGGTGGAGTGCTTCAAGTTTGAGGAGCAGCTGCTAAGGATCTCCGATCGTTGCTTTTGGATCGCATATTAAAGGTTAGTAATCGATCCATATGTTTTTACCATGATTTATATGCTTTTATTTGGATTTTGTATGGTTAATAGTGCTTTACCATGCCTCCGCTGCGATTAAAATCCTACAATGGTATCAGAGCATAGGTTGTATGTAATAACCCCCAAAATTTTGAACTTTTTGTAACCCTTATGAATAGTGTTTTTGCTGAATGAGAAAACTTTTCATGCCACACTATGTAGGGTTCTGTTATGGATATTCTGAGATTTTATTAGTACTCTATATGGTATATAAGTGTATGTAAAGATCTTCAGAATCCAATTCCGAACACTTTGATTTTTCCCGGATATCCACTAGATACGGAAAGAATTGAGTATAAGGTAACAGGATAAAAAGGATTTAAATTAAAGGATTATAAGAGAGGGTCATAAAAGGAATATAATATATTGAGAAAGGTTAAGGGAACCTAAGTAATAAGATCCCGGGTATGATCCCTCAAACGATAAACGAAAACGAAAGTTAAGCGAACCGTATAACAGATCAGCGGTCATTAGGCAAACAATTAGGAAGTTAATCAAGGATGTTATGGATAAAAAGCTAAGGTTATTACTTGTTGTATTTAATACTAAGATTCGGGAGCTCAAGGCCTTTAATGGCTGCTCTCGTGTTTCGTGACTCAATCTGCCTTTACGAGATGCCTACGTATCTCTGCGAATTAGAGAATCAAGCCAAAAAACGTAGTTCTGATTGGTGGGGGTGAGACCCCTTATATAGATGTTGGTGGTCCTTGAATTGGACTTGGTATAGGAGACTTGGTGGGCAAGTCTCATAGTTAGAATGGACTTTGGAGTCCTAGATAGTAGGAAACTGATCCCTTATCCTTTTAGGTCCCCTTGAGGCTTATCTATAAAGATTTATATCCTTATCAAGACTCTTCTCAACAGCTGATTTTTCCCTTATTAATTAATTACGAAATTAATTAATAATCAGGGCTTTTGGGCCTTTTTTATTCCACCAGGCCTGATCTGGTCCATCAGGCTTAACCTTTCTGGTCTGAATATCATACATCTTCTTATTGGGTCCAGCAGCCCATTATTAATAAAATCAGGATTTATTTATCCCTATCATTTGCCCCCCAACTTTTGGGAAACATTGATTAGGTTTCACAGAAGTTAAGTCTATTCATTCCCTTACAGGGTTTCGTTCTTGCGTAAAGTGTGGAGCGACCTACACGTTTACAACGAGTTTTTCCTTTTATTTAGGAATTATTTTGATTTCCAGGAATTTTTCCCTTATTTCTGGATTTTTCCCTAATTTTTCTGGGATTTTTCCTCATTTTCTGGAATTTTCCCTAATTTTTCTGGGATTTTTCCTCATTTTCTGGAATTTTCCCTAATTTTTCTGGGATTTTTCCTTATTTTCTGGAATTTTCCCTAATTTTTCTGGGATTTTTCCTTATTTTCTGGAATTTTCCCTTATTTTTCTGGGATTTTCAAATTTCCAGCCCTTTTTTCGACCAGGATCCTAGTCGAAATTTCGACCTGGATCCTAGTCGAAAATAGGGGTCAGCCTTGTCATCCTGGTCGAAGGATTTCGACTAGGATCCACGACCTGGATTTCGACCAGGATCCTAGTCGAAATTTCGACCTGGATCTAGGTCGTCAATTCCCCACTTTTAGCTTCTGATTTTGAGCCCTTCGACTAGGATTTCGACCAGGATCCTAGTCGAAATTTCGACCTGGATCCTGGTCGAAAATTCTTTGGTTTTCCTGATTCCTGGTCGAAGAATTTCGACTAGGATCCACGACCTGGATTTCGACCAGGATCCTAGTCGAAATTCGACCTGGATTTTTAATACTTATTTCTGTAAAATGCTTGTCTAATTCGACCTCATTCCTAATCGAAGTTTCGACCTCAATTCAGTTCTATTTTTTCCGCTTTTTTCGTGAGTCTAGTCGAAAAATTTCGAGCAGGGATCACGACCTGGATTTCGACCTGAATCCTGGTCTTTTTTCTCCGTTATTTTCGGGTGTCTGCTCGAAAGTTTTTGAGCAGGATTCACGACCTGGATTTCGACCTGAATCCTGGTCTTTTTTCTCCGTTATTTTCGGGTGTCTGCTCGAAAGTTTTTGAGCAGGATTCACGACCTGGATTTCGACCTGAATTCTGGTCTTACATCTTTTTATTTGGGCCTTACATTTTTTAAGGCTAAAACTGAATTTTCCAAATCCTAATTGGATTTGGGCCTGGATTTCTCTATTGGGCTTTATCAAATATTACTGGGCCTCTTTATTGGGCTTTATCAAATATTACTGGGCCTCTTTACTGGGCTTTATCAAATATTACTGGGCCTCTTTACTGGGCTTTATCACACCCTGTTTAGAATGCCCTAGAATTCCTAGGAATATTCTGGAAGATGCTTTTTCCTGGGCTTTTTCTCATGGGCCTTTGTTCTTAATGGGCTTTTTGTCCCTTCAACTTCTTTTTCCTCCTATATAAAGGAATGAGGAAAGGTCACTACTCCTCACTTCCTCATTTCTTTGTTTTCTTCTTCATTCTCCTGCTAAGATTCTCAGAGCAATAACAGCAAGTCGGAGCTCAAAGCCTTTCTCAGGAGTGCTTTTTCAGGTAAGATTTCTCCCTTTGTTTTTTGTGTTCATTTTTCCATTGTGTGCCATTTTAAGACAGCCTATTTACGTGCCTCATACCTTTTTTCAGATGGCTGACAAAAGAATGACTCGTTTGGCCAAGATGAACGTGGCTAGAAAGTCCAATGATTTTCCTATTCGATCGAGGTATACTTCCTTAATCGACATGATCAACACTCGAGGGGACGAGTATCCGTCTGATGCGCATCTGGACGCACACGATCATATCAGCGCCTTACGGGATCCCAAGGAGCTGGAAAAGTTGAGCGGCTGCTTCAGAATCAAAGAACCTTTTAAGCTGGTTCTTGCAGGTCCGGCCGACAGGGCCTGTCAGTGGAAGAAGGACGCGCTATGCGTCTATAGGGATACTCTAAGGGCAGGTATTAGACTCCCTTTTCATCCATTCATTCCTTTACTTTTGGCTGATGTAGGCATCAGCCCTTGCCAGCTTCCCCCCAATTCCTGGAGGTTGATCCTATGCTATCTGTCGCAATGCGCCAAGCACAGCATCCCCACATCTGTTGCTGTTTTCAGGAAGATTTTCCAGTTCAAGAACAGCCCTGATAAAAGTCCGGGTTGGGTTTCTATCAACCAACGCCCCACTATCCCCCATATTGTGAATGGGAAATCCATTCCTG
The DNA here is from genome assembly GCF_009905375.1 of Apium graveolens. Classification (NCBI taxonomy): domain Eukaryota; kingdom Viridiplantae; phylum Streptophyta; class Magnoliopsida; order Apiales; family Apiaceae; genus Apium; species Apium graveolens. The sequence goes on from NC_133653.1 coordinate 160,413,164, forward strand.
ACAACAATTTGGGGTGGAAGAAGGATTTTTTGTTTATAGTTTGGGAGGGTGGAGATTGGGTTCCCTATTTCGATCTTCTTTTGGGATTGCCGTGGATGGGAGCCCAAATGACATAGCTTTGTCTGAGGAGGAGGCTAGAGGTTTCAACCTCCTGACGCAAGACAACGGCACCTCCCATTCTTGGGATCTTATCCGGGAGACTGTCCTGGTAGAACGCGGCCTCTCGCCCGTTCATAAGAAAAGTAAGTTCCTACCTTCATCTACTTTATTTCCTGCATTTTTATTCCATTAGTTTTCAACTGACTTTGCTTGTCGCAGTGGCTGAGAAGATTGAGGAGGCTACGAAGCCAAAGGACCTGGAAACGACCAGGATGAAGAGGGCTGGGAAGATTTTCAAAGATCCTAGGCTTGGTGATCGCTTCCCTGAGTTCCTCCTTCAGGCTATGGAGCCAAATGAGGAAGGTCCCAGCCAGGTTTTGCGCACCAAGCAGAGGCCAGGGGCCTATTTTCAACCTGCCTGGGGGATCCGGGGCAAGGACTCAATATTGGGCAGCACAGCCCTGTCCAAGGAATGGTCCAAACATTCCATCTCTCCGGTGGACTATCAAGACTTTGTCCTCCAACAGGACTTAGAGGGGAACGAGCTTTTTGGAGCCCAAGCCCTGGCGACAGTACGCACTTTACTTATGCCTTTTACACTTTTCTTTTCATGCTTCTTTTCTAAAGTTTTGCTATTTCTCTTGCAGGCTAACGCCCATTTTCAAGGGGCAATTCACCAAGCTAAGGCTTGGAAGGTTGGCCTGGAAGATGCCAACAAGAAGTTGGAGGAGGCCAACCAAAAAATTGAGGCCCTTGAAGCTCAATTGGCTTCTTCCACTTCTGACCTGGAGACGGCCCGGGCTGAAAACGTAATCTTGAAGGCGCAGAAGGACAAAGCCTTTGACGGCTGGATGGATACCCAAGAATTCAAAGACCTGATGGTGGAGCATGACGCCCTTCTTCACCCAGTCAGCTACAAGGAGGGTTGGGACGCTGCTGTGGAGGCTATCCAGGATGAGTTTCCCGAGATCCTTGAGCAGTCGCCCTTTCCCTGCCCTGTGCGGGTTCCAGAGCTTGGAGGCGTTACTGAGAAGCTTGCTGGCATGATCAGGGATGGAGAAGAGGAAGATTCTTCTGAGGAGGAACTCGAGCCTGCTACTAAGAAGGCAAGGGTGGAAGAACTTTCAAAAGTAGTGCCTCAACAGCCATCATCTCCTGCAGAGGGAACTTCCACAGGGACTTCGGAGGGTTCGACTGAGACTTCTGAAGAGACGACTGAAACTTCCGAGGAGTCGTCGGATAGTGGTTCTGAAGAATCTCAACCTTCCAAGGCCTAATTTTTTTGTATATCTTCTTTATGAACTTTATTTTTATCAGAAGTTGTTACCCTTCGGGGTTAAATTTTGTATGTTGCTCCTTCGGCCTCTTATCATTATAGTCTTAATGTGCGTTTAAACATCCTTTAGATAGAAATAACTTAAAACTCTTTAACATGAAGTCTGGTTTTTCAAAACCTTACATAGCATGGGTTCGACCCTAATCAATAATAACTTGACAATGTAAATTCTACTGGAATATAAAATCCTACGCAAGCAAAGCTTCCAGGTGCTTTTAAACCTACTTGCCAAAATGACAAGTGAGAATCGTACTTCGCCTATCTTACACGTAGTAAACCTTCAGGTTTTGTGCGTGCCAGGTCCTCGGGACTTCAAAACCATCCACAGTCTCGAGCTTGTAGGTTCCTCTACCTTGAACACTCTTGACTCTGTACGGCCCTTCCCAATTTGGGGCAAGCTTCCCTTTTTGTCCTACACCAGATGCTTCTATCTTCCTCAAGACTAGATCGCCTTGTTTAAAAAACCTTTCTTTAACCCTTAGGTTGTAGTAGAATGAAGCTTTTTTCTGATATTCTACTATCTTTGCATGTGCTTTATCTCGCACTTCATCGATTAAATCCAGGGCTAGCTTCTGCCCTTCCTCATTTTCTTTCTCATCAAAAGCCTGAATCCTTGGAGAAGAATGTGATATCTCCACGGGAACTACTGCTTCTGCCCCATATGCCAACATGAAAGGGGTCGCACCTGTCGTGACTCTACAGGTAGTCCTATAGGCCCATAATATGGGAAGTATCTCATCCACCCAATTATTTCTTGACTTCTCGATCCTCTTCTTTAATCCGTCCAGAATTATTCGATTTGCAACTTCTGCTTGCCCATTAGCTTGTGGGTGAGCGACAGAGGTGAACCGTAACTCAATTTCATTTTCTTCACAGTACTTCTTGAATTCCTCATTATTGAATTGCGTTCCATTGTCAGTGACGAGGATACGGGGAATTCCATATCGGCACATAATATTTTCCCACAGGAATTGTGCAACTTGCTTAGTTGTGATTTTGGCCAAAGGTTTGGCTTCGATCCACTTGGTGAAATAATCAATGGCTACAATCAGAAACTTCCTTTGTGTCGTGGCCATAGGAAAAGGACCTAGAATATCCATTCCCCACATTGCAAAGGGAATAGGCGAGTTGATAGAGGTCAGCATCTCGGGGGGTTGTCTAACAACTGGTGCATGCTTCTGACAGCGATCACACTTCTTTACATATTCTTTGGCATCAGCCATCATTTCTGGCCAATAAAAGCCTAAACGGGTTATCTTATGAGCTAAGGCCCTACCCCCCAAGTGTTGCCCACAAATACCTTCATGCACTTCCTCAAGAGCTAAGCGTGCCTCATCGGGCCTGAGACACCTCAAGTAAGGAACCACGAAAGATCTTTTATACAGAATCCCGTCTATCAATGAGTACCTTAGTGCTCGAACAGTTAATTTTCGTGCTTCAGTTGCATCGCTTGGCAACCAACCGGTTTGAATGTGAGCCTTGATGGGATCGATCCATGACGTCCCCAGGCCTATGGGAGCCACGAGCTTAACATCTATGCTTCGTGTCCTCAAAACACGAAAGTATACACTCCCTGAACTTTCTTCTATCTCAGATGAAGCAAACTTTGATAGCGCATCTGCCTTAATATTTTCTTCCCTTGGAATGTGCTCAACATGGCATTCATTAAACTGGGTCATCACAGCCCTTACTAGGCGGACATATTTAGCCATTGTATCATCCCTTGCCTCAAATTCTCCCTTTACCTGGGATATGATCAGCTTTGAGTCTCCACGGACCTTTAAGTTTTTGACTCTAAGTGTCCCAGCTAGACCAAGGCCAGCTATCAGGGCTTCATATTCTGCCTCATTATTTGTGGTTGGGAAGTCTAGCTTCATAGCATACTCAATTAAGAACCCATCAGGGCTTTGCAGAACCAATCCTGCTCCACTGGAATTTGTTTTTGATGCTCCATCAAAATAGAGAACCCAATATTCTTTCTCCTTGTCCCCATTGTCGACTCCCTTGTCTTGAGGTATGGTATCTTCCTGCCCCCCGACTTCTTGGTTGGGTATGGTACATTCCACCACGAAGTCAGCTAGTGCCTGGGCTTTTATGGCCGTACGTGGCTTATACTTGAGATCGAATTCTCCCAACTCTACTGCCCACTTAATCAGTCTCCCACTTGCCTTGGGACTGTGAATGATATTTCTCAGTGGCTGATTTGTTAGCACTTCAATTTGGTGAGCTTGAAAATAAGGACGCAGCTTTCTTGAAGCCATAACCAAGGCTAAAGCGAATTTCTCAATGGCTGAATAATTCAACTCAGCACCATGCAAAATTTTGCTGACATAGTATACGGGTTTCTGGACTTTCAGTTCCTCCTTAACCAACACGGCGCTCAAGGCGCTCTCCGAAATAGCTAAGTACAAGAATAAAACTTCATTCAGAACTGGCTTGGCCAACAACGGGGCCTGGCCCATATACTTCTTTAACTCTTCAAATGCCTCCTGATTTTCCTCACTCCATACAAAGTCTTTGATGTTCTTTAGTGACTTGAAAAATGACAAGCACTTGTCTCCTGACTTGGAGATGAATCGTCCTAACGCAGCGACCCTTCCTGTGAGCTTCTGAACATCCTTGACAGTTTTAGGGGGTTCCATGTCCAGGATTGCCTTTATTTTATCGGGGTTTGCCTCAATTCCCCTCTTCGAGACCATCAATCCCAAGAATTTTCCAGATCCTACTCCGAAAGCACACTTCGTCGGATTCAACATCATCTTGTGGTACCTCAGGACCTCAAAAGCTTCCCTTAAATGGGCTATATGATCAGTCTTTACTAGACTCTTGACTAACATGTCATCAACATAGACTTCCATAGTCTTACCAATAAGATCCTTAAAAATTTTATTCACCAACCTCTGATAGGTGGCTCCTGCATTCTTGAGACCAAATGCCATAACAAGATAACAATAAACACCAAAGTCAGTGATAAATGATACCTTTGGAATGTCATCCTTATGCATTTTGATCTGATTATATCCGCTAAATCCATCCATGAAACTCAGCATCTCATGTCCAGCAGTGGCATCAATCAAAGTATCAATTCTAGGCAGCGGGAAACAGTCTTTGGGGCATGCATCATTCAGATCAGTGAAGTCTATACACATTCTCCACTTTCCATTAGCCTTCTTCACCATTACAGGGTTTGCTAACCACTCCGGAAATTGAATCTCCTCAATGAAACCAGCCTCTAAGAGCTTTTCTACTTCCTGTTTTATAGCCTCTTGTCTTTCCGGGGCAAAATTTCTTTTCTTTTGTTTCACTGTCTTCCGGCTTGGATCCACGTTTAGCTTGTGAGTAATTAACTCCGGGTCTATACCTGGCATATCAGCTGCTGACCATGCAAACACATCACTATTTTCTTGTAAAAATTTCACTAACTTCCCTCTAAGAGGCTCCTCTAATGTGGCTCCAATGAAAGTCATCCTCTCAGGATTCTCGGGGTCTAAAGGAACTGAAACCAATTCTTCTGCTGGCCTTCCTCTATTCTCATCATTTTCTCGAACATCCATATCTTCAATAGGAAGAACCTGCCCCCCGACTCCATCTGCCCTCAAAGAGGCCACATAACAGCTTCTAGCCATTTTTTGATCTCCTCTCTCTTCTCCAATACCGTTTCGGGTGGGAAACTTCATGACTGAATGGTAGGAAGAGGGGACTGCCTTGAAGGCATGTATCCCTGTTCTCCCCATGATAGCATTATAAGTTGAACTAGCCTTTACCACCACAAAATCCAGCATCTGCGTTGCTTGCCTTGGCTCCATACCTATGGTGGTTGGCAATTTAATTATCCCTTCCACAGGACATTCTACTCCAGCAAATCCATATATCGGCATGTCGGTTGGTGTCAACTGGGAGTCGTTATACCCCATCCTTAGAAAGGTGTCGTGGAGCAAGATATCCACAGAAGCACCATTATCCACAAGGACCCTCTTAACCGGGCTATTTCCTATTATCGGCGTTATGACCAGCGGGTCGTCATGGGGAAACTTCACACCCTCTAGGTCGGAATCATCAAAAGCCAATGTTACTTCTGTCCTGGCCCTCTTCGGGGCTTCTCCAACAATATGCATAACCTCTCTAGTATATGCCTTTCTGGAATTTTTGGACAATCCAGCAGCAGTTGGACCTCCAAAGATCGTGTTTATCACAGGCCCTCGAGGTCTCGGCCTTCCATAAATGGTGTTTATAACTGGTCCTCTAGGTTGGGGATTCCGCCCCTGATCATCTTGGTCCCTCCTACGATCTTCAAAGTTCTTCCTTCCATTACTATTTCTGTCTCCTCCATCTCCAGTATACTTGTTCAATCTTCCTTTTCGAATCAAAAACTCAATTTCATCTTTCAACTGCCTACACTCATCGGTGTCATGGCCAACATCTTTGTGAAACCTGCAATACTTGCCCTTATCTAGCTTGGCGGGATCAGCCTTCAAGGGCTTAGGCCAGCGAATATCTCTGTCTTTCTCAATCTCCATCAAAATCTGACTTCTGGGAGCATTCAGCTTAGCGTATTCAGTGAACTTTTGCCCAGGTCCTCCCTTCTTGGGGGTTGAATCAGGGTTTTGTTCAGTTCTAGGATATTTATCCTTAGCGATATACTCCAAATCAGTTTTTCGTTTCTTGCCTCCAGTGGGCTCATTACTTACTACGGTCTTCCTCATACTTTCTTCAACCTTGATATACTTCCCTGCCCTCTCTTGGAGCTGCAACATGCTCTCAGGGGGTCGTTTGGCCAAAGACATCTTGAAAAACTCATCCCTAGTTCCTTGTTGCAGTGCTATCATGGCTACCTTATCATCAAGGTCTGGGACTTTTAAAGCCTCCTTTGTAAAACGATTCAGGTAATCTCTTAAGGATTCCTTAGCTCCCTGCACAAGACTCATAAGAGATGCTGAACTTTTCTCATGGACTCTTCCACTGATGAATTGCTTAATAAAAGCCTGGCTTAATTCTCTGAATGATCCAATAGAATTTGGGGGTAGGCGACTGTACCATCTTTGAGCCATACCCGACAGGGTTTGAGGAAAGGCCCGACATTTTATAGCATCGTTCACGGGTTGCAGCAGCAGTGCATTAGAGAATGTCCTAACATGATTAGCGGGGTCTCCCGTGCCGTCATAGGCTTTGATAGTGGGCATCTTGAATTTCCTTGAGATATGGGCATTCATTATTTCTTCTGTGAAGGGTGGAGTTGGATCATCAGGATCTCCAAGGGGAAGGAGATTGCTTGGATCAGTTCTTGGGACAGCAGCCCTTCTTCTTACCGGACCATCCAGGTCTATGATGGGAGGAGGATTTCTCCCCCTAGGAGATATGTGGGTTCTGGTGGCTTGGTGAGCCTCCAAGTCCCGTCTCAGCCTTTGGATTTCAGCCTCATGAGCCCTGATCTTTTCCTGCACTTCTTGGGGATTCGCCCCTGGGGTGCTTTGGGGGCGTTGCCTTCCATCGGCCATTGGCTCTTTTCCAGGACGCCTCCTTCTCGGGGCCACTTCATCATCCGAAGATTCGGAGTCTCTCTCAGTGTATGGACCAGAAAATTCCCGATCCTCAGGGATAGGATCCAAACCTCGTATATAGGGGGGCGACCGCCCTCGTGCTTCGCTTCGCCCAGCATATCCGCTTCCTCCAACCTCAGGATGAAGGGGCATCCCATAAGGGGGGTTAGTAGTAACAATAGTTGAATATTCATACCCGACGGGTCGAGAATTCACAGGTATATGTATTTGTTGAACTTGAGGATTCGTACCTTGAATAGTCGGGGGAGTTGTCCCTTGTGGCTGAGGATGAGGTGCCCCTGTCTGGGCTTCCCCCTGAGTAGATGCATAAGTTGAATGGGGAGGAACCTCCACGGTTGATGAAATCACCTGGGTTGTCCCTGATGGTGTTCCCTCCTCCAGAGTGCTAGTTGTTCTCCGTGTTCTCGCCATGGTTGTTGTTCCGTTTTTCCCACAGACGGCGCCAAATGTTATGGATAAAAAGCTAAGGTTATTACTTATTGTATTTAATACTAAGATTCGGGAGCTCAAGGCCTTTAATGGCTGCTCTCGTGTTTCGTGACTCAATCTGCCTTTACGAGATGCCTACGTATCTCTGTGAATTAGAGAATCAAGCCAAAAAACGTAGTTCTGATTGGTGGGGGTGAGACCCCTTATATAGATGTTGGTGGTCCTTGAATTGGACTTGGTATAGGAGACTTGGTGGGCAAGTCTCATAGTTAGAATGGACTTTGGAGTCCTAGATAGTAGGAAACTGATCCCTTATCCTTTTAGGTCCCCTTGAGGCTTATCTATAAAGATTTATATCCTTATCAAGACTCTTCTCAACAGCTGATTTTTCCCTTATTAATTAATTACGAAATTAATTAATAATCAGGGCTTTTGGGCCTTTTTTATTCCACCAGGCCTGATCTGGTCCATCAGGCTTAACCTTTCTGGTCTGAATATCATACATCTTCTTATTGGGTCCAGCAGCCCATTATTAATAAAATCAGGATTTATTTATCCCTATCAAAGGAGGTTAGGGATGATGAGGTCATCCAACCAATAAGGAGAGGACAAGTAAGATATGATGACACAATAAGGTGATGTAAGCATGACATAGGGAGGGAGGAGATGTGGTTGGTTTATAACCATACAAAGACAAGGTTAATAAGGTAATTAACCAAAACAAAAACAAAGCTACATCCACCAAGCCAAAACAAATCATTTCATCAAAACAAAAATTGTATTTCTCTTCACCAAGAACATTTGCTCTCGGCTTTTTCCATTTTCAAAGAGAAGATTTTTCGAAATCCAAGTTCCAAGCTTCCTAAATTGGTAAGATAATTCTCTAGTACTCCTTATGCATAGTTATGGCTATCTTATGAGTTTAAGCCTCCAATTCATTCTTAATCTTCTCCAAGAAATCAATGAAGAAGACAATGAATAGTGATTTCAAGGTTTTTAACTTGATTTTCTTGTTTTTCCTTTAAGATCCAAGCATCCCTAAGACATCTCAAGGCTTCTTAAGGCTTCCTAGCTACTCACATCACTTCAAGGAAGGTATATCATCTCCAAACCCTAGCTTTACTTTGTATATTAGGATGATTTTGGTTGTTATGGTAATAGAGTAGCTTAATGCTTGTTGGTTTAGAGTTTGGGTTGGAATGGTGGTGAATTGAATGTTGAAATCTTATGGTTTGGTTAAAGGACTTAAGTATAGTTTAAATTCAAGTTTAAGAATAAGTATAATTTTTAATATTGAGTTTATTGGGGCTGTTATGATGTATTGTGGATGGATGTTAGTTGTATGGATGGATTGGGATTGATTGGTGGTTGTATTGGATTGGTATAAAATTGGGAAATCGCGTAAACATAGCCGTCGTAATGTCCGATTTACTTTAGACAGCTTTTGTTCATAACATTAGGACCCGAGAACTCCCTTCTAGGTTTTGACGATTGCCATGTTTAGATAGTTCATGTTCCGAGCTTCGTTTTGATATGTGGTTCGTTTGATTCCGATGTACGGTTTAGGAGAAACGGCCGTTTTAAGTAACGACGTTTCGCGAACGAAACATTACCCCTCACCTTACTTTGAAACATAGGTTAAAGACCTAAAAAGGGTTAATTAGTGTATGAAACAATTATGTTAATTGTGTTAGGCAGTTAGTAAGACACTCGCGAAAGAATCGCCTTAAAACTCGTAATGGTTAATTTATTAAAAATGGTGGAGCCGAGGGTACTCGAGTGACTTAAGAGAATCAGTAAGCGCAAAGCGAGCGTTAGAGTCTAATTTGGTTAAAGTATAGATTTACAAGTGACTTTGGTTTAATTCCAACTCACATGTTGTTTATAGGTTACCAGACTCGTCCCGAGCCATTTGTAACCCCCAGACGCTCAGGCAAGTTTTCTACGCGTATAACTGTTGTTGTGATGTATATGTGTATATGCATGATCTTGCGATAAATGCATATTTGTTATTAGCAAATTCTTGCGATATATTGTAGCATGTGATATGGTATATATGCATGCCTGTTTCATATTCTTGATTTATATATCTGTTGGTTCAATGCTTATAGTTTCATAATACCTATGCTAGAGATAAGCAGTATTTGAGTATACCCTTAGTATAGGGGATAAAAAGGTGAACTTTTTCTAAAACCGGGAGGCGAGGCTCCCGAGTATAATATATATATATATATATTTATATATATGGATATAGTTTTCAAAACTATTGATCGAATAAGGTTTATTCGATAACTTTATATTAATTAATGAATATTATTTTGAATATTCATTCGAGGGCTTATGACTCTGTTTATTATATTTAACGATTATTAATTGGATATTCATGGGAGGATGTATGACTCCGTTTATTCTATTTAATGAATATTATTTATAATATTCATTCGAGGTATTATGACTCCGCTTATTATTTATTAATGTACTTTATTTTATTAAAGAATAATGTTTCGATAATCAAACTTATTTTCGATTATTCAAATAAGGATAGTACTTTCATATAAGTATATCTTTGGTTATTTAATATCCATTTCAAGTATAAGTTTTAAAACTTCTACTTCGATTATTTTTATAAGGATTATCTTTATGAGAATATTATTTAAATAATAATATTCAGATATTTTCTAATATATCGGGACTGATTTACTTTATTAAATCAGCATTACTCCAAACACTCTTTAAAGTGTTTTCCAGTCTTCAGAATGATTCTTAAAGTTAGAGTGGACCCCAAAACTCATTTTTATATTTAAGATCTTCCTTTCAAAGGGGATTTAAATACTCGCTCAAAACCTGGGGGATCCAGCTCTGTGGTGTATTTTACATTCGCAACGTGGTTGCTGTTTGAGAAAACAAATGAATTGATTACTTACCCAACGTTCGGGAAGTAAGCCCATCTAATTGAGTCGGCATAAGCGACAGGCCAGGGTACGGTCTATCAAAGTGTAAGTGGCTGGGTGGCAGTCCATCAACGCGTAAGAGGCCGGGTGGCGGTCCAGCACAAGGTCTTAATACGACCAGGGTGATGACCGGTGGGGGATTCATCCATCTACTAGTAGAAAAGGTTACTTATTGGTATCTTTGCCTGATCAGCAAGATATCGGGTTTATGCCAAAATTCTTTCCCTTTCCAAAATTCATTGGATGTTACAAACTCTGTTCATACCTTACATAACAGAGGTTCCAGGAAATGTTTAAGAGATATATATGTGGATATATATCGGGACTAAATAAAGTATCTCGTAACTTTATTTCATTCAATAATATTTCAAAGATTGAATCTATTCAAGTCTTAACTTGTGGTCTCATCTATGGGATGACCTTTTTAAACCTATAATACTTTGAACAGTGGTAGTTCAAGTAGCCTTATAAATGATATAAGTATAGTGAAGTATTTGGTAACTTCATCTTCCTTTAAGCTTATATCCAGTAAGTAATTATCTTACACTTGATAAAGGTTTTCAGTAAGTTATCTATTAGATACTTGCATTATTGATTACACTATATATTATCTTGCGAGCTGTAATGCTCACTCTTTCTTTATTTCTTCATCACACAACAACAGTTAGGAAAGATGGCCAGGCTCAAGCAGACCCAGCGCAAGAGCGTGGGAAGCGCCCCGCGCCTTCCCGTTGAGATCGTAGCTGCTATAGCTGCAGAGGTAGATCTATCTGTAGATCAGACATTCTACTTTTGAGAATCAATTATGTATAATTATAACTTGTGGTAGATAATGGCAATTAACTGTAAACTTATCAAGTAATCATTTTGGGTTGTAATAACTTTTAATTGTGGATTCAAGGACTTGTACTTATTTCAATTTCATCTCTGAGACTATGACGTGTGGTGGTGTGTGTTAGTGTGGGGTCACAGCATGAGGTTGTTTATTTTTAATTAAGTTAAGTGATAATTGTGGGAAGAAAGACCGTGACGACCCAGATCCCTGACCCCGGATCTGGGGGTGTTACATTGTATGCATATAGATCTGTGGTAAAAATTTCAGAATTTTATGTGCTTGTATGAATTAATTATAATTTTTACAAGTTATATCATGGATTAATTTTGTCTGATGAGAAATTGTTTCTCATAATAATTTTGAATGTTGATCTGGGTTCTACAAGTGTTGTAGATCGTCTGGGTATTTTTTTCATAATTTTATGATGTATAGATTTTTTTTTTATGAATTTTTGAAGTTGTTGCAATTAAAATTCGTAATTAAATAAGTATAAATATATGTATATATAGTATATATATATATATGTTTGTATTGTCTCTGCTGTGTTGAATGTTGTATGACGGAGAGAGAAAAGGATGGTTGTACTGATGTGATGGTGAGGCACGACCTCCAAGAAAAGAGAAAACAGCAGAAGCGGTACGGCGCGTGCAGCGCAGGCAAGAAAAAAGGGGTGTCGCGCATTCCGGGAATGCGTTACACCCTGTGGCGCATTCGCGGAATGCGTTACACCTTTTAATGGCTTAAAAGGGTTGTAACGCATCACCGGAATGCGTTACAGGGCTTGTAACGCGTTTCTGTAATGCGTTACAACCCGTCTGTTATTTTTAAATTTGATTTCTGGGAGTTTCGTAACTCCGTTTTGGGCGTGCAATATATCGTTGGATTTTTTTTTCCGAGACGGATCTAATGGAGTGATTAAATTTTAGTTTATATAAAAGTTTTGAACTGTTTATATTTCCGAAAGTGTTTTAAAGCTGTTTTTTAACTTTTTTAACTGCTTTTAAAGACTTCATGTGATACATAGAGATGTATAATGCTTAGACCAATATGCTAGATGATGTAACATGCCTACCTTGATGTTTATTCATGTTGATATATGTGATATATGCTTAGTTTATCATGCGATGATAGATTTAGGTGAACTTAAATGAACATAAGGCGTTTGTTGGACAACCTAGTATAGTGAAATTGTTTCATAACCTTAATAACAAAATTATGAATACAATCATGAGATTCTTGTGTTTATGAAACACGTAATTGAATATGAATTTTCGATATGAGAGAAAGGATGATTCTGTCAACAACAGATTTCTATCTGTAAGAAAGGGTTATTAAGTGACGCCTCTTGACAATGCTCCACCCGATCTGGAAATCATCTGATTATTGATTATTGATTTGAAATATTTAATTTAAAAGGAAGAATCTCTTTATAATATGATTATGATTGTAACGTAATATAATCCCTCTAAAATTAAATAATATCAAGTAGTAATTGGCCAATGACACAACGGGCTTGTGTCGGTTATAGCCGTCCAACATGATAGAAAAGTAGTTCTTATTTTTGAATCATTGTCGGTTCGTGCTACAGCCGAGGGCTTTGATTTCGAAATAAGAAATACTTGTCTATTACATAGAGATGTGTACATTGAATAAGAATCTAAAGGTCGGTACGTGCCACAGCCGTGGGCCTTTGGGGACTGATTCAACTGTACGGAATGTTGGGTTAGACTTGACTTAGAATATTGAGTTTGTCGTGCCACAGCCGAGACTCAATTATTCAAGAGGCTAAAGTTTGATTAGTGAATAACATAAGATGTAATTGATAAGAGTTTTCTGCCTATTGAACATTACATGGCGGTTTGTACCACAGCCGAGGTTGTGTAATGGAATGTAGGGTCCCTATTCCCACTAGCATTATGAATGCTTAATTTTTCACGTAAGGGGTTGAATAAATTAGATAAACTAGTGGGAGCAACTTATGAATAAAGACCCGATTCATATAGTGTTTTAAAATGAAATCGAATATTTGCTAAGTGTTGTTATGTGTTTATCATTTACAGACTTACTTTGTACGTCATGTCTTCTGCACTATCACTCAGGAGCATACTAGATGCTCACAAGTTGACTGGACCTAATTATGCTGACTGGCTTCAAAACTTGAGAATTGTTCTCAGGATTGAGAAGCTGGAATACGTGATTGACTCACCTAAGCCTACTGAACCTGCTAGCGATGCGCATAATGATGAACATGTTGTGTATCGTAAGTGGATAGATGATGCAAATGTTGCTCAATGCATCATGCTAGCTTCCATGAACATTGAGCTACAGAAGCAACATGAGCATATGGATGCTCACACTATCCTCATGCATCTACAAGAGTTGTATGATGTGGCGGGGAGGACAGCTCGATATGAGATATCGAAGGAGCTGTTCGGTTGTAGGATGTCTGAGGGAACATCTGTGAATGACCATGTACTTAAGATGATCAATTTGATTGAACGTCTTGGACAACTTGGTTTTGCCATGGATGGGGAGCTGAGCCAAGACTTGGTCTTGCAATCACTTCCGAGTTCGTTCTCCCAGTTTGTTATGAACTTTCACATGAATAAGTTGGATGTCAGCCTGCCTGAACTCCACAACATGTTGAAGACTGCCGAATCGAATTTTCCCCCTAAGAAGAGTTCTGTTCTTCTAATTGGTGAAGGTTCCAATCCTAAGAAAAGGAAGAGGAACCCTTCCAAGAAGAAGAAAGTAGGTGAGAAAATGCCGGTTGCACCAAAAGCTGAAGACCCCAAGAGCAAAGTTGTTTGCTTTCACTGTAACAAGGTGGGGCACTGGAAGAGGAACTGCAAGGTTTACCTTGCAGAATTGAAGAAGAAGAAGGGTAGTGAGACTACCGCTTCTGATTTAGGTATGTTCATGATAGAAGTGAATATGTCATTAAATCAAATTTCTACTTGGGTATTAGATACCGCCTGTGGTTCTCATATCTGTAATTTGTTGCGGGGACTAAGGAGAAGTAGGACTCTTGAGGAAGAGGAGGTGATTCTACTGATGGGAAATGGAGCAAGAGTTGTTAATGTAGATGTGGAATCATTTCATTTACATATGCCTACGGGCAAGACTATTGTTTTAAATAATTGTTATTTTGTTCCCTCGATTGTGAGGAATATTATTTCTATTCCCATGTTAGACTTGGCTGGATTTTCATTTATTATTGAGAATAATGAATGTTCTATTCTTAGAGATAATATTCTTTATGAACGTGGTACTTTAAATAATGGTCTATATGTATATGACATAGAGCATGATTTACTTCAGATTGAACAAACTAATAAAATAAAAGGGATGATGAAAATCTCACTTTATAGTGGCACTGCAGTCTCCATTTAGTAGACATGGAGAGAGGGCTGCAAATTTGCTAGGAATGGTACACACAGATGTATGTGGACCAATATCTACGCAAGCCATAGGTGGATTTTCATACTTCATTACTTTCATAGATGATAGATCTGGATTCAGATAAGTGTTTGATGAAACACAAGTCTGAGGCCTTTGAAAAGTTCAAAGAATATAAGTATGAAGTGGAGAAATAACCAAACATAGTATTATAACTCTTCAATCAGATTGAGGTGGTGAATACTTTAATGGAGTATTTCTAGATTATCTCAAAGTAAATGGTATAGTCTCCTAGTGGACTCCTCCAGATTGGTATCTGAAAGGAGAAATCAAACTTTGTTAGACATAGTTCGGTCCATGATGAGCTATGCAAATATTCCAGTATTCCTATGGGGTTATGCATTGGAAACCTCAGCATATTTACTGAATAAGGTGCTTTCCAAATCTGTTCCTCAAACTCCGTATGAGATATGGAAAGAAAGGAAACCGAGTCTTAAACACGTTAAGATTTGGGGATGTCCAGCTTATGTCAAGAAAGTTGACCCAGATAAGCTGGAATCTCGATCCGTAAAATGTAGTTTTGTGGGATATCCTAAAGAGACTTTGGGGTATTACTTTTACACCGATCATCGAGTGTTTGTCTCCAGACATGCTACCTTCTTGGAAAAGGAGTTTATCCTTGAAGGAAACAGTGGGAGCAAAATTGAACTTGATGAAGTTCAAGAAGCACAAACTACTACGGATCAAGAGTGATTGGCTTTAGTACAAGTGGGAGATTGAAAGGAATATGTCCTAAGTCCAATCATGTATTAGGATTTAGAAATAACTTCCTGTGTAATCTGTTTTGATTTCATTGATATTAATAAAAGACTTGTTTTGTTTTTATTACGGGCTTTATCTATTTAAGTGTTTAAATAAGATATACCATAGTTTAGAGTAAAGCTTTTTATGGATTATGATAAGATCATCATAGTGAGACCTAAAAGATGATAACTCTAAACTTAAATAGTTCCTGGTCGTAGGATTACTAACTGGTAACTAATAATCCACAGAGATCGGTACATACTATGCTTGCTTCATTATGATGGATGTCTGTTCTCATAGACATTTGTGTGGTGACACTATAGCTAGTATGTAGGTGCTTATTATAGAATAAGTTCACTGAACATGACTCACCCAGCTGAACAACTGATGGAGTTCACTCACGTGTCAGCAGTTGTTCACATAGTGATAGTTGTACAAGTATCCTTAGATTGAGGTCATCATAGTCATCTTGTGTACACCGAACTATGCTTTGATTTAGTATTTAGTCTCCAGGGACAATTATTAGGGCTCTACTGGGTATAGGAATTTGTACACGAAGATAGTGTATGATCAATAAAGGATCTACCCCTTCCAGTGAAGGAAGCGAATGTTCAAGGCTGATCCACTTATGCTAGTTCAGGAATCTCTGGCCAGAGTGAATGAAATTAGAAAGGAGTTTCTGATTTGGATAGAACTAAGCATAGTAAATGGTAAGCAAGTGATTAAATTAGATAGGCTTGACACGAGATCCATGCCTTGTATTTAATCGGGACATTGTAGGGTAGAAGGAGTTTATTGTACGGTAACTATTCACTGAATAGGTTCTTGGTATTCTAAGCAGTGAATTCATATTATCCGGATAGTCGCGATATGCTGAGAAGTATCCCTCACGATGTAGAATAAATGTGATTAATTAATTAATCATATTTAATAAATTAGAGAATTTATATAAATAATGATAAAATAGTTTTATTATTATTTATTTCTACTACCGGCTTAATATTGAACCTACAGGGTCACACCATAAAAAGAGAATGATTTAATGGTGGAGGAATTAATTAATAATGGCTAATAATTATTTATTTATGAAATAAATAATTAATTGGCAAATTTAATAATTGATTAAATGAGATTTAATTGATTATAAATTAATTAAGAAAAGTTCTTAATATTATTAATTAAGGATTTAATTTTTTGGAAATTAAATCAATAGACAAAATAATTTCTAAAGAGTTTAGAAAAAGAATTAATAATTAAAAGGTGTTTTAATTATTAATGAGAATAATAAATGGGATAATAATAATAATATTTATGGAAAAATTTCTGCTGAAAATTTTGCCTATAAATATACTATTATAAACCCTATTTTTATTCTAACCTCAAAATTTTATAAAACCTTATTCTCTCCACCTCCTCCTCCTCCTCATCGTCATTTTCTTGGTGGATACCGGTGGAGTGCTTCACGTTTCAGGAGCAGCTGCTAAGGATCTCTGATCGTTGCTTTTGGATCGCATATTAAAGGTTAGTAATCGATCCATATGTTTTTACCACGATTTATATGCTTTTATTTGGATTTTGTATGGTTAAAAGTGTTTTACCATACCTCCGCTGCGATTAAAACCCTACACCACTGTCAAGAATCCACACTACCGGTTACACCTGTTTAATGCCCTGCACTATAAATGGATTAGACCTTCTTCGGAACCCAAACTTGGTTGGGCCCGACATACTTGTAGAATTGTCCTTTGTCAGGCAAAACAACATTTTTAATTTTAATGGTCTCAACATCCTCAATGACTGAATATTTGACCTTGTAAACAGCCTTAACAAATTTCTGTTTAAGCTTAGGCACAAATGTCTCCTTTCTAGCCTTAGAAGGACTAGCAGTCTTAGACCTATCATGCTTCTTGTTATTCACATGCTGACGAGGAGTAGTCTTATCACTAGAAACATGCTTACCAGTAAAATAAGCATACATCAAATTAAAAGCACAAGACATACAATTAGCAACACCACATGCTTTATGAGAGTGATTAACAGCAGGCAATTTATGCATGGTAGACATGGCATTTTTGTTATCCAACTCATGTGTGTCTGAGTTAGTCTCAGTTGCTTTCACAACTTTGACTGGAACTTTCGACACACTTGACTCGGAAACAACCTTCTCATTAGCATGATCTTCAGCACGTATTTCTTCTTGAATAACAGAAGAGGTCGCATCAAATGGTTCAGCAATTGATGCTTTATAGAGGGGTTCATCAACACCCTTAAGCATATTTGGTACTTCCCTCCCTTTAGCACAGACATGAGGAGGGGAGTTTATGCCTAATTCTCCAATAGCAACATTGTAATCATAACCTATTCCAGATGTTTGATTAACAGCTTGCTTGCTGTAGAACTCTTTAGCCTTCAAACAAGAATTGAAGTAGGCTCTAACCTTAGTCTCAAGACCGGTGATCTTGTCTTTGAGAATAGTTTCGAGTTTTCTATAACAGTCAACTCTATTCTCTAGAAAAGATACTTGTTCTTTTAACTTGTCTTGATTAATGTGCACAAGTCTTAATTCATCGACCTCTTTCTCAAGGTCTTTGATCTGTAAACTTAACAGTTCATTATCACGACGAGCACAATCTAAGTTACCTCCTAGATGATAAACTAATTCAGCATAAGTATATTTTACCTCTTTTCTTGACGATGAAGCTTTTCCATCAATAGCCATAAGAGCAAGATTCTCATCTTCTTCATTTTCACTATCAGTATCATCCCAGCTTCTTCCCTTTTCCAGGTAAGCCCTTTCAGAGTTACTCTTCTGATTTGAATCATAAGAGTTCTTCCTTACTTGCTTTGGCATCCTGCATTCTGTGGCAAAGTGTCCCAACTCATTGCAGTTATAGCATCTAATGGTGCTCCGATCAACCATCCCTGTTTTGTATCCACCACTACTGGTGTTAGAGGATGAAGATCCACCTGTCTGGAATCTGTTGTAGTTGGACTTGTACTTGAACTTGGGATTTCTCTTGAATCTGACATTGGAGAATCTCTTGACAATTTGGGCCATTGACTCATCTTCCAATTGCTTCAGCTCTTCCAAGGAATAAAAATCATCATTGGATTGATTTGTAGTAGGAGGATCATATTCTGCTACTATCACATTTTCCTCAGCCTTGGAAAACTGTACCATTCTCTCCGACTGCTGAGATTGTTGTTATTGTTGACCTTTAGCTACAAGAGCAGTAGATGTGCTGACCATTCTATCTTTCCCGTAAACTTCCTTCTGCTGAATCTGCTCCAACTCATAGGTTTTCAACACACCATAGAGTCTATCCAAAGAAATCTCACTCAGATCTCTAGCTTCTCTAATGGCAGTGATTCTATGTTCAAGATGAGTTGGCAATGTTAAAAGGAACTTTTTGTTGACCTCCCTGATTGAATAATATTTTCCATTTATGTTCAGGTTATTGATCAATGCATTGTACCTCTCAAACACTTCAGAAATTCCTTCTCCTGGATTTGATTTAAAATGTTCATACTCAGAGGTTAGGATCTCCAACTTGTTCTCCCTAACTTCCTCTATGCCTTCATTAATCACCTCAATAGTTTCCCACATGTGTTTGGAATTTTTATAGTTCATCACATGTCTGTTCATCAAGGGATCAAGGGAATCAATTATATTAATTGAAGGCTGGCATCCAAGGAGGCTTCATCCTTTTCAGCAGGAGTAAAATCTTCAGGCTCTTTTGGATAGGTACTAGCTTTGGTAATCACAACATCATCTTCTATCACCTCTGGTTCAATAACCATCGGAGTTTTTGGACCCTTCTTTAACAAGTTCAGATATTTGGGATTTGCAACTTGTAAAAATAATAGCGTCTTCTTCTTCCACATGATGTAATTTTCTTTATCAAATAGTGGAATTTTAACGGTTCCAACTTTTTGTGAAGTCATTATGAATTTTTGAATAAATAAAAATTCAAGGAGTTGAAAAATCACAAAAGTCTAGGATCTTGATTTGTTCATTAATCAGAAGGCTCTGATACCGATTGTTAGGTCCCAATGTGTTTGTAGAAGGGGGTTGAATACAAACAGTACCGAATAATCGAATAAATGCGGAATAAAAAATATGAAACAAAATTCAAGTTAAATAAAATTATTATTAAACTTGAAAGGTGTTACAACAACTGTATCGATTACAAGGAATTAATCTCAAATTAATTATCACAAATCTAGAATAAATTTGACATGAACTTTTTCTATTTTTGTAATAAAAAGATTCAAATGCTAAACGCAATTTGATATTAAATTCTAGGGATTTTGATCCGCTAGATTGTTACACAAGAACAAGATAAAGATTTCTAGTTGATTGGATTTAACTTTACAATCTAGAAATTTAATCTTGAAGTATGCAGATGAAAAGATGAAATATTGCTTCTTGTTTTTCTTTTCTGCTTTGTTCTTGACTTCTGTGTTCTGGATGATTGGATGTATTCTGCTTCTGCTTCTTTTAAAACAAACAGCCGAATAGAATGAACTGGAATGACAATCCTGAGCTCAGCAAGACAATCCCAACAGCTAGCAAGACTTTCGGTAGGACTTTCAAATGAACTAGCAAGACTATCTGAATGAACTAGCAAGACTATCCTCCTCCCAGTGTAACTTTCGGCAAGACAATTGTTTGTACTAGCATGACTTTCGGTATGACTATCAACTGTCATACCGATTGTCATATTAGTACAATCAGATTGTCTTTTTGAATTTAAATAGATTTTAATCCAATTTAAATTCTGAAAATCCTTAATATTAATTCTGAATTAATTAATCTATTAATTCAATTAATCAATAAATTAATCTTTGCAGATATAATTTATTTTCTTAATTAAATTATATGACTTAATTAATAGAGAATTAATACTAATCTTGAGCAGCAACCATTCTTCTGAAAATCACTGTCAATTATGAATCAATTCCACCACTTCAATGTTGACACTCGATGTACTGTCTGGTTCATGAGTGACTAACTTCCATGACGTTTCTTCATGTCTTGACTTTGACAACTTGATTTTCTTCAGATTAAATCCTTGTAATTCTCTGATACCCTGACGAGATCTCTGTCACTTGATTAAATCCACAATCTTGATTTGTATCACTGAGGCTTGATTAATTTCTTGAGCTTCTTACAGTGAATTAATTCCTCAAGTCTGTAGATGAACCTTATTTCTGAATCCTTTGACAGATGTTACTTTGCGAGATCTCTTTGACGGTAGATCCACTATTTACTTATTACATTCTTATTTGAGTTGAGTTAAATCCTCGAATGTACAAATAGGCTATGACATATGCCTTACAATCTCCCCCTATTTGTTTGTTAGACAATAACACACAAATACCTAGAGGATAACTCAACTAACAAATAAGAAAAAGATATAAACAGAAATGCAAAGTAAATAGCAGAAAAGTTCTGGATAACATTTAACCTTTTCCAGATTCCAAATAGATGTTCCTCTAGACTGAACATATCTTCAAGTAGTTTCATCTTCTTTTCTAAAACCACATTTCCTGTTGAGAAGCACATATCTCTCTTGCTTCTCCCCCTATGAGAATCAACTGATTAAAGAAGATCACCTTCGTTTACCACCTCTCCCGTACAATAGGATCCGCAGATAAAAACCAATGGTACTCTCCTTTTAAAAACAACTTCTTCCCTTACTAGAAAATCACCTTGTGTTTACCACCTCTCCCGTACAATAGAATCCGTAGTTACAAACAACAATGGTGTGGTGTAGTATACATATGTAGGATCTTTTTCTTCCTTCCTGCTATTTCTCCCCCTTAGTTGAGGAATCCTCCAAACTATTACTTAAGCTTTTATCTCCCCCTTAAAGAAGGAATGTATGCTGTCGTCTGAAGGAGTTCTCATATTTCACTTGGTTGGAAAAGAAATAACAAGTAGTTTATCTTTCTTCCTCACTGTGAGTGTGTGATTCTATTTAGTGTACCTCACATGTGTTTCACTCTTCTCTCCACTCGTGTTTACACTCATTCTCACAAGTGTATCACTCTTCTCTCATAGCTCCATAATCCAGCTGTACCTGCAAGGAAAATCACCTTAGCCATCCTTAAGGAGGTCACAGGTGGTGCAATGGGAGTTCGCAAATCCCCATCCTTGTTAAACTCGTCAGATGAATCTGAGTCATAATCTACAAGTTGCTAGTTTCCCTTTTAGGGTTCCAGATTTGAATTCTGGGAAGGTAAACAATGATCCAACGAATTTAGCATAAAGATCAAATTTCCCTTCTAATGTCTGTGAAGACATTTCTTTGTGACTCATCAGGTAATATCTAAATCATTGTCAACAAGTTGCCGATCTGCGCCTATGTCAGATCCACTATCCACAGATGCATCCAGGGGATTTAAGCCTGGGGAGGTAGATACTGACCACTGACATATGGCTTTTGGATCAGTATCCTCTCCTAACACCTATAAAGGCAATTTGTCCATTAACGAACCTTGAACAATCGAATCTGACTTTAAAATGGTCGAATCTCTTATTTCTGTCAACTCATCCTTTGTGTGTGTAACCTTTCCTTGTGCATCAAAAAATTTTTATGTTTGAAGTGGTGACACTACATCGGATACCTTGGCCGACAGGCAAATATCAATAGACACACCCTTTTGAGAGAATGAATCTAGTAACTGTTTTTGAGCCTTTTCAGCCATTACATCTTTTTGAGAAGATGTATGGGGGCTAGCAGTTGTCTCGGTTTAAATACTAGTTGTCTCGGTTTAAATACTACTCATCTATGTAGCAGACAGAGCTACTGGGTTGACTACAGAACCTTCCTTATATGGTGCACTAAGGCACTATCTCCCTCACGCTCATTCATACTACATTTAGTGGTAAGAGAGTGTTGGTTGGTTCTGTTTCTGTGTTTGTCTTTACAGTCTGGGATAGATGTTGTGGGTTTTCAACCTCATGACTGTCAATGAAAGAAAGCCATTGGAGACTGAACCTGTATCACAGAACATAGGGCAATATAGAGAGATAAAATGTACTTAAGATCTATAATGAATGAAAATTATAGATTTAATCTTTTGAGAGTAATGATGTACAATAGTGATTTCAAAAGATTTTACATGAATTAAGAAATCACTAATGTAGAAAGAAGTTTGATTTACTCCTAAAACTCACTGCACATATTAAACAATATGATTGTGCCTAGTGATTAGAGAGTTATAAATATGACGATTGCTTGAGCAGTACACTAGTTCATACCAACCTGAAGTGAGATTGTGAAGAAGAGATTACATAGTCCAATAGATCTGCAACTGCAAAGTCCATGAACTGAGGTGTATTGACTTTCTCTTTTGACTCACCAACCATGTGACGCCCTCCAAACCCGGGTCAGTAGTTTGGGGTCCACAACACATACACAAAAATATAAACCTGTATATAAAATATTATTTGTAATGACCCTACTTAAATTAACCACGGATCGCAACAGGTTAAAGTATGAAGACAAGCCACAACCTTAACTTTTATTACAACGTACCAAATCCCAACTAATTTAATTTATAACTGATATGAAATTATCTTACAACCTTACTATCTCACTATTGCATTAAACTCCTGCTAGCTCGATCAATCATAATCTGGAATCCTAGCTCGAACATTGAACTGGGAAACCTCGCTATCAACCGTATCCTTCTTAACTGTAGAATACATAAAAAGATTCGCAAGAGTGAGCTCACTAGCTCAGCAAGTCATATTATCAATAACTGAGGTTAAACAATAATAAACGAGGTGATTTAAAGGAATCAAGTTTCTTGTTAAATAACCAATAGAATTGGATATTCATTTTAAGTTTTTAAAATCAAGGTTAGGCTGCTGATCAGTCACGCACTAACCCCGAGTAGAGCACACAGCACTGCTCTAACTACTGGATCCAAGGCACACATTGGCCTAACTTGACCATCGATATGGTCTGACCATGAATCTGGTACATACAAAGAAAACTATCCAATTCTAAAGCATTACAATATAATAAACAAGAGAGTTCAATAAACCGGATCATAATAAATAACAATAAAACACTTGTATAAGAGCACAATAAAAATTCATGGTTACCGAAAGGTTATGTCAAAGTACATAAAAGAAGTGGCTTCCAGCCGGTAGGATAATCGGGTATTAGATGAATAATGTTTGTACAAGGTTTTAGTACTTTGATATCACAAGGTATGGGTGAGTATGAATGTTTCTGTATGTTTAAATAATTTTGTTCCAGTGTTTGGTATATGATGGTTATATATTTAGGGAGTAGTATCGTATTTATGTGGTTTAATATCTGGTAAATTAATAAGAAATGGTTTACAAAGAATAAGGCTTGCGGCTCAAAGATCAAATGATGTGGCTCAGGTTCAAGGCTGATAGATTCAAAGTATTTACAGTATAAAACAGGGCTATTTGGGTATTAACAGTATGTCACAAGAGAATTTTAAAAACATTTGCATTATATCTCGAGAAAGGTTTAGGAATACTTGCCTTATCATAATCGATTTCAACTTCACTTGTACTTGTCTAATGACTCCATTCAATCATCACTCGTCTGCTTTTCTTATGCCTCGCTTATATCCTCTGATTACTTGCTGTATTTTCTACATGTCAATTCTATTTTCTGATTACCTGCTTCCCTTTCTTACGCCTTGCTTACTCTGCTAGGCATTATAAATATCTATCAATATTTAGCTCATACGATTCTATTTGACATACACTTCTATCTACCCTTCGTTTCACCCAAATCCGATTAACGGATTGAAAGTTATGCTATAAACAAGTAATCACCGAATATATAGACCGACAGTCAACCAACAAGTCACATATAACACATAGCACGTCACATAATCAATGACATATCATTTATAAAGAAGTCTCGGGTCATGAATAGGCTTTCGGTTACTTAAAATGATTTTTAAAACATTTTTCGGAATTAAAACGGGTCGTTGGATCAATTTTGGAGTAATAAACAGGGTTCGGTTGGCCAATTCTGGCTTCAAAACAATTTTATAATAATTATCGAGCCTTAAAAATAATTTAGAATAATATTTTAAAGCTCGAAACTATTTTTCAGAATTTTTAAATCATTTTTAAATAATTAAATATAAATAAATAATTAATTAAAATTAATTAATAACTAATTAAATTAATTAATCAATTAATATTTAAATTAATTGACTAATTAAATAATTATTTATCAACTAAAATTAATTAACTTAATAATTTGGATTTATTTTTGAATTAAAATAAATTTTTCAGAATTTAAAATAATGAATTTTTGAAATTTAAAATAATTAAAAACAATTTCTGAAATTAATATAAAAAGGAAATACAATTTTTGAGAATAATAAAACAGTAATACGATTTTTGAAAGTTTTTAAAAGTAGGATACTATTTCTGCAGAACAGGGAAATTTCAGGGGTCAAATTGTAATTTGCCCCAGTCGTCTTCCCCGTTCAAACTCCGGTGGCCGGCCGCCATTAACGGCAGTCACCAAGCTTTCCGGCGTACTGAAACACCACCCAGAATCACACCAAATTGACAGGGATTGCTCGTTACGTTGCCAGGAACTCAAATATATTCTCAAATCAGTCAACCATTCAGCCAATCGTCGGAAAAACGAACGGGAAAATCCCACCGCCGCCTGGGTTCGTTTTCCGGCGAAATTCGAACTACGCAATCCAGAGATCGTCAGTTAACAAGCTACACATGAATCAATTTGTTTTTCCACGATCTACTCAATGATGTAATCAATTTCAGCTTTCAATCCCAAACAAAGAAACGCCTAAATCTAATTAAGAACATTCAAACTACTAAAAACCCTAGTTCATCAATTCGAGAATCAAACCCTAATTTGAACATGTTATTGAACTCCAAATTCGAAGTATAATATACCAAAATGATCAGGAAAACAAGCTCTACAACATACAATCATCAAATCATTCAAACAACCATCCGTACAAAAATTCATAATTTAAATAGCAAGAAATTCGAATATAAAAAATTAAATAGAAAATCACCTGATGTTTCTGGGTTGAAATTGATGGAAGATTTGGATTCTAGGTTTCAGTAGCTTCGTTTTGAGTATATGTACGCCACAATCGGATATCGATAATGCCTCCGAATTTGTGTTTGATTACGAAGAATAAAATAGAATTATAGTATTTTCTCTGTAAAAATTCTGTAAATACTGTTTGCAAATGATTTCCGGTACAAAATAAAATACGGTAGATGCTATTTATAATTACGGGAAATTAGTATCCCGTTGGATCACTTCAGATATAAAATGGTACGTTTATTTATAAAAACTGATCCAAACGGTACCAGTTTTCGAGATAATTATCCAAACCAGTACAATTTGTACTGCAGTCTTGGTCGCAGCGCCTGGTTACACGTATTACGAAGTGATAATTGTTATAGTTTAATAAAAAAGCTCCCTTTATCAAAAATACGAGTTTAATTGATTTACCGAAACAAATATTGTATCGAAAATATTGCGCCGGGACCCGCGCAGGACGAACCGTATGCCGGATCGAAAAAGTCAAAACATGGAAAATGCTCAGAATATTACAATTAGGTTAGGAAGGAGTTCTCGGAAGAGTTTCGGGTTCTAAAAACGTAAAAACGGGTAACGGTGGTTGGTTCCCGTTTTTATAAAATAGATTTTAAATACCCGGAAAAAGATTTTATAAAATCCATATGATTCCTATAAATTCATAAATCAACATAAAAATAATTAGGAAGATATGACAATTATCTATATTTTATTTTGAACATATAAAAATTGAAATACTCAATTAATAATATTTTTAAACATCCAAACACATTTAACACTTAACAATTAATTCACAGGATAGATACTGAATACATATAATAATTATCTATTAGCAAAAATAGTTGCACGATATATCCCGGATATTACATCCTTCCCCCCTTAAAAGGATTCTGTCCTCAGAATCTCCTAAGAAAATAAATGAGGGTACTTTTCCTTTATATTACTTTCTAACTCCCAGGTTGACTCTTCAACCTTTGGGTTTCTCCACAATATTTTCACTAATTTTATCACTTTATTTCTCAATACCTTATCTCTTTCCTTTAGAATCTCTATCAGATTCTCTACATATGACAAATCTACCCGAAGCTCTATCGGCTCATATTATATTACATGCCTGAAGTCTAAATTACATTTCTTAAGCATTGATACGTGAAAAACATTGTGAATTTGCTCCATGTGCGGAGGTAACGTCACCTCGTAAGCTACTTTGCCAATACATTTTAGAATCTCAAAAGGTCCGACATATCTTGGGCTCAACTTTCCTTTCTTTCCAAATCTCGCTAATTTTGTTCATGGTGGTAGTTTCAGTAATACCAAGCTTCCTTCTTCGAATTCCATATCTTTCCTTGATTAATCTGCATATTTTCTTTGACGATCTTGTGCTGCTATCACTCTTTTCTGGATAATGCTAACAGTTTCCTTTGTCTGCTGTACTAATTTAAGTCCAAGTATTTTGCGTTCACCTACTTCATCTCAATACAATAGAGATCTGCGTTTGCGTCCATAAAGGATTTTGTAGGGTGGCGTCCCAATTCTAGCGTGATAACTGTTGTTGTAAGCAAATTTTACTAGAGGTAAATGCTTGTTCCAACTTCCTTTAAAATCAATAGCACAACCACGTAACATGTCTTCGATTGTCTGGATCGTTCGTTCACTCTGGCCGTCCGCCTGCGGATGGTAAGCCGTACTCATATTCAGTTCCGTTTCCAAATATTCTTGAAAATTCTTCCAAAATCTTAAATTAAATCCTGGATCTCTATCGGAGACGATGGACACAGGAATTTCATGATGAACTACGATTTCTGTTAAGTACATATGAACTGACTTGTCCAGGGAAAATCTTCCATTTATAGACAGAAAATGGGCTGACTTGGTAAATCTATCCATTATAATCCAAATGGTATCATGATTAGCTTTTGTGCTTGGTAACCCAATTATGAAATCCATGCTGACATGCTCTCACTTCCACTCTGGAACCTCCAATGGCTGTAGCAATCCACTTGATCTCTGATATTCTACTTTAACTCTTTGACATAAATAACATCTGCTAATTAATTCCGTAATTTCCCTTTTTTATATCTGGCAACCAATAATTTTCCTTTAATTCTCTATACATCTTGGTACTCCCTGAATAGATTGAATACCTTGAATTATGAGCATTCTGTAAAATTTCATTCTTCAATTTCGTCACTGGTGGAATCCAAATTCTAGAAGAAAACCTAAGAATACCTTGATCATCCTTTTTGCGTGCACAATTCTTTATCTACCAAATGATTTATATCGTAATCCATTACCTCTTCTTGACACTTCCGTATCTTTTCTAACAACTCCGACTGGAAAGTCACTATACATTCTTACTCCTTTTGGATCATGAACCCTGACTCCCAATTTCAACTTTTAGAATTCTATAGATAATTCTTCTGGTATAATCTCTATGTTCATTCTCTCTTCTTCTTACTCATCTCTTGCCACTACATTTTCTATTTTCTCAGGAGTTCATACTTCAAACTTTTATGGTCCGTATATATCTCACATCTTTCTCTATACTTATATTATTTCCCAATCTTTCAAAACGAATATTATTATTGCTTTTAATTCCCAGTTATGAGTAGGGTACTTCTGCTTATAAGGTTTCGGTTGTCTGGATGCAAATACAATAACTTTATTGTTTTGCATCAACACACATTCTATTCCCTTACGAGAAATATCACTATAGACTACAAATCTCCCTAATACTCTCAAAGTGATAAAATAGGTGTTGTAACCATTCTTTCATTTCACTCCGCAAAACTTTTTTTTTTATTATTCATACTATCTTTATATTTTTTTGCTGAATCCCCTTTTTGTTTCCTCCTTACTGACTGCCTATACTAAGAATTATACTTCCTGCCATTAAAGTTTTTCACCTGGTAAACTTTTTATACCGCTTCCTTCTTCTTTGACTCCTAAGCTATCATTATATAGGTTGCATGGTTCTTCTTAATTAACACAAGTATATCTTATCCAAATTCCTCCTTCAATATTCTACTCATCTAATTTAAATATCAATGGTATCTCAGTTCGCCTAACTAACATTTCTAGGATTTTATAACAACAGTATTGAGTTCTGAAAATTATCTTTGGATATGCCCATAAGTTCAATCTTCACTTGGTAATATACCCAATCTTAAATCAATCTTCTAAAAATACCTTGCTTCGTTCATTTAATTAAACAAATCATTGGTTGGAGGTAACAGATATCTGCTCTTGAGAGTAAACTTATTGAGCTTTTGCTAACACATAATCTCACACTTCCATCTTTCTTATTAACACATCGTGCCGGTGCACTTTAGGAGGTACGTTAGGTCCAGTTACTTTTTCTTTTAATTATCTCCCGCGTTTGCTCTGGTAACTCCTTTATTTTATTTGGTGCCATTATGTGCGGGGCTTTGGACACTGACTTCATTTCAGGTGAGAAATCAATCATAAACGCATTTTCTTTATCTAAAGGGAATATTGGTAACTCATCTGAAAACATATCTTGAGACTGTAAAATCTTCAAGTTCGGTTTGCTCCTGATTCTTATTTATAATCGCCATAACACGTATATTTTGGTCACTGCAATCCTAAATCATTCTTAACAAGTTCTTTACTTTCCTTTGTCCTTTAAACTTCTTCATGTTCTCATTTGGCGTCTTCAAAACTATCTTCCAGCACGACGGTCTACCTGGGCATCACACTTGAATAGTTAATCCACTCCTTAGAATAATGTCAAATCCTCTTATCTCAAATGATATCAATTCTTTGCAACTTATTGCCAGAAATATCGATTCCGTCATTGATACTTACTTATTCAATAACTGTATATTCTTAACTTGCTAGTACTTTAGTCATAAACTTATTGATTCGACAAGATACTTCATCTGATTAATAAAACCTTGAGAGATATACGATCAAGTTGCTCCCACATCTTTTAATACTTTAACGCATAAGGTATCTGCAATAATCTTCCACGTTATCACATTCATATTCTAAATAACATCTTTCTCAGGAAAATCACAATTTCTCATTCTCGGAGATGTATTCCTTATTGAAGTAGATTTCCTTGACTCCTAATGCATTCCTAGCTAGGGCCAGTGAATTGCAATTCTCACCTTATGCCCTTGTTTCCTTTCCATGCATGAGAGGTAGATGAGACTTTACCCACTGAGTGTATAATATGTTGACTTTTGTTTGAAAAGCTCTCGCAAGGAACAACAGTATAACGAAAGAACTAAAAGGATTCACAATTTTAATAAACTTGGAGTTGAAGAGAAAGAAGAAGTAATGATTTGAATATGAATGAGACAACCACATTGGTACTTAAGATGGCCAGTCTTTCATACAGTATGGCATACAGCACATGATTAGGTGGCGTCCCACCCGACTCTTCGTCATTCCGACAAAGTGTCTCATCGTAACACTGTTAGTCCCAATCAGAAAGCAAAACTTGAGGGGAACAATTAAATTTGAAAGGAATGCAAAATCCTCCATTTTGATGTCACCAGAAAGAATTTATTAAGAAAAGGAGTTCATACATTTTTAGGAATTAAAAAGGAATATACGCTGTAATGTTGGGGACAAGAATGATACCATTGGTCACCATCCACATTTCACTTGTATTCATCTTTTGAGATTGCTCGATCATTTCCCAATTGTATCACATAACAACCTTAGTAGTATAGTAAAATTTCTTCGCAACTAAGCATTATGGTAGATTCTTACTTGTTAAGGCTCGCGTCTGTAACATCGCACCTACACGTATAATACTTTAACAATTCGATCATAATGGCGTTCTTATCAGATAACCTTCAGTTTCCTCTTTTTAATTTGGAATAACCATAAATCATTCAACATAATGATCATTTTATTAATAATATTCTTCCTTTAGAAAAGTCTGGAAATTTTCCCAATCTTCTTCGGTCATGCTCAGGCTTCCATTTAATCAATAAATTCTTCGAACTCTGATAATCCCAGTAATTGGATGAATAGTTACTCGTACGCCGGTTCTGTTGTTAATCCTATCAGACCATACTTGCACCTACTTCTTCATAATCACAGGTTACCTCGTTCTCCGAATTAACAATACTGAGTCTGAAACAACATCCTTCTAGATAATCCGGGTATTTTAACAAACAAGAAACTCAAGTAATAACTTGACAACCAAGGTTTAAAACTTATTTTATTCAAAAAGGCTTTTAAAAATTTTGCGAGGAAAAATCTTTTTCGAAAACTTGTTAAAAATTTTGAAAATTTTGAAAATCACACCTCTGGTTGTCCTCACTATATGATTTGGTTGTTGTCCTTCTTATGACTAAATACCAAGTTAAAGAATGATCACTCAAAGGTCTATTCACTTTCATTTATCTCCTTTCCTTTATTGGGGTCTATTACTTTCCGTAATCAATGAAAACTTCTGCTATCGTTGCACGTTATCTATTCACAGTTTCACATTAAGGCTCCCATACCGGTAGTACTCCCGTTAACCACTTTGTAATCAATAAGGGAAACAGACTATCCAATAGTCAACAAATCAGCTAATGTCACATCATCTTGTTAAAATATATATCATATCATTACAATACCATTAATTTCAAGAAATCTTCATATCCCTAATCTCCTCTAACTCTCTCTCTTCAACACTTATCTACTCCATTCCACAAACTAGTCATGAGTGGCCTAATTACTAATAGCTTCTGGTAACCTGATAACAGCCATCCTCCAGAACACTTGAATCTTCTTTCTAAACTCCTTCTCACCTTAATTTATATCTTAATACTCACCGTTTACTGCCGCTATCGCGTCCCTTCTCGCAAACGCTGTTGTTTCATTGGAAAGGTTTTTAAACTAAGGATGTAGAATATGGTGTATAATAAACAGAAAAGATACATTCATAGTTGAATGTTCAAAAGAACAAGAATAAGCAAATGAAGGTTCTTGAATAGGTAGTCTCATATCAAGAGATGATAGAATAGCGTTGAATAACTTGGAGAGGGCAACTGTCATAACAGAAGGTAATACCGCTAATACTGATGGAAGATCAAGGCGCAAATTGAATCTGAGAGAAGATGATGATCCTTAAACGGAAGGTTCCAAACGATCAGTTGATGCAGGGAAATCATGATCTGCCATTGCCGTTGCCCGGATATCACGTCGATAGTCAAGAATCCCGAATCGCAACACGAACCGTGCCGGAGACCTACTATACAGTCACACTCAACCTCACGATGACCTATTTTTTTTTTCTATTTCCTATTCCTAATCCTAACCCTCTACCCAATCCCGACAATCTAGGCTTGTTTCAGTGACTTATAACCTGTAGCTCTGATACCAACCTGTGACGCCCTCCAAACCCGGGTCAGAAGTTTGGGGTCCACAACACATACACAAAAATATAAACCTGTATATAAAATATTATTTGTAACGACCCTACTTAAATTAATCACGGATCGCAACAGGTTAAAGTATGAAAACAAGCCACAACCTTAACTTTTATTACAACGTACCAAATCCCAACTAATTTAATTTATAACTGATATAAAATTATTCTTACAACCTTACTATCTCACTATTACATTAAGCTCCTGCTAGCTCGATCAATCATAATCTGGAATCCTAGCTCGAACATTGAACTGGGAAACCTCGCTATCAACCGTATCCTTCTTAACTGTAGAATACATAAAAAGATTCGCAAGAGTGAGCTCACTAGCTCAGCAAGTCATATTATCAATAACTGAGGTTAAACAATAATAAACGAGGTGATTTAAAGGAATCAAGTTTCTTGTTAAACAACCAATAGAATTGGATATTCATTTTAAGTTTTTAAAACCAAGGTTAGGCTGCTGATCAGTCACGCACTAACCCCGAGCAGAGCACACAGCACTGCTCTAACTACTGGATCCAAGGCACACATTGGCCTAACTTGACCATCGATATGGTCTGACCACGAATCTGGTCCATACAAAGAAAACTATCCAATTCTAAAGCATTACAATATAATAAACAAGAGAGTTCAATAAACCGGATCATAATCAATAACAATAAAACACTTGTATAAGAGCACAATAAAAATTCATGGTTACCGAAAGGGTATGTCAAAGTACATAAAAGAAGTGGCTTTCAGCCGGTAGGATAATCGGGTATTAGATGAATAATGTTTGTACAAGGTTTTAGTACTTTGATATCACAAGGTATGGGTGAGTATGAATGTTTCTGTATGTTTAAATAATTTTGTTCCAGTGTTTGGTATATGATGGTTATATATTTAGGGAGTAGTATCGTATTTATGTGGTTTAATATCTGGTAAATCAATAAGAAATGGTTTACAAAGAATAAGGCTTGCGGCTCAAAGATCAAATGATATGGCTCAGGTTCAAGGCTGAAGGATTCAAAGTATTTACAGTATAAAACAGGGCTATTTGGGTATTAACAGTATGTCACAAGAGAATTTTAAAAACATTTGCATTATATCTCGAGAAAGGTTTAGGAATACTTGCCTTATCATAATCGATTTCAACTTCACTTGTACTTGTCTAATGACTCCATTCAATCATCACTCGTCTGCTTTTCTTATGCCTCGCTTATATCCTCTGATTACTTGCTGTATTTTCTACATGTCAATTCTATTTTCTGATCACCTGCTTCCCTTTCTTACGCCTTGCTTACTCTGCTAGGCATTATAAATATCTATCAATATTTAGCTCATACGATTCTATTTGACATACACTTCTATCTACCCTTCGTTTCACCCAAATCCGATTAACGGATTGAAAGTTATGCTATAAACAAGTAATCACCGAATATATAGACCGACAGTCAACCAACAAGTCACATATAACACATAGCACGTCACATAATCAATGACATATCATTTATAAAGAAGTCTCGGGTCACGAATAGGCTTTCGGTTACTTAAAATGATTTTTAAAACATTTTTCGGAATTAAAACGGGTCGTTGGATCAATTTTGGAGTAATAAACAGGGTTCGGTTGGCCAATTCTGGCTTCAAAACAATTTTATAATAATTATCGAGCCTTGAAAATAATTTAGAATAATATTTTAAAGCTCGAAACTATTTTTCAGAATTTTTAAATCATTTTTAAATAATTAAATCTAATTAAATAATTAATTAAAATTAATTGATAACTAATTAAATTAATTAATCAATTAATATTTAAATTAATTGACTAATTAAATAATTATTTATCAACTAAAATTAATTAACTAAATAATTTGGATTTATTTTTGAATTAAAATAAATTTTTCAGAATTTAAAATAATGAATTTTTGAAATTTAAAATAATTAAAAACAATTTCTGAAATTAATATAAAAAGGAAACACAGTTTTTGAGAATAATAAAACAGTAATACGATTTTTGA
Organism: Apium graveolens; assembly: GCF_009905375.1. Taxonomy (NCBI): domain Eukaryota; kingdom Viridiplantae; phylum Streptophyta; class Magnoliopsida; order Apiales; family Apiaceae; genus Apium; species Apium graveolens. The sequence goes on from NC_133653.1 coordinate 160,447,075, forward strand.
AAGTTTTTAAAAGTAGGATACTATTTCTGCAGAATAGGGAAACTTCAGGGGTCAAATTGTAATTTGCCCCTGTCGTCTTCCCCGTTCAAACTCCGGTGGCCGGCCGCCATTAACGGCGGTCACCAAGCTTTCCGGCGTACTGAAACACCGCCCAAAATCACACCAAATTGACAGGGATTGCTCGTTACGTTGCCAGGAACTCAAATATATTCTCAAATCAGTCAACCATTCAGCCAATCGTCGGAAAAACGAATGGGAAAATCCCGCTGCCGCCTGGGTTCGTTTTCCGGCGAAATTCGAACTACGCAATCCAGAGATCGTCAGTTAACAAGCTACACATGAATCAATTTGTTTTTCCACGATCTACTCAATGATGTAATCAATTTCAGCTTTCAATCCCAAACAAAGAAACGCCTAAATCTAATTAAGAACATTCAAACTACTAAAAACCCTAGTTCATCAATTCGAGAATCAAACCCTAATTTGAACATGTTATTGAACTCCAAAATCGAAGTATAATATACCAAAATGATCAGGAAAACAAGCTCTACAACATACAATCATCAAATCATTCAAACAACCATCCGTACAAAAATTCATAATTTAAATAGCAAGAAATTCGAATATAAAAATTAAATAGAAAATCACCTGATGTTTCTGGGTTGAAATTGATGGAAGATTTGGATTCTAGGTTTCAGTAGCTTCGTTTTGAGTATATGTACGCCACAATCGGATATCGATAACGCCTCCGAATTTGTGTTTGATTACGAATAACAAAATAGAATTATAGTATTTTCTCTGTAAAAATTCTGTAAATACTGTTTGCAAATGATTTCCGGTACAAAATAAAATACGGTAGATGCTATTTATAATTACGGGAAATTAGTATCCCGTTGGATCATTCCAGATATAAAGTGGTACGTTTATTTATAAAAACAGATCCAAACGGTACCGGTTTTCCAGATAATTATCCAAACCAGTACAATTTGTACTGCAGTCTTGGTCTCAGCGCCTGGTTACACGTATTGCGAAGTGATAATTGTTATAGTTTAATAAAAAAGCTCCCGTTTATCAAAAATACGAGTTTAATTGATTTACCGAAACGAATATTGTATCGAAAATATTGTGCCGGGACCCGCGCAGGACGAACCGTATGCCGGATCGAAAAAGTCAAAACATGGAAAATGCTCAGAATATTACAATTAGGTTAGGAAGGAGTTCTCGGAAGAGTTTCGGGTTCTAAAAACGTAAAAACGGGTAACGGTGGTTGGTTCCCGTTTTTATAAAATAGATTTTAAATACCCGGAAAAAGATTTTATAAAATCCATATGATTCCTATAAATTCATAAATCAACATAAAAATAATTAGGAAGATATGACAATTATCTATATTTTATTTTGAACATATAAAAATTGAAATACTCAATTAATAATATTTTTAAACATCCAAACACATTTAACACTTAACAATTAATTCACAGGATAGATACTGAATACATATAATAATTATCTATTAGCAAAAATAGTTGCACGATATATCCCGGATATTACAAACCAGGAGTACACTTGTACACATCTTACTAGAGTCCAATTCCAAGTGTAATGTGCATCAGGTGCCTGATATGCCATAATATTCTCAAGTCTCGTCACTGGTGCTATATGTTAGATACTGCTTCCTGATAATAACCTAGCACAATATATAAAATTTTCAATGATAACATTCCCAGCTTGCAAACAGCCATATCCCTCAGATAAACCTTTGCTGTTATCTCCAAAGGTAACCAGGGGGCCAGCTTTCTCAATCCACATTTGATAGCAGGGCTCTATCTCCGGTCATATGTCTTGATGATCCACTTGAATGGAATATGTCCTAAGTCCAAACATGTATTAGGATTTAGGAATAACTTCTTATGTAATCTTTTTTGATTTATTTGATATTAATAAAAGACTTGTTTTGTTTTTATTACGGGCTTTATCTATTTAAGTGTTTAAATAAGATATACCATAGTTTAGAGTAAAGCTTTTTATGAATTATGATGAGATCATAATAGTGAGACCCAAAAGATGATAACTCTAAACTTAAATAGTTCCTGGTCGTAGGATTTCTAACTGGTAATTAATAATCCGCAGAGATCGGTACATACTATGCTTGATTCATTATGAAGGATGCTTGTTCTCATAGACATTTGTGTGGTGACACTATAGCTAGTATGTAGGTGCTTATTATAGAATAAGTTCACTGAACATGACTCGCCCAGCTGAACAACTGATGGAGTTCACTCACGTGTCAGCAGTTGTTCACATAGTGATAGTTGTACAAGTATCCTTAGACTTGAGGTCATCATAGTCGTCTTGTGTACATTGAACTATGCTTTGGTTTAGTTCTTACTCTCCAGGGACAATTATTAGGGCTCTACTAGGTATAGAAATTAGTACACGAAGATAGTGTATGATCAATAAAGGATCTACCCCTTCCAGTGAAGGAAGCGAATGTTCAAGACTGATCCACTTATGCTAGTTCAGGAATCTCTGGCCAGAGTGAATGAAATTAGAAAGGAGTTCTGATTTGCATAGAACTAAGCATAGTAAATGGTAAGCAAGTGATTAAATTAGATAGGCTTGACACGAGATCCATGCCTTGTATTTAATCGGGACATTGTAGGGTAGAAGGAGTTTATTGTACGATAACTATTCACTGAATAGGTTCTTGGTATTCTAAGCAGTGAATTCATATTATCCGGATAGTCGCGATATGCTGAGAAGTATCCCTCCCGATGTAGAATAATTGTGATTAATTAATTAATCATATTTAATAAATTAGAGAATTTATATAAATAATGATAAAATAGTTTTATTATTATTTATTTCTACTACCGGCTTAATATTGAACCTACAGGGTCACACCATAAAAAGAGAATGATTTAATGGTGGAATTAAGTCAGCAGAAAAGTATCGACCTTCTATAACCAAATTGCAATTTGTACAAATCCTATTAGCAGTAACTCTCTCTTGATTTGCTACTTCTATAATCAAATTGGGTTCAAGAGGGTACGCAACACACTTTAGTTTATCAAGAATACTTTCAGCAATAAAGGGTCCAGTTGCTCCAAAATCCATTAATACTTTTACTTCTACTGAGTTTATTTTGAGCATACCTGTCACCACATCCACATCTTGCACAGCATCCTTCATTGCCATGTTGAAGGTTCTGGCTCTAGGTTGAGCTGTTTTGAACAGGCTCTTTGCAGTTTCTGGCCATATGGCCCACTTTTCCACACTTGAAACAGGTTAATTCAGGATTCTTTGCTCCATTTGGGCACTCCGACGAATAATGCCTTTTCTGATTACACCTAAACCAGGTCACATCCAGCTTGTTACATCTTCCCGGGTGTCTCTTCCCACAAACTTTGCATTCTTGAATCTGGGGTCTATTATCATTTCCCAGTTGTCCTGCCTTCTGGAAACGATTCTTTTGAGCTCCATTTCCGGGTTTGAAATTCTGAAACTTTTGATTCTGACGTCCAACATTCTTGCCAAACTTTTCTCTAAACTTTGAACTTCCTTGCTTTTGCTCCATGCTCTCAAACTTCCTTTCCCTACTTTCACTGTCTCTTTTTGCAGCTTCACATTCTCCTTCCACTATCATTGCCTTCTGTACTAGGGCGACATAGTTCTTGATCTCCAATAGTGCTACTTGACTTCGTATCCATGGCCTAAGTCCCTGTTGGAACCTTTTGGCCTTCTTCACCTCCATATTCACATACTCAGGTACAAACCTAGATAACTCCGAAAATTTTACTTCATATTCTGCCACCGACATATCCTCTTGTTTAAGATCCAAAAATTTCATCTCCAACCGATCTTGCATATAGCTTGGAAAATACTTCTCCAGAAACATCTCAGTAAACTTCTCCCACGATAAGTCCTTTCCTTCAAGCAAAGCCTTCGAAAATTCCCAGCAGAAACTTGCCTCGTCTTTAAGGTAATAACTCGCATACTGAGTTTTCTTCTCATCCTTAACTTCCGCTAATTCAAACACTTTCTCCATTTCTCTTAACCACGATTGAGATTTTATCAGGTCGGGAAAACCTAAGCATTGTGGGGGATGAACAGACTGAAAATGTTTGAAGTTTCCAACTTTAGGGGCTACGGGTTGTTGCAAAAGTTGAGCAAGTCGGTTCATCATAGTGATATATTGGATCAGTTCTTGGTTTTGGGTTTGAGTTTCTTTTTCTTGGTGATCTTGTGAGTTGGCCATTTCTTACAGACCTAATTGAGCAATTATTTAGCAATACGATAGCATGGCATTGATATATGACAATAACATTTTTAATGTGAAATAACTTTTACGGGTTTTAAGCTTTTACCCAATTTTGCACATGCAATCCTATTTCTATATAATTTCTCTTATCAGTTGTGTTTTCACATGGTATAGGGTATAATTTGTGAAATGTTAATCATGGTAATATAGAAACATGGTATGTAAAACAGTTTATAAATATTTCCAAGGTTCATAATAGGAAACAAGATATATGGTTGATTCAACAAATTAAAGGTACATAAATAAAGGTTTGATTACAGCAAGTTCTGGAAATAAAGTACAATAATATAACATGGTTAAACAGAGGAAGAACTGGAAAACATCCCCTATCTACCCTTACTTCTAACAACTACTACTACAATACCAAGTTCTGAAATACAACACGACAAATGAAAAAGGGATCCCGGCATCTGACCAAGTATCCTAAAGCCTACTGGTGCTGAAAAGAAACCACAACAACTATGGGCTCCACCAGATGTCCCGACTGATCAACACTATCATCTAATCATCCAAGATCTCCCTCAAGAAAGACAACATCCAGCGAATGATCTTATGCAGCTTCCGGGCCTCAGCATCAGCATCACAAATGGACGGTCCCTCGTCCAATCTCCTCCGGGCAACCTGCTCCACCAACTGAATCTTAGCTCTCCACTCATCCTCCAAAACTGAAGTCCTCTACCTAGACTCTCGAGCTATCCTTTCCACCAAAGCTCCCAACTCAGAAATGTGGGAGTAAACGAAGTCTCGATCCTGCGCTAACTTGCCACCAACACTAATAGGAACAATCTTAGGCATCTCAGACTCTGGCTCAGGGGTTGGGGTCTCTGACTCTGTCCTCAAGGGTGATATTTGCATAGGAATCTCACTACTCTCAGATGGATCCTCCTTCGGATCAGAACTAACATACACAGGCTCCTCTGAAGAGGGTGGAATGGGGCCCACTGAAGTACCGTTCAAACTAATCTCTGAATCAGAATCACTGCCACTACTGGGGTCCTGAGAGAAAACACAATACAGCAACCAAGAAAGAGCATTAGGGTTAAATAAGACTTCCAACTGACTCACACCCTAACTATAGTTACTACTTTTACTATTCATTTCACTTAGACTATACCTAATAGTCTAACTCAACTCTATATGAGTCGAACACTCTCGCGATATAGGTATATATACCCAAAATACCCTTTTATCCTAACTTGTCTTAGGGACTAGATCCTGTAGCTCTGATATCAACTTGTCACGCCCTCAATCTCAGGGTTGGAAATGAGGACCCACACAACATTAAACTAACAATAAATAAGTATAAACCCCAATTAACTACTAACAGGATAAAGTTTGAGACAAGTTTACAACTACCAACCATAATATATAAATTACAACCCAAAATAATATATAATTTACACAATCGATACCGACTTGGAACCAACAGATAACCCATTGTATCATTACAACCTTCCACTAAGCGCTTGCTCACAAACACAACCTGTACTACTGCTCTGGCATCTGGAAGCCTACAACATGGTAGGGACCACCAGGTACGCTCTTACAAGCAGTGTGCCTAAGTCTGGCCATCCGCTTGCTTAACTGCCATGGTTAGAACAGAGCAAAACATATGAGTATAAAACTCATCAAGTAACTACATGACAGTTCTATGATGCAATAACAACAATATACCAAAATTACTTCTTAAGGCATTGTACTTTAAAATCTCTAGGTGGCATATTTCTGTTTTTGGAAAAGGAAAGGTTAAGAAGAAAGGCATTGGGCTTCCAGGAATCAAAGCTCAAGATAGGGTCAAAACCGACATTCATCACAAATCATTATTTGGATCTCAAAGGATTTCTCAAAAGGAAAGTAAGAATATATTCAACTCTGGAAATCAATTATATGATTGATAACAATATCATAATAGAATCAAGGTTTTCAAAGCTGTATAATAAACAATATCACAACCAACTCATCGCAAATCATTTTAAACCATCTCATTTCAAAGAAGCAATTGTTGAGTAAAGATATTCAATTTCTCTTTATTAAATGATAGGGAACCCTTGATTGGACTACTTTAACTTTTATAAATAATAAGGGTGATCAGCCCGTACGGACCTCCATCTGGTCTTTAAGGTACCTATGGTATAATTGTAGCCTTAAATTGGACTAGCCCCGCTAGTCTCTTATATGACCGGACTAGTCCTACTAGTCTCTTATGTCTCAATCCAATCCATCAGGAATTCATTTGGAAAACCTTGTGTTGGAAAAGAAAGGTTTTACTAAGTTCATTTTATCATTACCAAAAATATGAAATCTTTTAGACTCTTTCATGTCGAAACTCATTCTTAAGTTCAATTTCAAGAATTCAAAGGAATTGAATGAATCAAAAGTAATCAAGATCAATACTATGGTCGGGATTAAATGATGACCAAGTACGTAAGTAGGGATTCAGAACAGTTCTAGAAATCACTGCATCATGAGGTATACAAAAGAAGGATATAGGTTAATCAAACAATACGGAAGGGAATTGATAAAGGTTCTTATAAGGATCACGAGAATTCAAGGTATCCAAATGATTCAATAGGTAATTAGGGTATGAATCAACAAGGTTATTATAAGGGTTTGGACAATAAGCATATCAAGTCATTACAAGAACAATAACAGGGTGTTTCAAAGAACCAATAATAGGTATAGTACAAGAATTCAATATCAAGGCTCAAGAATCAATAACAGGTTATCACAAGAAACAATAATAAGGTTTCTCGAGAATCAATAACAGGTTCACAAGGAATAATAACAGGGTTTCTCAAGAATCAATAACAGGTTCAAAAGTGCTACAAAAGATCAATACTATATCATGGCATCAACAATATCCTCTCTATAAACAATTTATACAAGTAAGCAGAGTTACTTGCCTGAATTCGCTTTCCTGTTTTACAAGGGTTGAACTACTGCCACCTAGACACCTTTCCCTTTCCTAGCCTGAATGCCTTCACGCTCCGAATCTACAATCCAACAATCAAATCCTAATTAGATTCTCACTCGACATTCCCAAGATGTTTAATAATTTCTCATATCGCGATACCCTAAGAGTATATATACTCGATCATATTCACAAAGCACAATTATACCATATACTCGTATACCTTAACCAAATAGGCATTGAATCACAGATTGTGACACAATTACAACACATAGCATATAGTCTTTGTATCCAAACTCTATACTCGAGTTATAATAACAGTTATACAATCTCATATCAAGACGACTTAATTCTTCCTTTTACTTCACATCAGTCGAATCAAAACCACCAAATAAACCAAATAATCCTTAGAAATCTCACATGCATTCTCTTAATAAGATATTAGGATCAAATCAATTACTTTTACAACCTTAGCTCATTCGGCTCTAGCACAAAACAAAATAGATCAAATAAATCAACATGCAAACACATCTCTCTATCAAATCAATCAATTAACTTGAATTAATTCCTTTTAAAAACCATGAACCATTCTGCCTTTTCAATAAAAACACAATCTAAGAATCAAATAATAACATGCAAATACAAGAACCATTCACACACTTTAGTTCAAGCCAAAACTCATTCCTTTAAATCATTTTCAAAGAAAACCGAAAATCAAAAGTTAATCCACAAGCCAAAATCTTTTTTAAAATTAAATGAAAATCAAAATCCCCTTTTTAAATTACAAAAATTCGAACCCAAACACCCACATAGAACAACCAAATTCACATGTTGTTGGACTATTATTTTTAAATAAAATTGATTTGCCTTATTCTCTTTGATTTGTAACTCATAGATTTAACATTTTTAACTTCCATAATAATGAGAGGATATTAATTTGATCATTATTACATAAGTTACAAAGTTAATATCACAAGGAGGTTACATATTTTTCCCCTATAAAAAGAGGCTCTTGCCTCAATTTTGGAGATACCACAATATATATACAAGTATAATAGTGTCTTAATTTTCACTTGGATTCCTTGATTCTATTTTTTGTGAGATAGAAAGCTGTATCTGATCGGTTTGTAGAAGGTGGGTTTGTTAAGTGCTTTAAAACCACCTTTATTCGTTGTATCCTAGGAGGCAGAAGCCAATCAACCTTCAAGCACTAGATGGAAGGGGCTTATCTATTTTAAGGAGAGCGTGGTTTTTCACGTGACTCGAACGATATTTTTGGTAGTTTGATAGTTTATTCTTCTCTACAGGTATACTCGTACAATGTACTCCTTACAAGCTTAAAACAGATAAGTGCTTGAATTGTTTAATTTTTTTAAGGGGTATAGTGATTTATAGTGAATCATACTATTTTTTATGTAAACAAAACTTTATATTTACACGATTCTCTGACGCCTCATGTGACATTCGTTGGTTGATATTTAAGTCTAATGTATCAATCTTTTCAATGCATATATTTTATATATATCTTGCATGCTTGGATGATCAGGTTATTCTAGTTTTTTCTCCTTAACAAAATATCCATAATCATTAACTTGGATATTTGGATCTTCTTATACGAGTTGTATGAGTCATGTCATTATGTTAGCATCTAATTGTTTATTTGGATTGATCATCTTATTTGGTATAGACTTGATGTTTATGTTGTGCAATGTTTCGATAAAATTTCATAATGTACCGTATTCCTGATTGTATTTTTCCGTGTAAGATTTATGGTTTTAGTGTTTTACCACCACCACAAAGATTTCATGACATGTATGTATCTGTCATTTGTTAAACGGCTTTTCATTAACTATTAGTCTACTAGTATTTATATGTCCAGCGATGTTATATATAAATAATTAATATATGTAGCATTTGATTTAATTACATTATTTTGTTTCGGTGACTTCAAGGTGAATGTACTCTAAATAATGATAATTTGGAGTAAGAAATTGATTTAAATCTGAGGGTAATTATTTTATTACTATGCTTCATTTTTTACGGTATTTTCCTTGAATAGTATTGTATTATTTTGGAAAAAAAAACAAATTGTTGTTATATTACTTTGTTATTTTATTTTGGAACGGGGGTTCCTTGGTGCAATCCATCCATCTGTGTTCTAATAATAATAATAAAAACTATGTAATATGGAACTATTTATTTATAAGGTGTCTTAAGCCCTGATTTATTATACGTGTGTTTGCTAATATGTTTGGATATAGTTCTTTTTAATAGCCTAATTTATTTTTAACATGAGGTTATTAGCATAAACAGATTTAAAGGCATAATGGTTTTTGTAATGCCTTAGATTTAGTTATCATTTTACTGGTCAAGTTAAATATTTATTAATATGCATTAATTAATGTATCGATTGGTTAACCTGGTTTTTTACATCGGTTAAGTGTATATATTTATACATGTGACTTGTAACATACCACGTAACATATTTGTTGTTTAATTTTAAAATTAAAATATGTGATACTGAGTATTACTTTTTGGTACTACACACATGTTTTGTGTGGTCAGATATATTTTTAAGTTACGAGAGAAGGATAGTCATGAAATGCATGTTAATTTAATTGGTTTAGATGCAATATTTTATAAAGTTGCATTTTATGATTTTCGAATAAATAATCTTAATTTGAGAATTGACGAGAGTTGACCGAGCTAGTTTATCTAGTGGTGGTTGTGTTCTACTGAGGTAGTATAAGTGCCTAAATGCGGCAACCCTTGCAGTGCGTAATAAAGTTGTACGATAACCGCTCACGCGGAAAACTCGGAGGAATTCAGTTAGTTGAATTTCAAGAGATGGCATTAAAAATAAAAAAAAATAAAAAAATGGACGAACCTCTTTGAATCTTGTGAGGTTCTTGATTGAGGATACACCTTCGTTGAAAGAAGATGAGTCTGATGCTCAGCTTGTGATTGTAGTCCAAACTTTGAACCACTCGAAATTCTTACGAGTATGGGGGTGTCTTGCAAAAGGTTCTTGTATCAGAACCAGAGTAGGTGAAAATCACTCTAGGAACGGTAGACTGTATTTTATTGGGAATATGCCTAAAGGTGTGGCATATAAGTTTCTTGTGCACGAGTCAAAAATCCCCGACATACACAAGAATATAATAATGGTGTCGAGAAATGTTTCAATTTTTTTTAATATATATTTCCTCTAAAAAACCAAAGGAAGGTACACTTCGTCGAATCGGACACGTAAGAAAAGACTCGTATTTAGTGAAAGATGCGTGAGTCTAAATGGGCATCGGAATCAATGATTTCAAATATTACGGTTAGGTTGCTAATTTGAGGACTCTTAAATTGAGTAACTAGATCGATATGAATTGCCAATTTGAGGACGCTCAAATTTGGTAAATTGGTGGATTGATATTTCTAATTTTTGGGACGCCAAAAATTGGTAAATTCAATTATGAATTGGAGCATTGATGTTTGGTAGAATACGTAGTTCTTTTAAATTCGTACAAAATAAGACACGAATGACAGAGAATGTAAATTTGGTCTTTTGAAAGAGACTTGTATGGAATGTCGAGACATATTTGTCGTTGACTTAATTCCATAAGAATAATTACTCTCAACTAGGGTTATCACTATTGATTATATCAGGTCAATACATAACACTGCGGATCTGCTAACCAAAGGGTTACCAAGAAAGATAGTTGAGAAATCATCGAGAGGAATGAGACTAAAGCCCATAATAAGAGTCGATACAAAGGAAACCCAACCTTGTTGATTGGAGATCCCAAGAACTTGGTTCAATGGGACAACCTAACTGTAAAGACTTTGTGTGATCATTGTGGGGGTTTTACTCTTGGGTCCATTCCTATGATGAAAACGGTGATAAAATACGGAAAAGGCTAAGCTATACTTTTAATGATCCTTATTTATCGATATGTCGAACAAATAATACACTGGTAATATATAAGAGATCACCTATGTGAGTGAAGTGGGGTCGCTTCAAGAATGAATTGTGAGGGCCAATTCCGGGTAAAACTCACAGAACCAGGCTAAAGCTCAAGACCAAAATGGGCTTAATAGTGAGAACTGAACAAGTATAGGAAAGACTCTAGTGGGGAATATATCATCATTTCACAATACAGAATGGCAGTTCAAGGTCAACGCGACTACTGAAATTTTAGAAATGTAAATATTTTCTTCCAAGGGAAGGTTCAAGGGGTAACTCCTACCTATCTTATGTTGGTTTCTACCGTGGCTTTCTATCTCCTTGTCAAAAGAGTCATTTTCTTTTCAAAGTCAGTTTTATTCATGTGGGGGATTGTTGGACTATTATTTTTGAATAAAATTAATTTGCCTTATTCTCTTTGATTTGTAACTCATGGATTTAACACTTGTAACTTCCATAATAATGAGAGGATATTAATTTGATCATTATTACATAAGTTACAAAGTTAATATCATATGGAGGTTATATATTTCCCCCCTATAAAAAGAGGCTCTTGCCTCAATTTTGGAGATACCACAATATATATACAAGTATAATATTTTCTTAATTTTCACTTGGATTCCTTGATTCTGTTTTTTGTGAGATAGAAAGTTGTATTTGATCGATTCGTAGAAGGCGGGTTTGTTAAGTGCTTGAAAACCACCTTTGTTCATTGTCTCCTGGGAGACAGAAGCCAATTAACCTTCAAGCACTAGATGAAAGGGGTTTATATGTTTTAAGGAGAGCGTGGTTTTTCACGTGACTCGAACGATATTTTTGGTACTTTGATATTTTATTCTTCTCTACAGGTATACTCGTACAATATACTCCTTACACATGCAACCACTTAATGATTTATTCATGCTATCACACGTCAAAAACCATTTTTCCTACATAATTTTTAAAGAAAATTCGAACATTAACAATTGATCATAACCAAATGAACTCAAATTAATGACATGCAATAACTCTTAGTGACATGCATATGGATTTCTATATCATGCATCTCATTTTATTCAATTAAACACACAATCACATCTTAATATCTAATATTCTAAGCATAATACTTCTATTTACTATCAAAACTCATGAATTCATCAAATTATCAAACATGCAATTCATATATAACAAGATCATACTAAATCACTTAGTGAATCATATTTTTACGATCCACCGGCTCTCATTTGATCACGTCCGGTGGTGGTCGAACCTAAGAGTGCCCATAACGGGTCTCCTCTTTGAGTTTTAAACCATAAAATCACTTTAGACTCCCTTATGATCATATATCAAGAAATTACATTTTCTTAAACACAACTAAAGAGATGGAACTATGAAACTTACTTAAACACTTACATGCAAATGGTGTATGACTAGAAGATCGAAAATGATGGCTATAGATGACAAGATCTTTGAATTTGGACTAGTTTTTGATGTTACATTTAAGAGAGAGAACGGAAGAGAGTGTGAGAGAGAGAGAGCGAGAGCCGGGAGGGAGAGCTCGGGAGAGAAGAGAGAAAAGAGAGATGAGAGAAAAGAGAGAAAAATAAAGGGAAGAGATAAAATGAAATTGGAAATGACCAAACTTCTCACCTTTTATACTTACAAGTTAGTGGAAAAGAGAAATTACCCTTGTACCCTTTTGTCATTATTAGCATAAAATGCATGCAAGGATAGTATGGTCATCTGGTTAAGTTGAATAGAGATAGTGGGGTGGGAAATGACACATCTAACCTTCTCTCATGTTGTGAGTGGAAATGCATGCAAGGGCAAGTTGGTAATTTTAAAAGAATCTAAATTCTTAATTTCCTTTTATCCTTAATCAAAAACAAATTTGGTTAATATATTTTTGAATCAGAAAAGATAAACATGCCATGAATATCACTTTTAGAATATAGATCTTGAAATTATCTTTTCAGCTATATTTTTAAAATAATTTTTGAGCGAACGGTGGATTTATTACGGATTTTACAAGATTGCGCTCAAAATATGATTATAACTTAATAAAATTATTTTAAAATACACCGATCACCAAATAAATCCATTTATCATTTTTGTAAAGTCTTTGGGACTATTTTGAAGATAATAAAACAAATTTCACATCTCGAGCACACTCAAATAATTTTATAAAAATGAATAAAGGTTCAATATACCTTAATTAAATCAAATCAATTCCATAAAATCATTTAAAATCATCCAGATCACGTAATCATGCATACAGACAGGTAAACACACATATTCGCACATCACAACTCATATTCAATCACAAAATTTCCCCTTTTATTAATATAATTATTATTTCCCTTTTTCACGTAACGGGTCGCGTCCTGTCTAACGGCCCGACGCTGAGCATTCTCTGTCGCGCTTCCAGAATCAATCCTTTATACCAATTGATACGCCACTTGGAATATAATATTCTCTTAAACGTTTTTACTAAATACAACAACACATAATTCTCATAATCACACTTTATGATTATAACACATAATATTCTTTATTCACTTAATCACGTCGCGAATTCTCAGTCGCTACAAGGATGACAAATTACATGCCTATAGTTTAATCTATAATATCTGGTTAAAGGGATTATATTACATTTTAAATTATTCACGAAAGGTTTAATCGTTCATCGACTCAATTATTATTACTTGGGTAGAAATGATGTATTACTAGATGACGCTCATTGTTTATGATTTTATATTAGATTTAAAATTCGTTGCCAACGTAATAATAAACTATAGGGTCACACACAAAGAACTCTTGAAGGAATATTTACTTTAAATTAGATTTAAATTAAATTAAAATAGTTCGAATTATTTATAATATTAATTAAGTATGACTTAATTAATTAGATAAATAATCATATTCGAATTTACTAATATCAATTATGAAATTCAGTTGTTAAATAATTAAGTTTGACTTAATTATTATATAAATAGGAATTTTGAATTAATAATAACTCCTAATTAGTTAATAGTTATAATTCTTTTTTTACTCTCTATATAATATCTCTTGTGTGGCTGATTTTGGGTGCAAGACTTTTAGTAAAACCTTAGCCACTAAGAGAGAAGATGGAGAGAGCAAGAAGAAACAAGTTTGTGCCGGTACACATCTAATCCTTGAATTCAAGCATTCGTGTGGATACCGATAGAGCGTAGATCGCGAGAGCGGGATGCGTGGTGATTGAACAATCTTTGGATCTCCATTATTCAACCAATTTGTAAAGCTTCCTAAGATAAACAATTTGATCTACGAATTAAATATCTATTTTTCGCATGGATCCTGTGATGGGTTTCGAAAATTCTGGTTTTTCATGTTTTTAATTACTGTTTCCGTTGCGTTAATGTGCTCGAAACCCTTCAGGATAAGGGCTTTAGCACAAGGATGAGGAATTCTTGATGTCTGAAAGGTTGAGAGAAAGGGATTTAAGGAATGCTAGGATAAATGCTGAGAAGGAGGAAAAGGAAAAGCAATATGCCAAGGAGATTGAGATGTTTGAACAAAAATCTAAAAAACTCAAGGCAAGGGGGCTGAGTAGAATTTCAAAAGATGGACATTTTCTGAATATTGCAGTTGGCAGAACTACAAGATTCAAGGTTAATCATCTAAATAAATACTCATTAGAAGAATGGCTCAGACTAGTGGAAGCCTTAAGGGGGACAAAAATTATTGAAGAACTTCAAGTGCTAGTAAATTTAAAGGACCTCATTAGGAAAGAACCAGGTTATGTGAAATTGACCTGATGTTTATAATTGTTAAACAGATGTAACTGATCAATGTATAAATAGTGTATTTCTTATTTAATCTGTCAATTTATTGTATTTGATTTTAGCTTGGGGTTAGTCTTGTTATCAGGCATGAATTTGTGATAAACAATCTTCTCACAAATTGGGGGAGATTGTTGTACAAGACATTCTTGTATAATAACAAGACTAAGTCATATTGACAGCCCTAAGATTAAGTTGTCTGATAATCAATATTTGCATTCTTTAATTGTATTCCTTGACTCTGTAAAAGTGTTTAGTAGAATAGACTGGGGGATTTTTCTGTGAATAGTTTCAACCTAAAGAATAAACTTTAGAAAAAGATCAAGTCATGATCATGCCTCAGAGAAAAGATGTAGAAGCTTGGAGTTGAATAATGTTGTTCTAGGAAAAATGCTCTAAGTCGAGATATCGATAAGTCACAAATCAAGGTATATCGAGAAGTCATCCGAGAAGTTCAAAATGACTTGTAGAGAAGTCCAAAATGACTTATAGAGAAGTCTCAGAGATATCGACAAGTCAAATGAAGATGTAGAGGACTGGAGATATCGACAAGTAATTTCTCATATAGAGATTTCAGAGATATCGATAAGTCAAATTGTGCATATAGAGATCTCAGATGTGACGCCCTCCAAACTCGGGTCAGAAGTTTGGAGTTCACAACACACATGCACACAATATATAAACATGTTTAAGAAAATAATATATGCAATGACCCTACTTACCATATCCACGGATCGCAACTAGTTAAAGTATGCATACAAGATATAACCTTAACTAAATTACAAACGCACCAAATCCCAACTAGTTTAAATTACATCTGGAAATAAAACATTCTTACAAACTTTCAAACTCAAAACTAAAACAAAAGTCTTCCACTAGCTTATTCCGTGCTAACCTGGAATCCTAGCTCGCGCACTTTTCTGAGGATCCTCGCTACCAACAGTTTACTTCTTAACTAGAAAAGAAGATAAACAGATCCACAAGAGTGAGCTAACTAGCTCAGTAAGTCACAGTGACAATACTGAGATTACACAATGATTAAATGAAATTATTTAAGGAATTAAGTTTCTTGTTAAGCAATGATTAGAATTGGATATTTATTTTTATAATAAAAACTAAGGTTAGGCTGCTGATCTGTCACGCACTAACCCCGAGCAAGGCATACAACTCTGCTTTATATACTGGATCCAAGGCACACATTGGCCTAGTACGACAACGAATCTAGTCTGACCACGAATTTGGTCCACATTTAGAAAAAAATAAAATTCTATAACAATAACATAATAGACAATGTAAATCAATAAATAGAATCAGAAACAACATTCTTCTCAAAGCATAGGGTGATTCATAACACCATAAAGATATAGCAAGATGTGTATAAGTATTAACTTTCAGTCTATAAAAGAATTAGATAATAGAAGAATAAAGGTTTAATGGCTACAATAACTAGTCTTCTGATGCACAAGGTATAAAGGTATATACGTTAAGCAAATCCAGATCAGTGATCCGTATATGGTATATATGTATTTCTAGAGTAGTATCATATATATGTGTGGCTCGTATCTGGGAATTCAACAACCAATGCTTTACAAAGAATAAGGCCTACAGCTCAAAGATCAATAAGTAGAATCAGGATTTAGGGTTAATTACTTCAAATCACTTTTAATATAAAATAGAATCATTTCAAATACATATCAAGATGGTTCAAGAATAACTTGCATTATCTCGACTGACTTTACTTTACTTGCTATCGTCTATCGTTTCTATTCATTGACTATCTGCTATCCTTGTTATGCCTCGCTTCCTCTGTTAGACATTACAAGTATCTATCAATACTCATTCCCACTTTATTCTATTCGTTATAATATTCTATCTACCCTTCGTTTCACCCAAATCCGACGTACGGACTGAAAGTTACAATAAAAACCGTCAAACAGTAAACACATAAGCATATTATACATCAATCGAATCACATATAGCACGTAAGATATTCGATACAAATAACTTTTCAAAGAAGATTCAGGGTTAAAATAATTTTTTGGGTATTTAATACCAATTTTTGAACATTTTTCGGAGTTAAAACGGGTCAACGAATCATTTATAAACAATTAACAGGGTTCGAATACCTGAATCTGAATTTAAAATCATTTAATAATAATTATCAGGTCTTGATAATTTAAATAATATTTTAAAACTCAAAACTATTTTTTGAAAATTTTAAATTAAAAGAAATTATTAAATCTAATTAAATAATTAATTAAAATTAATTAATAAAAAATAAATCAATTAATCAATTAATATTTAAATTCACTGACCAATTAAATAATTAATAATTAACTAAAATTTATTAATTAAATAATTTAGATTTATTTTTGAATTAAAAAATAATTTTCAGAATTAAATATAATGATTTTCGGAATTTTAAATAATTAAAAATGAAATTCTGAAATTAAAATAAACATCAAATATGATTTTTATAAATTTTCAAAATAGGAATCCAAAATTTGAAAATTCTGGAAACTACACGAATTAAACTCACCATCTTCAAAAGTTCAGGGACTAAACTGTAATTTTGCAGTTTAGTCGGCGAAAAAACGAAGGGGTCGCCGGAGAACGCGATCCAGGAATACTCCGGCCACCACAAGCTCAATATTTGTTCTATATTTCACCAGGAACACAACCATGTAATCCAGTCAATCAAATAACCATGCAGTTGGCCGGAAAAGCTTGAAGAAATCTCGCCGGCCGGCAAGATTTTCTTTTCTCTGGTCTTCCCAACTCCGGTATCGTCTATTCACCACACCACCACCAATTAATTCCTCGTTTCCTGCTCTACACACTAGTATCAACCAATCATACTAATTACCCCTAGATCAAAAACTCCCAATTTTCAATTAAGAACAATCATACGGGTTATAAACCCTAATTTCAAAATCCGAAAATTAAACTTAATTTGAAACATGTTATTGAACTTGAAATTCAACATATAATATACCAAATTGATCAGAATCAAATTATCTAAAACATGCAAGCATCAAATCACACAAAAAACATCAAAATTAAAAAATCATAATTAAACCCAATTTAATTTTAAAATAAATAAAATTATAATTAAATACCAGATGATTTTGTAGTGAAATAAGCTATGGAATCTGATAGTACTCCTCGAGACCTTTTTTTAATTACTAGAGCATAAAAATCTGACTTCAATAATGCCCTCAAATCTCCGTTTGATTCTCAAGAACACGATAAATTCTAGGGTTTATCTCAGAAAATTATATATTTTTACTGTCTGATAATGATTATCTATACAAAATAAAATACGGTAAAGGCTATTTATATTTATGAAATATTGGTACCCCATTGGATCATACCGGATATAAAAATAGAATACTTAATGGCTAAGTATTAATAAAACAGATCCAATTCGGTACCAGTCTTGGGATAACTATCAAAACCAGGATTTTTGAAAATACGGTATTGGTCTCAGCACTTTTGTTACAAGAATTAGAAGTTAATATAATAGTTTAATTAAAACATCCCGTTTCTCGAAAATACAGGTTTTATCGATTTACCGAAATGAATATTGTATCGAAATATTTGCGTCGGGGCCCGCACAGGTAAAACCGTACTCCGGATCGAAAAAGTCAAAACATGGAATATGCTCGGAATACTCATATTAGGTTAGAATGGAGTTTTTCCAATACTTCCGGGTTGGAATAACGTAAAAACAATTGAAGTCGGATGGTTTCCGATTATACAAAATAGTTAATAATTACTCGGAAAAATAATTTATTAAATCCATAAATCATTTGTAAAATCATATAACAACATATAAATTAATAAAAAAATATCAGAATTATCTATACTTTATTTTTGACATATAAAAATTAAAATACTCAAATTTTACCATATTTAAACATTCAGACACATATACCAATCAATAGATAATTCACCGAAATTCACATAACAATCACATAATATTTATTTATTGATAAAAAATAATTACACGATATATCCCAGATATTACATCCTTTCCCCCTTAAAAGGATTATGTCCTCATAATCTCCTAAGTAAACAAATGAGGGTACTTTTCTCGCGTATCACTTTCTAACTCTTAGGTTGATTCTTCAACCCTTGGGTTTCTCCACAATACTCTTACTAACTTTACAACTTTGTTCCTTAATACTTTCTGTCTCTTTTCTAGAATCTCTATTGGATTCTCTATATAAGAAAAATCTGCCTGGAGTTCTATCGGCTCATACTCGATTACATGCCTAGAATCTGGATTGTACTTCTTAAGTATTGACACGTGAAACACATTATGAATGTGCTCCATATGCGGGGGTAATTCCAATTCATAAGCTACCTTTCCGACATTCTTCATAATTTCAAAAGGTCCAACATATCTAGGACTCAGCTTCCCTTTCTTTCCAAATCTAGAAAATCCTTTCCACGACGACACTTTCAACAATACTAAATCTCCATCTTTAAATTCCATATCGTTTCTTCATTGATCTGCATAATTCCTTAGATAATCCTGAGCTGCAATTAACCTTTTCTGAATGACTTCAACAACTTCTTTTGTTTGTTGCACCAACTCGGGTCCAAGTATCTTGCATTCTCCTACTTCATCCTAATATACGTGATCAACCTTTGCCTCCATAAAGTGATAACTGTTGTTATAAGAAAATTCCACTAAGGGAAAATGCTCGTCCCAACTTCCTTTGAAATCAATAGCACAAACACGTAACATGTCCTCAATTGTGTGAATCGTCCTTTCACTTTGGTCATTAGTCTATGGATGATAAGCTATACTCATATTCAATTTAGTTCCCAAATATTCCTATAAACTTCTCCAAAACCTTGAATTGAATCGTGGATCTCGATCAGATATAATAGACACAGGGACTCCATGACGAACTACTATCTCTTTCAAATACATGTGAACCAACTTGTCCAGTGAAAAGCTTTCATTAATATGAAGCAAATGAGCTGACTTAGTTAGTTTGTCCACTATAACCCAAATGGCATCGTGGTTCGCTTTCGTCCTTGGTAAACCGACTATGAAATCCATAGCAATGTGCTCTCACTTCCACTCTGAGATCTCTAATTATTGCAATAATCCACTTGGTCTCTGATGTTCCGCCTTAACTCTTTGACACGTCTAACATTTGCTGACCCATTGCGTAATTTCTCTTTTCATGTATGGCCACCAATAGTTCTCCTTTAAATCTCTCTACATCTTGGTACTCCCTGGATGGATTGAATACTTTGAACTGTGAGCTTCCTGTAGAATTTCATTCTTCAACTCTGTCATTGGTGGAATCCAAATTCGGGAAGAAAATCTGAGAATAACTTGATTATCCTTTTGAGTGCATAACTTTTCTCCTACCAAACATTTGATGTCCTGGTCCATTATTTCTTCTTGACACTTCTTTATCTTCTCTAACAACTCTAGCTGAAAAGTCAAACTATATGTCTTTGCTTCATTAGGGTTGAAAATTCTGATCTCCAATTCCAATTTTTTAAATTCCTTATATAACTCCTCGGGTACTGTCAACACATCCAATCTTTCCTTTCTTCTTAATGCATCTGCCACTACATTTGCTTTTTCTGGGTGATAGTTAATCGTGCAATGATAGTCCTTGATCAACTCCATCCACCTTTGTTGTCTCATATTAAGTTCCTTTTGTGTGAATATATACTTCAAACTCTTATGGTCCGTATAAATCTCGCATCTTTCTCTATATAAATAATGTCTCCAAATCTTCAGAGCGAATACTATTATGCCAGTTCCAAGTCATTAGTAGGATACTTCTGCTCATGAGGTTTTAGTTGTCTAGACGCATATGCAATAACTTTATCGTGTTGCATCAAAACACAACCTAATCCCTTATGTAAATCATCGCACCTACGGTCCAACCAATTAGGAGAGAATCAATAGATTCCTTTTTGGGGGTATACTTCAGGGGTAAAAGTGTGATTTGTTCGAAGCATTACTATAGATTACAATTTTTTTTTGATCATCTAGAAGTGATAAAATAGTTGTCGTGATTAATCTCTTCTTTAATTCTTGAAAACTTTCTTCACACTTCTCGTTCCACATAAACTTTTCATTTTTCCTGGTAAGCTTCGTCAAAGGTATCGCAATCTTCGAGAAATCTTGAAAAAATCTTTGATAATATCCTGCTAATCCCAGGAAACTTCTCATTTATGTTGGTGTTTTGGGCGTTTCCCAATTCGTAATGGCTTCAATCTTTGTTGGGTTCACTTTTATTCCTTCATTACTGACTATGTGTCCTAAGAACTAAACATCCTGTAACCAAAACTCACACTTTGAAAATTTAGCATACAACTTCTCTTTTCTCAAAATTTCCAGAGATATCCATAGATGCTCCACATGGTCTTCTATTGTCTTCGAGTAGATCAAAATATCATCTATAAACACAATGACAAACTTGTCCAAATATTCCTTGAAAATTATGTTGATCAGGTCTATAAACGTTGTTGGGGCATTGGTTAATCCAAAAGACATCACTAAGAATTCATAATGACCATACCTTGTTCTGAAATCTGTCTTTGGTATATCTTCAGGTTTAATCTTCAATTGGTGATATCCGGATCTCAGATCAATCTTAAAAAAATACTTGGCTCCTTTCAGCTGATCAAACAAATCGTCAATTTGAGGTAATGGATACTTGTTCTTGATAGTACGCTTGTTGAGTTCCCGATAGTTGATGCATAATCTCATGCTTTCATACTTTTCTTAACAAATAGAACCGGTGTACCCCACGGGGGACACACTAGGTCTAATCACTCCTTTTTCTAACAACTCTTGCAATTACTTTGCTAACTCCTTCATTTCAATGGGTGTCATTTTGTACGGGGACTTAGATACTGGTTTCGTTCCAGGTGTTAGTTATAACGACTCGTATGCTTTTATATTTAATTAAAGTGTAATTATGGAATTATTAAATGAATAATATATGTGTGTATAGCTTCTGTCAGCTATGTGTTGTTTTACTTTTATTTATGTGTGTGAATTATGGTGTCCAGGGTGGTTCGTGTAATTTATTAGGGACTTGTATTGAATTGTTTTCACTTTTAAAAGTGGATTTAATACAAGTATATTTGTGTAAATATGTGGATTGTCTCTAAAATTGTTTTTATGACTTTATAATTACAATAATTATTTTTGGGACTTTATAAAAGTTAGAAATCAATATTTCATCAATTATTTAACCCTGTATGATTTTCTGAGTGCATTTATTTGTAAATTCGTATTTAATTCTAAAATTCTTCAAAAATTATGAAACTCATATTTATTTATGTTTGGAATATTCTGAGAATTTTAAAATTATTTTGAAAATTTTCAGGAATAGTTTTACCCGCGCGTCGTTTCGTTATTTGTTAAAAAACGGGTACAAAGAGCACCTTAAAAAGTGTTTTAAAAATTTCAAAAATTATGTCCTTGTACACTTTGGGTTATTTATGACAATTTGATATTATTTTCATAATTTTCGGGTATTAATTTGCATGCACCTCAGTCCGTTAATTTTAAGTTTCGGGACAAATTGGACTTTTAAATTCTCGTATTTATCCTAAAATGTAGCGTGGCAGTTTCTTATTAATCAGGGACGCGTGTCCCTTCCCTTGTGCATCACCTGTTAGCAGTTAAATAAAAAAAACCCAATACCCCCACCCCCTTCTCTCTGTTCACTCCTCTGTTCTCTCTCTCGTTTACTCGATTCTCTCTGTTCTTTTTCCTTTCGTTTTCTTCTCGTCGTATTGCTTCCTGTCTTTCGGTAATTACTTATTCCGCCTGCTTCTTCTGTTCTGCTATTGTTTCCTTCTGCATTGCCGTCGTTTCTGCCGGCTTCCGGTAAGGTGGCGGTGGTGCGAGCTGTGTTGGTTATACATATATATATATATATATATATACGTGTGTGTGACTATGTGCATATTTATGTGTATGTGTGTAATTGTGTGTGTCTGTGATGTGGGTGTGTGTGTTCGTGTTGTGTGTGTACGATGGAGGTGATGGATGTGCAGTGTGTGTGCAGTGTGTTCATCTCTTTTGGGCTCGGTTCTGTTGGTTCTGTTGGTTTGATGTTGGGCCTTGCAGTTTGGGCCTGGTTGTTTGGGCCTCTTTCTGTTTGGGCCGAGGTTATGCGGTTTGGTTGATTATTACAAATTTGATTATTATTTCTTTTTCTGCAGGAAATAAATTGATTATTATTCGTGAAATAAATTGTTCTTTGCGGGGGATAATAATATTAATCAGTATAATTTATTTGCGAACCCGTAGTATATCGGGCGCCAATAAATTGTGCCGCAGTTGATGATGAACTTCGGTGAGTCAACGGTGGACTGTGATGACGCGGTTCTGAGTCCTAATATTTTAAAATAAATGAATAAAATATGATTAATAAGTATATTTAATTGGTATTGGTGAATTTGCGAATTGACTTGTTGACTGGAAGTGGTGGTTGGGAATTGAATTGTAGGTTGCTTGGATTTGGTTGTGATTGATTTGACGTCGAGTTGTTCGACGGGTTAGTCCGATAAATAAAGGAGGTGCTGCCCAATATCCGAGAAATCGGACTACGAAAATATGGGAGCGTATCCAGCAATTATCGGGTCGTCGAATGAGTATATAAAAACATATATATATGTTGTATAGGAAATTTGATTGTATGTTGTGGCAAACTGTTTTGCCAAAAAGTAATAACCCTAATTTTTGTAAAATGACGAGTATATGTATTTTTCCGAAAATGAACATCGAACCTATTTTTCGTGAATGTGAACCCTAATTGTTGTGTGTGTTATTATAATATGTGTAATTACGAGTCGGGATTTGATATCGAATGGGTAGGTAGTTAGCGAGGATATGTCAAGCATACCTAGACGTCTAACGTAGGGTATTGCGGCTCTGTAGGTTCTAGTCGAAGGACTTAAGAATTGATGTCGAACTAAGATAACATTGTGATCAGTCAGCAAGCGCAGTGAGGTTCCAAGCGAAGGATCTAAGCATTGAAGTCGGATCCAGGATAGTCAAATTGTAAAGCGATAAAGCCGAGTGTCTCAAATCTGGCCAAGGTCGATCAGTGATAGTTATAAAGCTCTGCAAGGGAAGTACCCCTGACCATTCTTTTATGGTTCAGTATATATAAATAGCTAATGTTTTAGTCTCATAATGGAACATAAAAGTTTTAAGTTACGTATCCTTTGTATTTGAAAATGTTGTTTAAAACTATGTTTTGGGGAAAAGTAACTTCTGAAAACACCTATCTCTAAACGTGATTAAAATGAAAGGAAGTTTTGAATAGTGTGCTGTGACAGATTGGTTTTAAAAAGAGATAGGTGATAGTGATTTTGGAAACTGGATAAAGAGACTGTTTTGATCCACTTATGTCATGGAATTTTGGAATGAGGCAAAAATGGAATTCAGTTGATCTATTGGAGTTGCGTAAGAGGCATGTTATTCGGTAACGGCCCAGCATGTGGTTGCGTAAGTGGCTAATTGGGATGGGCATTCTGTTTAACCGATTAGTCTAGCATGGGGGAAAGACCTAGCTAGTCTTTTCCCAAGTTCCTGAACACATTCTATTTCTGGATGGCCACTAGTCGCTGTCCGGTGAGGGTAGACTGATCAGTTATCTTCACCAGTTAAATGTCCAATAGATTTGATTGATTCAGTTTTGAAATTGTTTAAAAAATCAACGTGTTTGAGACAGATGATTTTGGGTCCCATTAACGGGACAAATGGTTTTATGGTTCCTATAATGGAACGGAAGGTTTGAAAATGAAGATAGCATGCTAAAAGAATTGACCTCTGGTATTTATACACAGCACACGACTGATATTGTTTTTTCCCAGAGCATGCTAGTTTTAATATCCTGTTATGAATGTTTACTCATTTTCTGACAAGTTATGACTTCTGTTCCTATCACTGTTTTATCATAAACTGCTTTACTTGTTATTCATATAGTGGTGCTCCTGAGCAAGCAATTGCTCACCCTTGCAGAATATCTTATGTGTATTGCAGATGCCTGGGAGACTCTTCTGTGATAGTCGGGCAGAGTTCCAGTTCCCTTTGTGTCAGACTCCTCTGAGGTGGTTGTGTTGGACCAAGGATGGTCTGTTGAGTTGCTGTGTTAAGTTAGCTGCGTCAGGATGATTGCTGTAATTTGGTTTGTGTTAGTTGTAACCTAAATCATACTTAAACCTGGCAAAGATCTTGGTAAAGGGGTCGTAGTTATATCCCATTATTGAATTCTTTATCTTATGGTGGTTATTGATGACGTCAACTCCTGACCCCGGGGTTGAGGCCATCATAGTTGGTATCAGAGCTACAGGTTTGAGTCCCTGATTTAGGTTCAGAGTAGAGTTAAAAGAGTGCATGATGGTTTATATATATATGTGAGTCAGCAACTCAATCAGAGGAGCGAGTCTAGGAGTTCAGTCAAGGGTTTCGGAGGTGTAACCCTGATGTTTAGTGAGGTTTGACTGGAACTGCCCTAGTTTAGAGTACATCTCCTTTGTATATGTATTATAAGTAATGTCCAATAGAGATTCCTAGTTTTCCTTTCGAGAATTCAAGTCTGATTGAGAAAATTCAGCTTCTGAGCATACCCGTGATGTGTCAGCTAAATAGACGCCCCCGTTATTTCTAAATATTGCATTTTCTGTGTCAAGAAATGTTATTGGACTGATTATATGACCTTGGTGAGTTCGGATAGCGTGATAATAGTTAGGGGCTGTTATGACGACTAAGTTTGGTAGTGAATGTGGATCAGAACGGGAGGTGTCATCCTTGAACTCTTTTATTTCTTCCTTTAAATGTATTTTATCTCCAGAGTAATTGTTTCCTATTCTATAAGTGGTTTATCTTTCTTGTGAGAAAGTTGTGAACCCGAGGTAAGCTACTTTGATCTCCTTATAAATCAGATTCTTTCTTTTCTATTTGTGAATTTCTTATCTGAATATTGTTTCTTTCCTCGGTGACTTTTTGGTTGATTGGGGCAAACAATGCATATGAATTGACCATTTGACTATGTGACAAAAGGGTCTGGTGGGATGCCACCGAGTTATGTGTTGTGACCGTATGGTACTAAGACTGGCCATCTTATGTACTTGTATGGTTGCTCTTAGTCATACCTATGTCTTCTTCACAGTTTCTTCTTATTTGATTCCCTTGAGTTGAAATTTTCTTTAATATCCTACGATAATGAATTTATGCGATTGGAGGGTCCTCGTTATTGAAAGCAAGTCAAAGTAACTGTCAGGAAAAGGAAAGCTTTATATCAGGGTGTTATTTAAGAATAATGGTAACCGTGAGAGTTCAGGATCTAAGGATGGAGTTATAGCCTCGAGAAAGGTAACTGAGTGATGGTTGAATCACTTGAGGGTGATAAGAAATCATTCTTAGAGGAATGGTTGGTTGAAATTTGGACTATGGTGTTTGGAGGAGTCTAGCATCCCTTAAGCATGACTTGAATTACTAGTGGGATCTGTGTAATTGGTGGCTGTTATAGCCGGCCAAGTTTCATTGTATACCAGATTGGTGTTAATGTGATAATAGAGTAGTGACGAGAAGTGGTCAGTTGTTGTTGTACTAAGGATCTATGCTATGGTGAGTAGTATTCTAGTTTTCCTAAACCATTGTTGATTCTGCTACTGTCATTGTTGTTGTAATTGCTAGTGCTGTTAATCTAGATTTCTTTTATAAGTAGCCCCAATATTAAGGACTTGGGTACTGTGATTGGGCAGCATTTTCCTGATATAAGTGCACCGTTTAAATGGTGATACCTTCTGTCAAACATTTTGTTATGTTTTGAATAAAACTAATTTATATATTCCAGGAAGATGCCACCTAAGAAAGCTACCCAGTCTAAAGAAAATAGTAGTAGTTTGGCGGAGGGTCCAATTATAAATGAAATTCTAGATTAGTTGCGCCAGCAGCAGCAACAACAGTTGCAGTTAATCCAACAGGTTCAACAGTGCTATCTACGGTTCCAGCAACAACAGCAAGAAGTGAGTTGAAGTGCTAGTTTTAAATCTTTATAGAGTGTTAAACCTCCTGAGTCTCAAGGTGAATCCAATCCAGTAGTTGCTGGAGCATGGTTACAAGAAATGGAGGAAGTTTTCAACCTCGTTCAAGTAAGCGATAATCTTAAGACTGATTATGTAAACTATTTCTTAAAGGATGAAACGAATTACTGGTGGGAATCAACCAGAGTGTTAGAAGGAGAAGGACATGTTCAATGGGCTAGGTTTACTAAGTTGTATTGGAAAAGTATTTCCCAGGTTGTGTGTGAAGTCAAATGGAGATTAAGTTTCTAGGATTGAAGCAAGGTGGTAGAAGCGTAGCTGAATATAAGGCCAAGTTTATAGAATTGGTCCGAGTAGTTCTTGAGTATGTAAGTACGGAGAGTCAAAAGGCAAGGAGGTTCCAACAAGGGTTAAAGCCTGAAATTCGCAGAGGAGTTGTGGCATTGCAACTCAAGATATACTGCTCTATGGTCCAGGTCACCCTAGTAATGGAAGGTGACCAAAGGTTGACTGTTAAGGAAGAAAGTGATAATAAAAGGAAGTGGGAAGGTGTTGTGGACAAGGCAGACCAAGGAGAATCCAGTCAGAGATTTAAGAATTGGTTTGGCCAAAACGGGAGTTATGTATCACAACTATGGAAGAGTGGCCATATTGCAAGGAGTTGTAGAATGGTCATTCAAGATATCACATCCCAAGGGCCAACATCCAGCTCAGCTAGAGATAGAATTTTCAAAAGAACCAAGAAATCAAGTATTTAGAAGTTGGGCGTAGTTGCAGTTGATATGACACCCTCTAAGCTAGAGGGGTTTGGTGTGATTTTAAGATTGAGTTTGTTGTCCTGTATTATGGCAAGAAAAGGTTTTTATAAAAGCGAATTGTGAAGTATACAAAAGCCAATGGTAAGGTAAGTTCTAGGTGCAGAAACAATATAATAAGTTCTTCCAATCATGTGAGAAAAGGAGTAATAAGCTAAGGATATAAGGTAGATCCACCATGTGTAAAGATACGAAGAAGAAAATATTTAAGCTGGAGGAAGTTGAGTAATGAATAATTGCCTGGAGTCTCTGGAGGCCAGTGGAATGAAATAATTAGTTGATAACGGTTAAAGGTATTGGAAAGGAAAGTGAGCATACTAGATATAGTTCTCTGGGGTGCACCAGTGATGTTGCTAGAAAGAGGAATAAATTATGAGAATGTGCACTGATCATCAGGAGTTTAACAAAATGAAAATAAGAATAAGTAACCTCTATAACGAATTGATTATTTATGTGACCTAATTCAAGGAGTGTGTAATATCTACGGGATTGACTTAAGATACAGCCTGAAGGCATGTCAAAGATTGCGATTAGGATGAATTATGAGTGTTGCCAAGTTGGTGATATCATCTGGAGTGACAAGTGTATGAGTCGTCTATAAGGATTTAAAGAACATAGTGTATAAAGAGTACTTGGATAAATAAATTGTATTTATTGATAACATCCTCAACTATTTAAAGATTAAGGGAATCTGTGTAGAATGGCCTAGTATTTCCCTATGAAGATTATAAGAGAAGCAAATATATATTAAGTCTTAAAGTATGGGTTTTGGCTGAGATTTATAAATGATTTTAATTATCCTGTTATCGACCATTTAAGCAAAACCGATGTAGCAATAGATGCCCTGAGTAGAAGAAAAGAATTGAACGTGATTAAGATTCCTGAGGAAATTGAAAAGAGTAAAAGTTGGAGTTCGAGTACCGAAAGGTGATAAAAAGTGAATATATAAAATTACTTTCTAGCTTAGACGGATGAGAATGAGTAAGAGGTATTTGGATATTGGAACTAAGTTGAAAATGAGTACTACCTATCATCTTTGGATGAAGGGTCAAAGTGAGAAGATGATTCGGACAATATAAAATATGTGGAGAGTATATATATGATGGGTTTAAAAAGTGAATTACGATAATCACCTACCATGGATTGAGTTTTCTATGATCATAGTTACCCTGTTAGTAAGAGAATACTACTCTGCGAAGTGTTGTGCGGATATAAGTGTGAGTCCTCCCTCTATTGAGAGAAAGTGGGAGTAGAGATATTGTTAAGTCTTGAATTAATTTAGTACATCAAGAGTGTGGTGGTGTACTAGGGAAAGAGTTGAAACAACTCGGGATATACAAAGAGAGAAAGTGGATTTGCATAGAAAGGATATGAATATATAGAATGAGGATTGGGGTATAGGAAAAAGTTTTACCTTGAAAGAGATTGGTTATGTTTGAATAGAAGAGACAAGTAGAGTCCTAATTGTATTGACCATTCGAGGTATAAAGAAATATAGATAAAGTTGTCTATAAGTTGGTATCACCACCGCAGTCGCAGTATATATATATAATATGTGGCATGCGTCAATGTTAAAGCGATATGTTTTTTATTTGAATCAAGCCATTGATTAGGAGCCAATGGGCTCTCATCCAAATTTGTTCTGCGCGGAATAATCGATCCAAATCCTAGATCGTTAAGAGCGAGTCACTAGTAATGAATTTATGTCTATAGTGAGTATGCCTTGAATAACCCCTTGGGTCGAAAAATTTACCTATAAGTTAGAGTCGGGATTGCTTGACAAATATCCTCACTTATTTAGTTAAGTTAGATTCTAAGGAGAGAATCTTTTTAAGGGGGAAAGGATATAACGACTCGTATGCTTTTATATTTAATTAAAGTGTAATTACGGAATTATTAAATGAATAATATATGTGTGTATAGCTTCTATCAGCTATATGTTGTTTTACTTTTATCTATGTGTGTGAATTATGGTGTCCAGGGTGGTTCGTGTAATTTATTAGGGACTTGTATTGAATTGTTTTCACTTTTAAAAGTGGATTTAATACAAGTTTATTTGTGTAAATATGTGGATTGTCTCTAAAATTGTTTTTATGACTTTATAATTACAATAATTATTTTTGGGACTTTATAAAAGTTAGAAATCAATATTTCATCAATTATTTAACCCTTTATGATTTTCTGAGTGCATTTATTTGTAAAATTCATATTTAATTCTAAAATTCTTCAAAAATTATGAAACTCATATTTATTTATGTTTGGAATATTCCAAAAATTTTAAAATTATTTTGAAAATTTTCGGGAATCGTTTCACCCGCGCGTCGTT
The DNA here is from genome assembly GCF_009905375.1 of Apium graveolens. Taxonomy (NCBI): domain Eukaryota; kingdom Viridiplantae; phylum Streptophyta; class Magnoliopsida; order Apiales; family Apiaceae; genus Apium; species Apium graveolens. The sequence goes on from NC_133653.1 coordinate 160,477,263, forward strand.
TCGTTATTTGTTAAAAAGCGGGTACAAAGAGCACCTTAAAAAGTGTTTTAAAAATTTCGAAAATTATGTCCTGGTAAATTTCGGGTTATTTATGACAGTTTGATATTGTTTTCATAATTTTCGGGTATTAATTTACGTGCACCTCAGTCCGTTAATTTTAAGTTTCGGGACAAATTCGACTTTTAAATTCTCGTATCTATCCTAAAATGCAGCGTGGCAGTTTCTTATGAATCAGGGATGCGTGTCCCTTCCCTTGTGGAACACCTGTTAGCAGTTGAATAAAAAAGAAAAAGAAAAATCCAATACCCCCACCCCCCTTCTGTCGGTTCACTCGTCTGTCTCGCTCTCGTTTACTCGATTCTCTATGTTCTTTTTCCTTTCGTTTTTTTCTCGCCGTGTTGCTTCCTGTCTCCCGGTAATTACTTTTGCCGCTTGCTTCTTCTGTTCTGCTGTTGTTTCCTTCTGTGGTGCCGTCATTGCCGCCGAGTTCCGGTATGGTGGCGGTGGTGCGAGCTGTGTTGGTTATACATACATATATATATATACGTGTGTGTGACTATGTGCATATTTATGTGTGTATGTAATTGTGTGTGTCTGTGATGTGGGTGTGTTTGTTCGTGTTGTGTGTGTGCGATAGAGGTGATGGTTGTGTAGTGTGTGTGTAGTGTGTTCATCTCTGTTGGGCTCGGTTCTATTGGTTCTGTTGGTTTGATGTTGGGCCTTGCAGTTTGGGCCTGGTTGTTTGGGCCTCTTTCTGTTTGGGCCGAGGTTATGCAGTTTGGTTGATTATTACAAATTTGATTATTATTTCTTTTTCTGCAGGAAATAAATTGATTATTATTCGTGTAATAAAATATTCGTTGCGGGGAATAATAATATTAATCGGTATAATTTATTTAGGAACCCGTAGTATATCGGACGCCAATAAATTGTGTCGCCGTTGACGATGAACTTCGGTGAGTCAACGGTGGACTGTGATGACGCGGTTCTGAGTCCTAATATTTTAAAATAAATGAATAAAATATGATTAATAAGTATATTTAATTGGTATTGGTGAATTTGCGAATTCACTTGTTGACTGGAAGTGGTGGTTGGGAATTGAATTGTAGTTGGCTTGGATTTGGTTGTGATTGATTTGACGTCGAGTTGTTCGACGGGTTAGTCCGATAAATAAAGGAGGTGCTACCCAATTTCCGAGAAATCAAACTACGGAAATACGGGAGCATATCCAGCAATTATCGGGCCGTTGAATGAGTATATAAAAACATAAATATATGTTGTATACGAAATTTGATTGTATGTGGTGGCAAACTGTTTTGCCAAAATGTAATAAACCTATTTTTTGTAAAATGACGAGTGTATGTATTTTTCCGAAAACGAACATCGAACCTATTTTTCATGAATGTGAACCCTAATTGTTGTGTGTGTTATTATAATATGTGTAATTACGAGTCGTGATTTGATATCGAATGGGTAGGTAGTTAGCGAGGATATGTCAAGCATACCTAGACGTCTAACGTAGGGTATTGCGGCTCTGTAGGTTCTAGTCGAAGGACTCAATAATTGATGTCGAACTAAGATAACCTAGTGATCAGTCAGCAAGCGCAGCGAAGTTCCATGCGAAGGACCTAAGCATTGAAGTCGGATCCAGGATAGTCAAATAGTAAAGCGATAAAGCCGAGTGTCTCAAATCGGGTCAAGGTCGATCAGTGATACTTGTAAAGCTCTGCAAGGCAAGTACCCCTGACCATTCTTTTATGGTTCAGTATATATGAATAGCTAATGTTTTAATCTCATAATGGAACAGAAAAGTTTTAAGTTACGTATCCCCTGTATTTGAAAATGTTGTTTAAAACTATGTTTTGGGGAAAAGTAACTTTTGAAAACACCTATCTCTAAATGTGATTAAAATGAAAGGAAGTTTTGAATAGTGTGCTGTGACAGATTGGTTTTAAAAAGAGATAGGTGATAGTGATTTTGGAAACTGGATAAAGAGACTGTTTTGATCCACCTATGTCGTGGAATTTTGGAAAGAGGCAAAAAGGGAATTCAATTGATCTATTGGAGTTGCGTAAGAGGCCCGTTATTTAGTAACGGCCTAGCATGTGGTTGCGTAAGTGGCTAATTGGGATGGGCACTCTGTTTAACCGATTAGTCTAGCGTGAGGGAAAGACCTAGCTAGTTTTTTCCCAAGTTCCGGAACACATTCAATTTCTGGATGGCCGCTAGTCGCTGTCCGCTGAGGGTAGACTGATCAGCTATCTTCACCCGTTAAATGTCCAATAGATTTGATTGATTCAGTTTTGAAATTGTTTAACAAATCAACGTGTTTGAGACAGATGATTTTGGGTCCCCTTAACGAGACAAATGGTTTTATGGTTCCTATAATGGAACGGAAGGTTTGAAAATGAAGATAGCATGCTAAAAGAATTGACCTCTGGTATTTATACACAGCACACGACTGATATTGTTGTTTCTCGGAGCATACTAGTTTTAATATCCAGTTATGAATGTTTACTCGTTTTCTGACAAGTTATGAATTCTGTTCCTATCACTGCTTTATCATAAACTGCTTTACTCGTTATTCATATAGTGGTGCTGCTGAGCAAGTAATTGCTCACCCTTGCAGAATATCTTATGTGTATTACAGATGCCTAGGAGACTCTTCTGTGATAGTCGGGCAGAGTTCCAGTTCCCTTTGTGTCAAACTCCTCTGAGGTGGTTGTGTTGGACCAAGGATGGTCTGTTGAGTTGTTGTGTTAAATTAGCTGCGTCAGGATGATTGCTGTAAGTTGGTTTGTGTTAGTTGTAACCTAAATCATACTTAAACCTGGAAAAGATCTTGGTAAACGGGTCGTAGTTATATCCCATTATTGAATTGTTTATCTTATGATGGTTATTGATGACGTCAACTCCTGACCCCGGGGTTGAGGCCGTCACATTAGTTCGATTGCAAACACAATTTCTCTGTCTGGAGGAAGTCCTGGTAACTCATCTGGGAACACGTCTGGAAACTCATTGACTACTGGAATATCTTCGTGTTTTGCTGGCTCGTGATTCCTATCTATCACATATGCAATGAAATGCTCACATCCTTGTATCAGTAATTTCTTAGCTTGAATCATCGTTAAGAACTTCTTTACTTGCCTATGACCTTTAAACGTCACTACTTTATTGTCCGACATCTTTAAAATTACGTTCTTGTTACAATAGTGTATCTGAGCATCGTGCTTAGATAGCCAGTCCATTCCTAGAATGATGTCAAATTCTCATAACTTAAATGGTATCAAATCAGCATATATCTTAATCTCACAGTCCGTGTACATTTGGTTAACAGATATACGCTCTAGATTTGCTAATTCTACAGTCATAATCTCATTTAACAATTCAACTGGACAATTCAAATTATCAACAAAATCTTGAGAAATAATTTATCGAGTTGCTCCCGAATCTGCTAACACTTTGGCACATAAAGAATTCACAGTAAGCGTACCTGCCATAACATCATTATCCTGAATAGCATCCTTCACCGACATATCATAAACTCTAGCTCTGGGAGGTTCATTCACTGCTGGAGTAGATCAAGTGATTCTCAGCGCATTATTGACTAGGGCTGGTGTCCTACAATCCCTTGATATGTGTCCTGGCATTCTACACTTAAATCATGTAAATCCAATTGTTGGAAGTTTTCCTGCTTGATTCCTCGTAGGTTGATCCTTGTTCGCCGGCTCTCTGGCTCGTTGATTATGGCACTTACTTGAATAGTGCCCCTTCTGGTTACATCTATAACAAACCACATTTAACTTGTTGCAAACTACTCCATGTTTCTTTCCGTATCCCTGAGATTCTGGTAAAGTTGGCCTCTGTTAATTTGGATGATTTCCAGTAGCTGGACGGTTGCCTTGTCCTCCGTCTCCTGCATTTTTCTTTCTGAAATAAAAATCCCTTCCTGGCTGAAACCTTTCTTTATCCTGATTAAAATTTGGAAACTTCCCTACTTATGACTATCCTTCATTTCCTTCAAACTTTTTCTTTTTACTCTCCTTCTCCTTCTGTGACATTTCACTTTCTGTCTTCGAAATCATAGCCTTCTACACAACTCCTGCATATGTGTTGAACTCAAATATAGCTACCTTCCCTCTGATCCATGGCTTAAGACCTTGCTGAAATCTCTTAGCTTTTTTCCTATGAGTATCTATATATGACGGTACAAACCTGGATAATTTCTCAAACTTACTCTCATAATCTGCTACTGACATATTCCCTTGTTTTAACTCCAGAAACTTCAATTCCATTTGATCCTGAACAAACTGAGGAAAATACTTCTCTAAAAACAACTCCTTGCATCTATCCCATGCAATAACATTTGTACCTTCAAATGTCCTAACAGTTTCCCACCAGTAGGCGGCTTCATTCTTCATTCTTCAAATAGTAACTTGCAAACTCAGTTTTCTGTTCCTCACTCACCTTGACTAAAGCAAATGAATTCTCAATCTCCTTTAACCAAAATCTCGCTTCAATTAGATCTAAAGAACCTTTGAATTCCGGTACATTCACCGCCCGAAAAGTCTTAAAAGTTACTTGGGGGTTAGTGTGTCTCTGTTGTTGTTGAGTTAGGTTGATTGTTTCTCGAGCCAAGATCTGAAGAATTCGGGCTACCGTTGGGTCTATAAGACCTGGATTAGCATTCTGGTTATTGTTGTCTTGGTTGTTGTTGTTGGTTTCTTCATTCTGGTTGGGAAAACGGGTATTTGTTCTGGGAGGCACTTTCTGTAAAGAATCAAACGACTTATTTAGCCTTTAAATCAAATCCTTTTATGAAAAGCTTTTGTAAAACATAAATATCTCTTTTTGAAAACATTTGTAATTGTTGAACTAAGTAAATTGTATGCTTCTTTATAGAATGTAAACAATCAAGAGGATATGGTACATATTATCATAAGAATTATAACTGGTGCAGTAAATAAAGTAAGATAACACAGGTGCAATAATGTAAATGACAATGCTAGAAAAGGAAAGGTATTGATATTTATATATATATCAAAGTTTGGTAGTACAAGCGTGAAAATTCTTCAACAAAAGCAAAAAAGTACAATAGGCCTATAAACTAGTCAGCAAGTCTAATCTATATATACAAACAAAAAGTCTGCTGATACACACTAAACGCTAATAACTGCCACAACATATCTGTCGTCTAGCTTCATGGCAAGTCTGGACCTCCGATCTCCTCAAGCTCCTCTAAAACCCACTTAGCCCACTCCACAAGAAAGTTAGGGGTGATATCCTCATGGGTATATATCCTAACAGCAGCTGCTCTCCGAAACACCTAAATCCTCTCTCTAAGCACTCTCCCTCCTCTCCCGATATCTCTGGTACACATGATATGCAGTATCTCCTGGATCTGTCCTCGTAGATGTTGCTGCTCCAAAAGACAAGCCTCGAACTAATGGTATGGAACAACGTGTGGAGTAAACTAGAAAGATGAACCTGCACTGAATGCCCAGTAGAGTCAGAACAGCAGGTGAGGGTCCTTGAATATGTGGTCTCATACCAGGTGTAGAATAGCTCGAAGTGGTGCAGCTGTCACAACAGGAGGTAATATAGTTAACACCGGTTGATGAGCAGGGCGTGGATAAGATGACGGTCCTCCAACTGAAGGCTCAGAATGATCACATGGTACATGAATGATGGAATCTGCCATCGTTCTTATCTAAAAATCCCATCGCAAGATAAGAATCTTGAATCACAACATGAATCATACCAAAACCTACTATACAGTTGCACTCATCCTCTCGGAATTCTATCTTTCTATTTCTTACTCTTAATCCTAAACCTCTACCCATTCCGGATAATCTAGGCTTGTGTCAGTGACTTATAATCTGTAGCTCTGATACCAAACCTGTGACATCATCCAAACCCAGGTCAGAAGTTTGGGGTTAACAACACATACATATACAATATATATGTTAGTGTTTGTGCCCTAGAGACAAACACTATGATGTTTTAGTTTAAGATATTAGGATTATTAATGTTTATGTTCTATCGATCATTCTCTTTATAAATTATTAATTCTTAATTTACTGTTATATAAATGTTAGATTTATAAATGTCCTTCGAATATGATATGCAATTCTATATCTCTAAGTACGTGACTTAAAAATGAGATTATGAGAAGAGTATCAATATTCCTAAAGGTCCCTAGTCGAGTATTATTATTCAAGGACAATAATAATACATTAAGACTAGTGTGTTTGTTGACTGATGATCACATCTCATTGATCATAGATATAGTGATATTAAAGTCAAAGACACGGGCAGATGTACATGTACATGGTGCTGGACAGGCCCAATGTGAGATTCTACATGTTTGTTGTGTCATAAGTAATTCCCACAGTGATAATGATGTAATGGTCCTTAGACCTGAAGTCATTATATTTCTATACGAGAATTAATATATATTGATTCCATTAAAAGTTATCCTTGACCGGGTAATGATAAAAGTGGACATTGGGTATATTATGAATCATATGAGAAATATGAATGATCTAGATGGGATTTAACCCTCCTATTTTAGGAGTGATATTATTGGACTCTTGTGTGAGCTAGACTATGAAATGCGTGGCCACGCTCAAATGTTGATTTGATATGATAGTCTACTCATTGATCAAGGAAAACTGGATTAAACATTGATGAGGATGACACATTACATGCCTCTAGTTTAATCTATAATATGTGGTTGAAGGGATTATATTACATTGTACATTATTCATAAAAGGTTTAATCGATCACCGATTCAATTATTATTAATTGGGTAGCAATGATGTATTACTAGATGCCGCTCATTGTTTACGATTTTAAATTAGATTTTAAATTCGTTGCCAACGTAATAATAACCTATAGGGTCACACACTAAGAATGCTTGAAGGATTATTTAATTTAAATTGGATTTAAATTATATTAAAGTAATCCGAATTATTTATAGTATTAATTAAGTATGACTTAATTAATTAGATAAATATTGATATTCGAATTTACTAATATTAATTATGAAATTTATTTGTTAAATAATTAAGTGAGACTTAATTATAATACAAATAGGAATTTCGAATTAATAATAACTCCTAATTATTTAAGAGTTATAATTCGTTTTTCTACTCTCTATATAATATCTCTTGTGTGGCTGATTTTGTATGCAAGACTTTTACTAAAAAAACCCTAGCCACGAACAGAGAAGATGGAGAGAGAAAGAAGAAACGAGTTTGTGCTAGTACACATTCAATCCTTACGTTCAAGCATTCGTGTGGATACCGATAGAGCGTAGATCGCGAGAGCGGGATGCGTGGTGATTGACAAAGCTTGGATCTCCATTAGTCGACCAATTGTAAAGCTTCATAAGGTAAACAATCTGATCTATGAATTAAATATATATTTTTCGCATGGATCCTGTGGTGGGTTTCGAAAATTCTGGTTTTTCACATTTTTAATTACTGTTTCTGTTGCATTTATGTGTAAAAACCCATCAATGGCATCAGAGCTACTTTCTAAAAGTGTTTAATTCATTTATGTGTTTACTGGTTTTATGATGATAACATGTATACAATATTCCATTAGTGTTATGTATGCGATTTTGTATATTTTACATGTTGTTATGTTTATATATGCGTATGTATATATATGTTTTGAATATATGATATTAATGAGAGTTTTATAATCATAAGATGATTATATAATATGTATATATACTGATATATACATATTTTGTGTTTGTTCATATTATAAGAATCATATTTGATACGATCCTGAATAGGATGCAGCGGATTTGCTGAAATCTGTGTCTGGTGTCTGATTTTGGTAAACGAATACGCTCTTTCATATGGAATCGCGCGTCTGAATGTAATTGATAGTTAAAGCTATCATCGACTGATCTGTAAGGCGTTTGACGTCTTTTAGGCCCTGTAATCTGCGATTTAATGTTATCAGATTTAATTTCGAATTTTCTGATTTTTTCAATATTTGGTTTTTATGATTAGATCATGATGGGTATGATATGTTATGATCAGATTATGTGTTTTAACATGTTATTTTGTGTTAATTGAGCATGGTGGATGGTTATGGCTTATGACCTTAGGTTAATGGTTTTGGTTTTTCAAATACGGCTTGCATGTCGTTTAATCTTGTAATTATTAAATCTCGAATGTAACTCGAGTTCTTCTTGTAAGTTCATTAGATTGGCTTTCATATTTCATTCTTGTAATGTACATGAAGACATGAAGATTTGAAGATCAAGGGTAATCCGACACGGAGGCCATCCAAGAAAGCAATACAAGAAAGAAGACATGTAATAGTTAGCCTGTATTTATTTTCCACCTTAGATTGACCTAGATCTTTGTTATTATCTTGATAAAGATCACATAGGATGAAGCCATAACCAACCACGTTTATTTATTGCACTTTACATATATATGCGCATATGATGAATGTATGTGTAGAGTAGTTTATAAAGATGCATGCTTAATTAGATTAAAGATGTATGTATTAGATACGACACCCATGCCATGCTTGCTAAACAAGATAAAATACGTAAAGATTCAAGATTTTAAAATGAACAAATGATTATGAGATTCTCGTGTTTATAAAACACGGAATAAAATACAAATTTTCTTTATTTCTAACATGGGGCAATTTTGTCAAAAGCGAGTTCATTGAACTTGTAAGGTTGTGGATTTTAAGCGAGACCGTTGTGACTCTCTCACTACCTGGAAATCAAACCATTGACGAATATTGATTTGAAGTATTTTATTCAAGGAAAAATTGGGAATCTCTTTATGATGGGATCATGATCATTTTTAAAATTAACAAAACCCTAAAGTTAATATTAAGTTGATCAGATGCCTTCCAATGAGTCCAATGCGTTAACCCCTAGATCGACCAGGATTGGGTTCGCCAAAGCGAAGTACTCCTATCTATCGTGGGAGATGTGTTGAAGTATATTGATACTTTTTGACTATTGGGTTTGACTTAACTAAGTTATCATAATAGGATTGTGAACTTAGAGGCATAGAGTTTGGCGAGATTTATTAGATAAATATAAACAAATATTGTTCCACCAAGCTAAAACAAGAGTTATATAGTTGATATAATTGACAAATGTTGTCTACCTAAATAATCATGTTTTAGGAGAAAAGCCAAAGCTAACCTAACACATGGTAAAATATGGATCTTGGCTCACTAGAAAGGATATAGATTTTTTTTTTCAAATTAATAATTAGGGCTATTGATTTGATAAAAATAGTGGGAGATATATATTATGAATATATATATATATATATGAATAATCACTTGAACATAGTTTAATGATCATCTGTAGACAAAGTCATTTTTATGCACTTTAATATTGTAGATATCAAATGACAAAAAAACAAAAATAACTTCTCTATGTAATAGCCCTTGAGAAGGATAAGCTGACATGAAATAATTTCCTAGATTGACATGGGAACTTGAGGATTGTCCTCAGGTTCAAGGATGTCACTCAAACCCCTCTCTTATTTCTTCTAGCTGAGAATAAAACATATGCAGAACAAAATGCTTACCAGAAGCAAATTAATTATGCAACTAATGTTTCATGCCTCATGCTTGTAATTATGAGTGCTGAGCTTTAGAAGCAACGAGAGCATAATGATGCTTATGATATGATTGAGCACCTTCAAAAGATGTTTGAAGGATAAGCTCGTCAGAAAGATTTGACAATAATAAGGCACCATACTTTTGCATTAATGAGATAATCATATCTGGTTGGACCAGATGTTCTAAAGGTGATAGGGATATGTACCTTGATATTTTGGGTTTCAAGAATGGTCTAGAGACTCAGCTTGATTTGATCAAACGGTCTTTGAACAACTTCTATTCTCAGTTTGTTAAGAACAAAAGGAATGAGATAGACAGAACACTCACTGAGTTGTTAAGCATGTTTAGAACTGCTGAAAATAACACGGTAAAGGCATGAATTACGTCCATATTGATGATGTACACATGGAATGCAAATGGAAAAGGAAAGTGGACAGGCAAGGTGAAGATTTGATCTTATTCGGTGCCAAACAAAAGTCCAATCCCAAAGGGCTTTTGAAGCCTAATAGTGGTGTTGCTAAAGGAGATGATTGTCATTTCTGTGGGAATAACTGGTTGAATGGAAGTTAAATTGTCGAGCTTATTAGGAGGATCTAAAGAAGAATACTAGCAATGGTCAAGCTTCAGGTATAGGGTTAGAATTGGAGCAAAAGTTGTTGCTCTAGTGAAGGAACTCGATACCTAATGCTGCCTATAAGGCAAGATTGAGAACTTGATAAATTGTTATTACGTGCCTGACTTTAGCGGATACATTAAGTAAATTTCTTGTCAGGACAAGAAAGGTTTTCATTTTGATTAAATAAACAATAGTTGTTTATTATATTTCAATGATAAGACTTATAATGTTGCACAATTAGTTAATAATTTATATGTTCTAAGTTGACTCAAATCAAACATTACCTCTAGCATTGTCGTTAAGCCATATTAATGAGAAACGCATTTCTGAGTTACATATAGATGAATACTTGGATAAGTTTGATTTTGAATCATAAGGAAGATGCGAACTTTGTCTCATTGGCAAGAGGACTAAAGCTTCTTTTACCTGATCAGGTGAAAGGGCCACCGAACGATTATGACTTATACATAATGATGTATATGGTCGAATACGTATTATGGCAAGGGGTGGCTTATACTACTTTATAACATTTACTAATGATTTCAGTAGGTATTGATATGTGTTTCTTATGAAGAATAAATCTGATTTTTTTGAAATGTTCAAAGAATAGAAGGCTGAAGTAGAAAAGCAAACAGAGAAATGTATAAAAGTTCTACGATCAGATCGTGGAGGAGAATACTTAAGCCTCAATTTCAAGAGTTTCTTGAAGGAGTGTGATAGTGTATCATAACTTACTCCTTCTGGAACACCTCAAAGGAATGGCGATTCAGAGAGGAGATATCGTACCTTGTTGGATATAATGTGATCGATGATGAGTCAAGCGGATCTTCCATTTAGTTTCTGGGATTATGCTCTAGACATGGTTGCATATACACTTAACCAAGTTCCGACTAAACAGGTTCAAAATACTCCGTATGAGATATAGAGTGATAAATGTCAAAGCATGTCATTTATGCAAAATTTGGGGACGTGAAGCGTTTGTAAAACGTTTAGCCTCTGACAAGCTTGGACCAAAATTAGATAGATGCTATTTTGTAGGATACCCAAGTAAGACCAAAATGTAACACCCCCAGATCCAGGGTCGGGGATCCGGGTCGTCACGGTCTTTCTTTCCACAATATCACTTAACTTAATTAATAATAAATAACCTCATGCTGTGACCCCACAATAACACACACCACAACACGTTATAGTCTCAGAGATGAAATTGAAATAAGTAAAAGTCCTTGAATCCACAATTTAAAAGTTATTACAACCCAAAATGATTACTTGAGAAGTTTACAGTTAATTGCCATTATTTGTCACAAGTTATAATTATACATAATTGATTCCCAAAAGTAGAATGCCTGATCTACAAATAGATCTACCTCTGCAGCTATAACAGCTACGACATCAACGGGAAGACGCGGGACGCTTCCCACGTGCTTGCGCTGGGTCTGCTTGAGTCTGGCCATCTTTCCTAACTGTTGTTGTGTGATGAAGAAATGAAGCAAGAGTGACCATTACAACTCGCAAGATAATATATAGTGTAAACAATAATGCACTTATCTAAGTGGATAACTTACTAGAATCCTTTATCAAGTGTAAGGTAATTACTTACTAGATATAAGCTTAAAGGAAGATGAAGTTACCAATTACTTCACTATACTTATACCATTTTTAGAAAACTACTTGAACTACCACTGTTTAAAGTATAATAAGTTTCAAAAGTTCGTCCCATAGTTAAGACTTGAATAGATTCAATCTTTGAAATATTTTTTTAAAGGAAATGAAGTTACAAGATACTTCATTCGATGGAAATACCATTATAACTGTTTGACCCTGTAAATGCTTCGGCAACCACCCATTCGTAGCCTTTCGATCGAAATGCTCCGAGTAGTGTTGCAGAAATATCCAACTGGATGATGAACTCATTACGGGAGTTTGCCGCGCCAGGAAGACCACTTACGATGATCAGTCGCAGTAGTGCAACCCCACCATTTTCTACATGTAGAGGAGAACCTGTCGAATTTACTTGTCAACCGAACACTGGACTCCTAAGGAATGGACCGTCTTAGCGGAACTTCCAGGCCATTTGGGACAATATAATAAGGTTGGGCCGGCACCACTCGACCACTTACGCCACTCCTAGTTCAGATGAAATCCATGACTCTGAAACGTAAAGCTTGTCCCCCCTTTCCCCAAGTAGAAACTTGTTGATACGGCTCCACCAAGAAGTCGTATCTAGTTGGAAAGGAAAACTCACCGATATTTCCCAGGCGGTGCCTGTTAATGGATTAACTTGTTCTAAGAATTTTACTTCCCGAGTGTTGGGTAAGTAATCAAAAACTCTTTTATCAAAACAGCAACCTTGTTGCGAATATAAAACACACCACAGAGCCAGATCCCTCAGGTTTTGAGCGAGTATTTAAATCCCCTTCTAAAGGAGGATCTTAAATATAAAAATGAGTTTTGGGATCCGCCCTAACTTTTAAAATCATTTTGAAGACTCGAAAACATTTTTAAAAATGTTTGGAGTAACGCCGATTTAATAAAATAAATCAGTCCCGATATGTTAGAAATTATCTAAATATTATTATTTAAATAATATTCCCATAAGGATGATCCTTATAAAAATAATCGAGATAGGAGTTTTAAAACTCATACTTGAAATGAATAATAAATAACCAAAGATATACTTATACGAAAGTATGATCTTTATATGAATAATCGAAAATAAGTTTGATTATCGAGACATTATTCTTTAATAAAATAAAGAATGTTATTTAGGAAATAAGAGGAATCATAAGTCCTCGAATGAATATTCAAAAATAATATTCATTAAATAAAATAAACGGAGTCATAAGTCCTCCAATGAATATTCAAAATAATATTTATTAAATAGAATAAACGGAGTCATAAGCCCTCGAATGAATATTCAAAATAATATTCATTAATAAAAATAAAGTTATCGAATAAACCTTATTTGATTAATAGTTTTGAAAACTATATCTATCTATATATATAAATATATATAATATACTCGGGAATATCGACTCCCGGTTTTAGAAAATGTTCACCTTTGGGTCCCCTATACTAAGGGTATACGCAATTACTGCTTATCTCTAGCATAGGTATTATGCAACTATAAGCATTGGAATTAACAGATAGATATCAAGATTACGAAACAGACATGCATATATCCCATATCAGCATGCTCCAATATATATTGCAAGATTTGCTAATTAACCATCATGCATCTATCACAAGATAATGCATATACATATATACATCACAACAACAGTATAACGGGTAGAAAACTTGCATGAGCGACTGGGGGTGATAAAAGGCTTGGGACGAGTCTGGTAACCTATAAACAACATATAAATTGGAATTAAACCAAAGTCGCTTATGACTCTATACTTTAACCAGTTAGACCCTAATGTTCGCTTTTGCGTTTAATGATTCACTTAAGTCGCTCGAGTACCCTCGGCTCCACCATATTTAATAAATTAACCATTAAGGGTTTTAAGGCGATTCTTTCGCGAGTACCCTACCAACTGCCCAATCCACTTTACATAATTTTTTTATACTCCAATTAGTCATTCAAGGGCCTTAACCAAGGTTTTAAAGTAAGGCGAGGGGTAAGAGTTCGGTCGCCAAACGCCGTTACTTAAAACGGTCATTTCTCCTAAACCGTACATCGGATTCAAGCGAACCACATATCAAAACGAAGCTCGTAACATGAACTATCTAATGATGGAAATGGTCAAAACCTAACAGTGAGTTCACGGGTCCTGATGTTAAGAACAAAAGCAGTCTAAAGTAAATCGGGCATTACGACGGCTATGTTTACGCGATTACCAAATTTAAACCATTTCAATCAATTCACAATTCAACCCACAATCACCACTACAACCAAACTTCATCCATTCTTTACTACAACAGCCCCAACAACTCAATATTTCCAATTTATTCTACTTCTCAATCATGAACTAAGAGCTTACTTAAGTTCATTAACTAATCACCAAGATTTACAACTCCAAAAACATTACAAAACTAACCAATCTCTAAATATTCAATAACCATGCCTCTCATGAACTATACTACTCATAATAAGCTCTTAAAATTAAATAATAAAGTTAGGTTAAGAGATAATACTTCCTTGTGAGTAGGAGTAACTAATGAGCTTGAAACAACCTTGGAAAATCCTTACTAAAAAGCTTTATCTAAACAAAAACACAAGATCAAAATTTCAAGTTCTTGAAAATCACTATTCACTCTCTTCTTCCATGAATTTTAGGAAGAGATTGTGAAGGAATTTGAAGCTTAGACTTATAGGATATATATATATATCTATGTACAAGGAACCTTAGATAATTACCTCACTAATTAACAAAGCTTGGAACTTGGATTTGAGTTTTTTCTTCCTTTGAAATGGATAAAGGCCGAGAGCTTCTTGTTGGAAATGAAGGTCAACTTTGTGTTTTTGTGTTATGAATTGTTTTGTTGGTTGTTTTGCCTTTTGTTTTGCTAAATTACCTTTTAACCATGGTAAATTTTGTGTGGTTTATAATCAACCAACACTTCCTTCCCTTTGGTCATGCTTATGTCATTTTCCTATGTCATCTTCCCACACTTGTTCTCTTCTTGTTGGTGTGGTGACATCATCATCACTAACCTCTTTGATTAGCTCCTAATTACTTGGCTAATGACCGCTGATCTGTTATACGGTTCGCTTAACTTTCGTTCTCGTTTATCGTTTGAGGGATCATACCCGGGATCTTATTACTTAGGTTTCCTTAACCTTTCTCAATACATTATATTCCTTTTATGATCCTCTATTATAATCCTTGAATTTAAATCCTTTTTATCCTATTACCTTATACTCAATTTTTTCGGTATTTGGTGGATTTTCGGGAAAAAATCAAAGTGTTTGAATTTGGATTCTGACGATCTTTACATACACTTATATACCATATAGAGTACTAATAAGATCTCAGAATAACAATAAAAGAACCTCTACCATGTGTGGCATGAAAAGTTTTCTTATTCAGCAAAAACACTATTCATACGGGTTACAAAAAGTTTAAAATTTTGGGGTTATTACAGTCTCCCCTCCTTAAAAGGATTCCGTCCCGGAATCAGATAGAAAACAAATGGGGGTACTTTTCTAGCATTACGCTCTCTAGTTCCCAAGTTGATTCTTCCACATTATGATTCTGCCATAGAACTCTGACTAGCTTGATCACTTTATTCCGAAGCACCTGCTCCTTCTTATCCATAATCTTTACTGGTTTCTCCACGTAAGTCAGATCTGGTTGCATATCCACCTGCTCGTACTCCACTATGTGTCTGGCATCCCGATGATACTTCCTTAGCATTGACACATGGAACACATTATGAACTTGTTGTAGGTTCAGGGGTAAGGCTAGCTCGTAAGCTAACTTCCCAATCCGTCTTAGTATCTCAAAAGGTCCAATGTATCTTGGGCTTAGTTTCCCTTTCTTTCCGAACCTCATTAATCCCTTCCAAGGGGATACTTTTAGCAGTACTAAGTCCCCTACTTCATACTCCTTGTCCTTTCGGGCTAGGTCTGCATATTTCTTCTGTCTGTCTTGGGCTGCTACCAGCCGTCCTCTGATGAGATTCACTATGTCTTTGGTCCTTTGGACCACTTCGGGTCCGAGCATCTTCCGCTCTCCTACTTCATCCCAGTATAAGGGAGATCGACACCTTCTTCCGTACAGGGCCTCATAAGGTGGCATTTCGATGCTGGAAAGAAAGCTATTGTTATAAAAAAACTCGATCAACGGCAAGTGATCATCCCAACTTCCTTTAAAGTCTATTGCACAGACTCTCAACATATCCTCTAGTGTCTGGATGGTCCTTTCACTCTGCCCATCCATTTGGGGATGGTAAGCGGTATTCATGTTTAATTTGGTCCCCGCACATTCCTGAAAGCTCTTCCAAAATCTGTAGTTGAACCTGGGGTCTCAGTCTGAGACAATGGACACTGGGACTCCATATCGCGTCACTATTTACTTAAGGTAAATGTCCACCAGTCTATCGACCGTGTATCTCTCATTGATAGGAATGAAATGAGCTGACTTTGTCAGTCGGTCTATAATTACCCATATGGCATCATTATTGGCTTTCGTCCTTGGTAAGCCGACAACAAAATCCATGGCTACCTGTTCCCATTTCCATTCGGGAATTTCCAGGGGTCGTAAAAGTCCACTGGGTCTCTGGTGCTTTGCCTTTACTCTTTGGCAAGTCAAACATTTGCTTACCCATTCTGCTACGTCCCTCTTCATGTTGGGCCACCAGTAATATTCCTTCAAATCCCTATACATCTTGGTGTTTCC
The DNA here is from genome assembly GCF_009905375.1 of Apium graveolens. NCBI lineage: Eukaryota > Viridiplantae > Streptophyta > Magnoliopsida > Apiales > Apiaceae > Apium > Apium graveolens. The sequence continues at coordinate 160,493,850 of NC_133653.1, forward strand.
CGGGTGAATGGAATAACTTGAACTATGGTTTTCATCCAAAATCTCGTCTTTAAGCTCTTGAACATTCGGAACCCAAATCCGGTAGGAGCACCTCATTATCCCTTTATCATCTGTCTTAGTATGTATCTCTTCTCCAATCATTGACTTTCTGTCTTCATTCATTACTTTCTCTTGGCACAATCTAATCTTTTCCAATAACTCTGGCTGCATCGAGATCTCAAACAGCTTTTCAGTTCCGGTTCCGGTTACCTTTACTTCTATTTCCATTCTCTCAAAATCCCTTATTAATTCTTCCGAAGTCATTATCATTTTGAGCTTTTCCTTCCTGCTAAGGGCGTCAGCCACCACATTGGCTTTCCCTAGATGATAGAGAATCTCATAATCATAGTCCTTGATTAGTTCTAACCATCTCCTCCGGCGCATGTTGAGCTCTTTCTGCGTAAATATGTACTTGAGGCTCTTATGGTCTATGAAAATCTCGCACTTCTCTCCATACAAGTAGTGCCTCCAAATCTTTAATCAAAAACTATTGTCGCAAGCTAAAGGTCATGAGTAGGATATCTAATCTCGTATTCCTTCAGTTGTCTCGACGCATACGCAATCACCTTACCGTGCTGCATAAGCACACACCCTAATCCTTTGTGCGACGCGTCACTATATATCACAAAATCTCCTTTTCCGTCTGGCAAGGCCAACACCGGGGTCATTACTAACCTTTTCTTTAATTCTTGAAAACTGTTCTCGCATTTTTCCGTCCATTCAAACTTTTCCGTCTTACGAGTAAGTCGTGTCAAAGGGGCTGCGATCTTCGCAAAGTCCTGTACAAATCTACGATAGTAGCCGGCCAATCCTATGAAACTTCTTACCTCTGTGGGTGTGGTTGGCCTTTCCCAATTTGAGACCGCCTCTATCTTGGAGGGGTCGACCAATACTCCTTCTTTATTGATCACATGTCCTAAAAAATGTACTTCATTCCGCCAGAATTCACACTTCGAGAATTTGGCAAATAACTGTTCCTTTCTGAGTATTCCTAGAGCTATCCTCAAATGCTCTGCATGTTCTGCCTCGGTCCTTGAGTAGATTAAAATATCATCGATAAAAACTATCACACACTTGTCCAAGTACTTCTTGAATACTCTGTTCATTAAATCCATGAAAGCTGCTGGGGCGTTGGTTAATCCAAAGGACATTACCAAGAACTCATAGTGCCTATACCTGGTACGGAACGCGGTCTTGGGAATATCTTCGGGTTTAATCTTTAGTTGGTGATATCCAGTTTTCAGGTCAATCTTGGAAAAATAAACAACATCCTTTAGCTGGTCCAATAGAACGTCTATTCTAGGTAACGGGTACCTGTTCTTTATGGTTAGCTTGTTCAACTCTCGGTAGTCGATGCACAGCCTCATGCTCCCATCTTTCTTTTTAACAAATAACACTGGTACTCCCCACAGAGACACATCGGGTCTTATCATACCCTTATCTAAAAGTTCCTGCAATTGGGTAGCTAATTCCTTCATTTATAATGGGGCTAACCGGTAAGATGCCTTTGAAACTGGCGCCGTCCCTAGGGCCAACTCAATAGCAAATTCAATCACTCTATCGGGTGGTAGTCCCGGAAGGTCTTGTTTGAATACATCTTCAAATTTGTTGACTACCGGAATATCTTGCAAGTTGGGCACCTCTTTCTGTGTGTCCACCACATAGGCTAGGTAAGCCTCATTTCCTTTTCGTAGCATCTTATTGGCCCGGGCCATGGTCAAAAATTTCAGCATCTGCCTCTTTCCTCTAAATATGACTTCTTTCTTCCCTAGGATATTCAACTTAACTTTCTTCCCTTTACAGTCTATCTGAGCATCATTGCTAGATAACCAGTCCATTCCCAAAATTACATCAAATTCCCCTAATTTAAAAGGAATCAAATCAACACTAAAAGATTGTTCCTCTATGCCTAACTCACAGGCGGGGTGAATCTGGTTAACAGGAATAATTTCATGGTTGGCTATTTCCACTTGTAAGGGTTCTATCAAGGGTTCAGCCTTAAGTCTTAATTTATGTGCAAAGTCCTTTGATATAAAGGATTTAGTTGCTCCAGAATCAAATAAAACATTTGTACTGATTGAATTTAGAGAAAGGGTACATGCTATCACATCTGAGTCTTTCATAGCATCTTGGACTGTCATATTGAAAGTCCTCGCAGTAGGTGGCTTATTAGAAGCAGCTCTGCTCGCTCCTGATGCTGCTGGTTTGTTCATTGGGCATTCCCTCTTCCAATGACTCGGGCGTCCACACTGATGACAAGTGGTGGATGGAATGACGGCAGGGGCTGACGAAGGGCATTTGTGGGAATAGTGGCCCACTTGACCACACTTAAAGCAGGTTACTGGCTTTCCCTTACACTCCCTAGAATGCATCCTTCCACAAGTGTTACAGGATGGCAATGGGGGTCGAGACAGGTTGGAATATGACATTCTTGACTTCTGGCCGCTCTGGCTCACATTCACACTCATTGGCCGCTTAAACCCAGTGTTCTTTCCCGGTAGGGACACTACTTCTCGATTAAATCTAGTTGGGAAGCTCCCTCCTACGGAACCTCCACCCATGCTCATACTTTTCCTCTTTATTCCCTTCTTCTCTCTTTCCTTCTGCATCTGTTCACTTCCAGCTTCTACAATTGTTGCCTTTTGCACCAGAGTGGCATAATCAGTAAGCTCAAGGATTGCCACCCTATTCTGAATCCACGGTTTCAGCCCCTGTTGAAACCTCCTAGCTTTCTTTTCCTCGGTGCTCACAAACTCCAGCACAAACCTTGATAACTCAGTAAATTTTGCTTTGTACTCTGCTACAGATAAGTTATTCTGCTTTAGCTCCAAGAACTTGAGCTCCATCTGGTTCTCCATAAACCTCGGGAAATACTTTCCCAAAAACAACTGACTGAATCTCTCCCAGGTTATAATAGCATCTGTCTCCATGTTTTTCTTGGCCTCCCACCAGTAGTTAACCTCTCCTTTCAGAAGGTAGGTAGAAAATACAGTCTTCTGTGCTTCATCGGTACTCAGAATCTCAAAGGATTTCTCCATTTCCTTTAGCCATGCCCTTGCCTCAACTGGGTCGGCTGATTCGTGGAACTCAGGGGGCTTAAGGGACTTTAAAGCCCTGAAAGAGTTTACCACAACATTTTTATTTCCTTGAGGGGGTGGGTTGGGTTGACGTTCCAAGTTCTGCCTTAGTAGTTGCATGAACTGTCCCATGGGATCCATGCCTGGGTTTGGTACTGGTTGCTCAACCTCAGTTTCTCTTTCTTCAGCCTTTATCTCAAATCCTTCAACATCATATGTTTCCTCCTCCTCTTCATACAGGGAGTCATCCTGTTCAACATAATCCTCATCTTTCTCTTTACTGTGTTCTTGGTTCCTACCGTCCTGGTTATGGCTTCCCTGGTCCTCAGATCCAGGGTTCGCCCTAGTTCCAATCTTTCTTGGCGGCATGATACTGATAATTGTTTGGGAAATTCAACGTTGGGTTACAATCATACATAAAATTGTGCCTTGCAAAGTTCTATAATGGGGAGAATGTATCTCGCAATTCTATTATATTATGACAGTTCTAATATGAAGTGCAATAATAATAATGATAAAAACAGTGATCTCGTCACTAAGGAACTGAACTGAAAGGAAACAAATATATACATAATGCGGGAAATACATAGTTTGATCTGGTCAAAAGTACAACAGTTCTACAGCCATCTGCCCAAAAGTGATACACAAGAGTCTATCTGTCTAGTCAGAGAAAGGGATGCTATATACAAGTCAACTATCCCGGAAAATTGGCTCTTACTATGGCCTCGACTAACTAGACGACTAGACTACCCCATCAGTGGTCCTGAATCACATACCGAAGCGGGTCAGCTCCCATACTCTTTCCATCGCACGACGGAAGATGTAGTCAGCGTGCCTCCTAGAGATCCTGCCGTGCATGTCCCCCTGGAGTGATCGGAGTCTCGCACGAGCCGTGAGCTCTATTCCCGTCAGCTCCCTCCTCAAGGATCGGGGTATAGTAGCCCTAGTCTCATAAGCTCGAGCACGCCTACCCGCCCTCTCCGCATCCAACTCCCTCCTGACCTCATCTAGCCAGGCCTCAACAACAGCCACTCGAATCCTCAGTACATCCTGAACATAGCCGTGAGCTAATAAAGACTGCCTATGGGCAGGGTCGAGAGGTGGTGAATCTGGAGCCGCTGGGGGTGCCTCCTCGGTCTGTCTAGGCTCGGGAGTATGGGTCTCTGAGCTGTCATCATAGGGTCTCCAAGATAGTGGTGGAGGGGTAGGAGCTCTGACCACCGGGAGTGAGGGTAAAGGGGTACCAGTGTACTCTACCATAGCTCCGACATGCTCCTCAGCTACTAGGACCTCATCCGGGTCCTCCTCATCTGAACTCGCAATAACCTCCGTCTGAGGGGTCCTCCTCCTCCTCCTCCTCCATCTCAGGCTCCTCCCGATCCTCGGCATCTAGCAGTGCCTCATCATGCTCACACTTGAACATCTCTGGGTCCTCTATCTCATGTGCCTACACATTAAATGAGCTAAGTTACTATCCTGATACTTATAAGGGTTCCCGTAAGGGTTTTAACTGTCAGTGCTACTTTATGTAGTCCGACTATGAACTTGGCAAGAGTTCTTATTATCTTTGTGAGTTTATTATTATATCGTCGCATCAGCTCTGAGGTTTATAACGCTTAGCTCTGATACCATTTCTGTAACACCCCCAGATCTGGGGTCGGGGATCCTGGTCGTCACGGTCTTTCTTTCCACAATATCACTTAACTTAACTAATAATAAATAACCTCATGTTGTGACCCCACAGTAACACACACCACAACACATTATAGTCTCAGAGATGAAATTGAAATAAGTACAAGTCCTTAAATCCACAATTTAAAAGTTATTACAAACCAAAATGATTACTTGATAAGTTTACAGTTAATTGCCATTATCTGTCACAAATTATAATTATACATAATTGATTCCCAAAAGTAGAATGCCTAATCTACAAATAGATCTACCTCTACAGCTATAGCAGCTACGACATCAACGGGAAGACGCGGGACGCTTCCCACGCGCTTGCGTTGGGTCTGCTTGAGCTGTCCATCTTTCCTAACTATTGTTGTGTGATGAAGAAATGAAGCAAGAGTGAGCATTACAGCTCGCAAGATAATATATAGTGTAAACAATAATGCAAGTATCTAAGTGGATAACTTACTAGAATCCTTTATCAAGTATAAGGTAATTACTTACTGGATATAAGCTTAGAGGAAGATGAAGTTACCAATTACTTCACTATACTTATACCATTTTTAGAAAACTACTTGAACTACCACTGTTCAAAGTATAATAAGTTTCAAAAGTTCGTCCCATAGATGAGACCACAAGTTAAGACTTGAATAGATTCAATCTTTGAAATATTTTTTTAAAGGAAATGAAGTTACGAGATACTTCATTCGATGGAAACACCATTATAACTGTTTGACCCTGTCAATGCTTCGGCAACCACCCATTCGTAGCCTTTCGATCGAAATGCTCCAGGTAGTGTTGCTGAAATATCCAACTGGATGATGAACTCATTACGGGAGTTTGCCGCGCCAGGAAGACCACTTACGATGATAAGTCACAGTAGTGCAACCCCACCATTTTCTACATGTAGAGGAGAACCTGTCGGATTTACTTGTCAACCAAACACTGGACTCCTAAGGAATGGACCGTGTTAGCGGAACTTCCAGGCCATTTGGGCCAATATAATAAGGCTGGGCCGGCGCCACTCGACCACTTACTTCACTCCTAGTTCAGATGAAATCCATGACTCTAAAATGTAAAGCTTGTCCCCCCTTTCCCCAAGAAGAAACTTGTTGATACGGCTTCACCAAGAAGTCTTATCTAGTTGGAAAGGAAAACTCACCGATATTTCCCAGGCGGTGCCTGTTAATGGATTAACTTGTTCTAAGAATTTTACTTCCCGAGTGTTGGGTAAGTAATAAAAAAATCTTTTATCAAAACAACAACCTTGTTGCGAATACAAAACACACCACAGAGCCGGATCCCTCAGGTTTTGAGCGAGTATATAAATCCCCTTCGAAAGGAGGATCTTAAATATAAAAATGAGTTTTGGGATCCGCCCTAACTTTTAAAATAATTTTGAAGACTCGAAAATATTTTTAAGAATGTTTGGAGTAACGCTGATTTAATAAAATAAATCAGTCCCGATATGTTAGAAAGTATCTGAATATTATTATTTAAATAATATTCCCATAAGAATGATCCTTATAAAAATAATCGAGGTAGGAGTTTTAAAACTCATACTTGAAATGAATAATAAATAACCAAAGATATACTTATACGAAAGTATGATCTTTATTTGAATAATCAAAAATAAGTTTGATTATCAAAATATTATTCTTTAATAAAATAAAGAATGTTATTTAGTAAATAAGCGGAGTCATAAGTCCTCGAATGAATATTCAAAAATAATATTCATTAAATAAAATAAACGGAGTCATAAGTCCTCCAATGAATATTCAAAATAATATTTATTAAATAGAATAAACGGAGTCATAAGCCCTCGAATGAATATTCAAAATAATATTCATTAATAAAAATAAAGTTATCGAATAAACCTTATTTGATTAATAGTTTTGAAACCTATATCTATATATATATATATAAATATATATAATATACTCGGGAACATCGACTCCCGGTTTTAGAAAATGTTCACCTTTGGGTCCCCTATACTAAGGGTATACACAATTACTGCTTATCTCTAGCATAGGTATTATGCAACTATAAGCATTGGAATCAACAGATAGATATCAAGATTATGAAACAGACATACATATATCCCATATCAGCATGCTCCAATATATATTGCAAGATTTGCTAATTAACCATCATGCATCTATCACAAGATAATGCATATACATATATACATCACAACAACAGTAGAACGGGTAGAAAACTTGCCTGAGTGACTGGGGGTGATAAAAGGCTTGGGACGAGTCTGGTAACCTATAAATAACATATAAATTGGAATTAAACAAAAGTCGCTTATGAATCTATAGTTTAACCAATTAGACCCTAACGTTCGCTTTTGCGCTTAACGATTCACTTAAGTCGCTCGAGTACCCTCGGCTCCACCATTTTTAATAAATTAACCATTAAGGGTTTTAAGGAGATTCATTCGTGAGTACCCTACCAACTGGCTAATCCAATTTAAATAATTGTTTTATACTCCAATTAGTCATTTAAGGGCCTTAACCAAAGTTTTAAAGTAAGGCGAGGGGTAAGAGTTCGGTCGCGAAACACCGTTACTTAAAACGGTCGTTTCTCCTAAACCATACATCGGATTCAGGCGAACCACATATCAAAACGAAGCTCGTAACATGAAATATCTAATCATGGCAATGGTCAAAATCTAACAGTGAGTTCACGGGTCCTGATGTTAAGAACAAAAGCAGTCTAAAGTAAATCGGGCATTACGACGGCTATGTTTACGCGATTACCAAATTTAAACCATTCCAATCAATTCAAAATTCAACCCACAATCACCAGTACAACCAAAATTCATCCATTATTTACTACAAAAGCCCCAACAACTCAATATTTCCAATTTATACTACTTCTCAATCATGAACTAAGAGCTTACTTAAGTTCATTAACTAATCACCAAGATTTACAACTCCAAAAACATTACAAAACTAACCAATCTCTAAATATTAAATAATCATGCCTCTCATAAACTATACTACTCATAATAAGCTCTTAACATTCAATAATAAAGCTAGGTTAAGAGATTATACCTTCCTTGTGAGTAGGAGTAACTAATGAGCTTGAAACAACCTTGGAAAATCCTTACTAAAGCTTTATCTAAACAAAAACACAAGATCAAAATTTCAAGTTCTTGAAAATCACTTTTCACTCTCTTCTTCCATGAATTTTAGGAAGAGATTGTGAAGGAATTTGAAGCTTAGACTTATAGGACATCTATATCTATGTACAAGGAACCTTAGATAATTACCTCACTAATTAACAAAGCTTGGAACTTGGATTTGAGTTTTTTCTTCCTTTGAAATGGATAAAGGACGAGAGCTTATTCTTGGAAATGAAGGTCAACTTTGTGTTTTTGTGTTATGAATTGTTTTGTTGGTTGGTTTGCCTTTTGTTTTGCTAAATTACCTTTTAACCATGGTAAATTTTGTGTGGTTTATAATCAACCAACACTTCCTTCCCTTTGGTCATGCTTATGTCATTTTTCTATGTCATCTTCCCACACTTGTCCTCTTCTTGTTGGTGTGGTGACATAATCATCACTAACCTCTTTTATTAGCTCCTAATTACTTGGCTAATGACCGCTGATCTGTTATACGGTTCGCTTAACTTTCGTTCTCATTTATCGTTTGAGGGATCATACCCGGGATCTTATTACTTGGGTTTCCTTAACCTTTCTCAATACATTATATTCCTTTTATGATCCTCTATTATAATCCTTGAATTTAAATCCTTTTTATCCTGTTACCTTATACTCAATTCTTTCGGTATCTGGTGGATTTTCGGGAAAAAATCAAAGTGTTCGAATTTGGATTCTGACGATCTTTACATATACTTATATACCATATAGAGTACTAATAAGATCTCAGAATAACAATGAAAGAACCTCTACAAGGTGTGGCATGAAAAGTTTTCTTATTCAGCATAATCAGCAAAAACACTATTCATAATGGTTACAAAAAGTTCAAAATTTTGGGGTTATTACATAAAACCTATAGGGTGCAAGTGGGTTTTCAAGAAGAAAACTGACATGGATGGTAAAGTACAGACCTATAAGACGCGACCAGTGGCAAAAAGTTTCAAACAAATTTATGGTATAGATTATGATGAGACTTTTTCACCGGTTACTATGGTCAAGTCCATCAGGATTTTGTTAGCAATAGTTGCTTACTTTGATTATGAGATTTGGCAAATGGATATCAAAACTGCTTTCTTATATGGGAGCCTTGAAGATGATGTATGTATGATACAACATGAGGGTTTTATCTATCCAAAGTTTGCTAAGATAGTTTGTAAGTTGGTTCCATCTATTTATAGATTGAAGAAAGCCTCAAGGAGAATGAATATTCATTTTGATGAAATGGTCAAAGATTTTGGCTTTATTCAAAATGAAGATGAACTATGTGTTTGCAAGAAGGTTAGTGGGAGTCATGTGACATTCCTAGTATTATATGTAGATGACATATAACAAATAAGGAATGTCATACCTTCTCTACAAGCTGTTAAGACTTGGTTGAGAAATAGTTTCTCGGTGAAAGACTTAGGCGATGCTACCTATATATTAGGGATCAAGATCTATAGAGATAGATTAAAAAGATTAATCGACCTACTCGGAGTACATACATTGATAAAGTATTACATCATTTTATAATACAAGAGACAAATAAAGATATGTTTCGATGTCTTATGGGATAGTGATCTCAAAAGATAATTGCCCCCTAAATCATTAGATGATAAGGGCCATTTGAGAAAGTTCCAGATGCGTCAGCAATTGGATCTATATCGTGTACAATAATATGTATTTATCCTGATGTTTCGTATGCTTTGAGCATGACGATTAGATACCAGACTAATCCAGGTGAGGGTCACTTGATAGTTTTCAAGAATATTCTTAAGTACTAAAAGAGGACTAAAGATTTATTTTTGGTGTATGGAGAGGATATGGAACTGGTTATAAAGGGTTACACTGATACTAGTTTCTGAACCTAATTTTTGGACAGATAAGGATGATTACGAGTTTATGTCTGTTTTGTGTTTTGTCTAAATATAATTGATGTTATCTTGAATAGTTTACAGCAAGAACATTAATGACTCTATGGAAGCTAGATATATTAATATTTTTTGAAACAACCATGGAGATTGTTTAGGCACGTCCTTAGGCAATATCGCCTTATTAATGAGATTAATGATTAAGGAGATATAAATGCAAATTACATAGTAATGATAGTGTTGCAGAACCACTGACTAAGGCTTTATCGCAGCAGAAGTACGATGGTCATACTAGTTCCATGAGTATTAGATACATGGGTGATTGGCTCTAGTGCAAGTGGGAGATTGTAAGTGTTTGTGCCCTAGAGACAACACTATGCTGTTTTAGTTTAAGACATTAGGAATAGTAATTTTTGTGTTCTATCGATTATTCTCTTTATAATTTATTAATTCTTAATTTATCGCGATATAAATGTTAGATTAATAAATATCCTTGGAATATGATATGCAATTCTATATCTCTAAGTACGTGACTTAGAAATGAGATTATGAGAATAATATCAATATTCCTAAAGGTCACTAGTCGAGTATTATTATTAAGGGACAATAATAATGCATTAAGACTAGTGTGTTTGTTGACTGATGATCACATCTCATTGATCATAGGTATAGTGATATTAAAGTCAAAGACACAAGCACATGTACATGTACATGGTGCTGGACAGACCCAATGTGAGATTCTACATGTCTGTTGTGTCATAAGTAATTCTCACAGTGATAATGATGTAATGGTCCTTAGACCTGAAGTCATTATATTTCTATATGAGAATTAATATACATTGAATCCATTAAAAGTCATTATATCTCCATTAGTCAACCAATTGTAAAGCTTTATAAGGTAAACAATCTGATCTACGAATTAAATATTTATTTTTCGCATGGATCCTGCGGTGGGTTTCAAAAATTTTGGTTTTTCACATTTTTAATTATTGTTTTCATTGCGTTTATGTGATCGAAACCCAACAATATAAACCTGTTTCTGATAATAATATATAAAATGACCCTACTTACCATAAACATGGATCGCAACAGGTTAAAGTATGCACACAAGTCATAACCTTAATTACATTATAAACGTACCAAATCCCAACTAGTTTAACTTACATCTGGAAATAAAACATTCTTACAAATTTCAAAATCAAAACTAAAACAAAAGTATTCCTCTAGCTTATTCCCTCTCAACCTGGAATCATAGATCGCACACTTGTGTGGGAATCCTCGCTACCAACAGTTTCCTTCTTAACTGGAAAAGAACATAAACAGATTTGCAGAGTGAGCTAACTAGATCAGGAAGTCGCAATGACAATACTGAGATTACAAAAGGATCAAATGAATAATTTAAGGAATTGAGTTTCTTCGTAAGCAATTATTAGAATTGGATATTCATTTTTATATTAAAAACCAAGGTTAGGCTGCTGATCAGTCACGCACTAACCCCGAGCAAGGCACACAACTCTGCTCTATATACTGGATCTAAGGCACACATTGGCCTAATACGACCACAAATCTGGTCTGACCACGAATCTGGTCCACATTTAGAAAACAATCCAATTCTATAACAATAACAGAATAAACAATGTAAATTAATAAACAAAATCATAAACAATAATTGTCTCAAAGCATGAGGTGATTCATAACACCATAAAGGTATAACAAGATGTGTATAAGGATTGGCTTCAAATCTATAAAAGAATCAGATAATAGAAGAATAAAGGTTTAATGGCTACAATAACTAGTCTTCTGACGTACAAGGTATTAAGGTTTGTAGGTAAAGCAAATCCAGATCAGTGATCTGTATATGGTATATATGTATTTGTAGAGTAGTATCATATTTATGTGGTTCATATCTGGGAATTTAATAATCAATGATTTACAAAGAATAAGGCTTATGGATCAAATATCAATAAGTAGAATCAGGGTTTAGGGTTAAGTACTTCAAATCACTTGCAATATAAAATAGAACTATTTCAAATACATATCAAGACAGTTCAAGAATTACTTGCCTTATCTCGACTGGCTTCACTTCACTTGCTCTCGTCTATCGTTTCTGTTCACGGACTATCTCCTTTCCGTTATACGCATTGCTTTCTCTGTTAGAGATTACAAGTATCTATCAATACTCATTCCCACTTTGTTCTATTCATTATAAGTTTCTATCCACCCTTCGTTTCACACAAATCCGATGTACGAATTGAAAGTTACGATAAAAACCATCAAAGAGTAAACATATAAGCATATTATACATCAATCAGATCACATATAGCACATAGCACATAAGATATTCGATAATAATAACTTTTCAAAGAAGATTCGGGGTTAAACTGATTTTCCGGTTATTTAATACGAATTTTTGAATATTTTTCGGAATTAAAACGGGTCAACGAATCATTTATGAACAATTAAAAGGGTTCGAATACACGAATAGGACTTTAAAATCATTTAATAATAATTATCGAGCCTTGAACATAATTAAAAATAATATTTTGAAACTCACAACTATTTTTCGGAATTTTTAATCAAAAGAAATAATTAAATCTAATTAAATAATGAATTAAAATTAATTAATAATTAATTAAATCAGTTAATCAATTAATATTTAAATTATTTGACCAATTAAATAATTAATTATTAACTAAAATTATTAATAAATAATTTGGATTTATTTTTGAATTAAAAAATAATTTTCAGAATTAAAGATAATGATATTTGGAATTTTAAATAATTAAAAATGAATTTCTGAAATTAAAATAAATAGAAAATATGATTTTATAAATTTTCAAAACAGGAATCAAGAATTTGAAAATTTTGGAAACTACAGGGACAAAATCTCACCATCTTCAAAAGTTCAGTGACTAAACTGCAATTTTGCAGTTTAGTCACCGGAAAAACGACGGGGTCGCCAGAGAACAACGGGGTTGCAATTTTGCGATCCAGGAATACTTCGACCACCACAAACTCAAGATTTGTTCTATATTTCACCAGGAACACAACCATGTAATCCAGTCAATCAAATAACCCCGGACTTGGCCGGAAAAGCTTGAAGAAATCTCGTCGGCCGGCATGATCTTCTTTTCTCCGGTCAGCTTAACTCCGGTATCGTCTGTTCACCACACCACCACCAATCAATTCCTCTTTTCCTGCTCTACACATTGGTATCAACTAATCATACTAATAATTCCTAGATCAAAAACCCCTAATTTTCAATTAAGAACATTCATACGGGTTATAAACCCTAATTTCAAAATTCGAAAATTAAACTCAATTTTGAACATGTTATTGAACTCGAAATTCAACATATAATATACCAAAATGACCAGAATCAAATTATCTATAACATGCAAGCATCAAATCACACAAAAACTTCAAAATAAAAAATTCATAATTAACCCAATTTAATATGAAAATAAATAAAATTGTAGAAAAATACCAGATGATTCTGCAGCAAAATAAACTATGGAATCTGATAGTACTCCTCGACACCTTTATTTTGATTAGTAGAGCATAACAATCTGACTTAATAATGCCCTCAAATATCCGTTTGATTCTCAAGAACGTGATGAATCTAGGGTTTTTCTCTGAAAATTATATATTTTTACTGTCTGATAATGAATATCTATACAAAATAAAATACAGTAAAGGCTATTTATATCTACATAATATTGGTATCCCCTGGATCATATTGGATATAAAAGTAGAATACTTAATCGCTAAGTTTTAATAAAACAGATCCAATTCGGTGCTGGTTTTGGGATAATTATCAAAACCACGCTTTTTATAAATACGGTCTTGGTCTCAACGCTTTGGTTACACGAATTATTAGAAGATAATATAATATTTTAAAAAAAACATCTTGTTTCTCGAAAAAACGGGGTTTATCGATTTACCGAAACGAATATTGTATCGAAAAATTTGCGTTGGGACCCGCACGTGTAAAATCGTACTCCGGATCGAAAAAGTCAAAACATGGAATATGCTCGGAATAATCATATTCGGTTAGAAAGGAGTTTTCCCGAGACTTCCGGGTTGTAAAAACATAAAAACAATTGAAGTCGGATGGTTCCCGATTATACAAAATAGTTTACAATTACTCGGAAAAATAATTTATTGAATCCATAAATCCTTTGTAAAATCATATAGCAATATATAAATTAATAGAGAAATATCAAAATTATCTATACTCTATTTGGGACATATAAAAATTAAAATACTCAAATTTTACCACATTTAAACATTCAAACACAGATACCAATTAACAGATAATTCACCAAAATTCACATAATAATCACATAATATTTATTTATTGATAAAAAATTATTACATGATATATCCCGGATATTATATCAGAGATATCGACAAGTCATTTCTACATGTAGAGATCACAAAGATATCGACAAGTAATTTCACATGTAAAGAACTGGAGACCTCGATAAGTCAAATATACCTGTAGAGAACTCAGAGATATCGATAAGTCACTATTCTTATTGATATGTCACTTCTCTATAGAATAATTGGAGATCTCGAGATACTATCTCAAATTCAGAATACAGACAAGTTCAAGATTCAAGATTATCAGTCAACAAACAATTCATTCACTGGATTGGAAAGTTTACAAAAGAAGTTTGATGAATACAAGATCAAGGGGCAAGATTCACTGGACAAAAGGCGGTCACAGACCTGCAAGATTTTGCACGGATTTTCTAACACCAGAAAATGAAATAGACAAGGTCGCTTTAGAAATTGGTTTAGTACATTTTAGTGCAAGTTTTGTAAACTCGTGTTGCTAGTCTATAAAGCATGCACGGGTCCTTACTTTTAGAAGTAACAAGTATATCTGGATTTTCTAGTATTCTTTCAAGATATAAGCTGAGTTCTTATTTTCTTAAGAACACGTATTTGTAGTAAGACAAACTTGATTAATACAATTAAGTGAGTTTTTCATATATTGTGTTTTTGTGAATTCTGTTAAGCATAATATCTGTATTTCTTAACTGCTTTGTTCAAACCATAATCCATAAAGCTTAAAACCAAGAAAAATCCGAGAAACACATTCACCCCCCCCCCCCGCGTTACATTTCATAACATTCAATATCTAACTGTAACAACGAAGAGGATCCTGATATAAAAATCTGAAATTTGGTGGAAGTTTATATGGATATTTAAGATTCCCCATAAAATAAAATTCTTTTGATTAAGATTAACAACTCTTTCCTTCCTTCCAATAGCATACTACCTGATAAGGGGATGAATACTGATAGGAAGTGCGTAAGGTGTTCTACTAATGTCAAAGAAGATATTACTCATTCCTTGTGCAGTTGTCCAAAAGTAACGTCCACATAGAAATTATTTGGCTTTTGGCATAACATAATATTTTTTTACTCCAGATGTTAAACATTTTTAAGTTAAACTTTCTTATATATTATCTATTGATGAGTTTGAATATTTATTACCATTTTATGGCAGATTGGAATGTCAGATCTAACTGGGTTCATGGGAAGATGTTACCTACGGGGTCATCATTAGTTGGATGGTGTTTTTTATTTCTTAAGGATTTCAAGAAAGCATGTTATTCTCAGGGGTGTCGAGCAACAAAAACTGAAGAATGATGGTCTCCACCAAATAATGTTAGCATTATGTTAAATGTTGATGCTAGCTTTTTAAGTTGTAATAATTCAGTTGGAATTGGTGTGGTGGCTCAAGATCCTAGCGGGAACTTTCTTGAAGCAACTACTAAGTTTATATCATTTGTGCCCAATATTTTATTAGTTGAACTCAGTGCAATCAATTAAGGGTTATTTTGGCTACACGAAAAGGCTGGAACAAATTTTCTACAGTGTCTGATAGCAAAAATGCAATAGATGCTTTATAAAACTTTCCGAAGTTTTGCAGTGACTTAGACCCCCTTCTGCCAAGAAATATTAACCTTGTGCCTGATGTTGGTTTTGAGGGCTTTGTATTTAAGCCTAGAAACATTAATAGTGTCGCACATAGTTTTTCCAATTATGTTCTGCATGCCAAAGTAAGTGCTTTATGGGTTGGGGTTCTTATCTTAGTTGTCAGTCATGCTTTGATATTAAAGTCGTCTACCTCACTGTATTGAATATTTTTTTTGAAGTTTATTTCCTTTTAAAAAAATAAAAAAAACCTTCGTCCTACTCCTCATCTACTAATGGTATCCTAAATAATTTTAATATATATATATATGTATGTATGTATGTATATATTACTCCGCTCCTCTTATTAAATATTTAATCTCAAAAGTAAACAAAACAACTTCCAAAGTGAAATCATGTTTAAATTATTTCAGTTTAAGTAGAAATTGGCAGTTATAACATACCAACATCATTAAAAAAAGGTTGATACCAAGTGCACGGTAAATATACGGTCTTATAAATTTGTAACCTCTTTCTGATTTGTGGCATCCTTTTTTCTGTCGCTTACATTCTATTGCCTTCCATAATTCCATTTTACCGGCACTTCACCAGTTTAGACTTATAATTGAAAAAGGAAAATGTTATTTTCAAAGTTGATTTTAATTGGGTGAAGTACAATTTTAGCCTATTTTTTACATAAAATTAACAAATAACCATTTTTCTGGAATTTGGCCAATTTTAGCCTTTTGGATACCCAACTGTTAGTGGAATATCCAATATACATGAGATACTCAACTTTTAACGAAGTATTCCATATATGGAATACCCAACTACCAGTGGAGTATCAAAATCGCTAAAATTTGCCACAATTTTCAGAATGTCTATATTTATTAATTTTATTAAAAATGGTTATTTTTGTTATTTTTCCTTTTTTATTTTTATAGCTGAAATATATGAAAATACCAAATTACCCTCCCATTAATTTTTTTCAAGGGTTATTTACGTGATCAAAGGAGCCAGTTTTGTCTTTTCACCAAGTCTTTACTCTAGAAATAACGTATCCCAACAAAAGTATTCATGATTGAATCAATCTGCTTAATAAACATTGAAATCGTATACACCATCAAGCCCAACCCAATAAAAAAGGTTGGCCTCATGCTAAATTTGAATGTTGGGCCCTTATGTTAAAAAAATTAGTGTATAAATAATCTCATACTTTCTTAACTAAATTTTATTAGATTGATCTCAACTTCACAATAGCGTATATACTTATTACCAAACTTTGATATAAGATTTTCCATTGGTGTTTCATTTCTTTTTTCCCTTACAAAGCTGAGTTGGGTTCAATTTTGTCCGATAGATTTAACATATATACTCGGGCTTAACTAATTATGGGCATTAGAAAATCCTTCACCATGTGCAGTTTGATTGACTGCACAGGTTAATCACCAGCCATGTGCACCATCTCCTGATTGGGAGAAAGAGACATATCAATCTTTACTCTAGTATCGACAATGTTACAAAGACTTTATATAGGGAGGGAACTAATAATCGGTGACATAAATCATGAATGATATAATTGAAAGTACTAACAACAGGTAAAGGAAGCGTAATAGCACCAAGAGTTATCCCTTCTATAGGCTCAAAGCATACATCTTAGCTATTAGAAGAATATGAATCACTAAGCAGTGATCATAAGGATCATATATGCTCTGATACCACTTGTTAGAAAATAAGGAACCAAAAACTAGGCAGATTGGGGGTGAATGACTAGTTTGTGCTTTTAAACTCTTTTTACAAATTTGGAAGACAATGAATGAAATAAGCAGTAACAAATTAAAGCATGTAGAGAACACATATATTTAAATCAATTTAATTTATATATAATATAAAGAGAAATAAACTTGTTTTCTTAACTTCTTTTCAAGAACAGTTTCTTGAGATTTTTGGCTTATAGAGAGAGAAAATATTAGAAGAAGTTTTTTCTCATTGTTTCGCACAGCTAAAAATGGGATGTGCATAATACAAATACATCAATGTACTACTCAGTGTGTACGCCCATTTACAGTAAGCAACCCTATTATGGTAAGGGAGCGTAGCAACTTTTTTAGGATCAATTTATTTTGTTATTTGCTTCTTATCATTTGTTGCATGATTTGTTTTCTTTTTCTCCATGTTTGGTTGTAGGCATGACATATGTCCATGGACCACCTCCATATACAATATGTTATAGTGATATGTTGTTTCAATTCGGGTAAGTTGTACCTTCATTTGTCTTGTTGTGAAGAGGCCGAGTGAAGATATCATGAACTCCATATGACTTGACTATGCTATCCGGCTTACATTGGACTTCTCGATGTAGTATACTTCTTTACTTCATGATATGACATCTTTCTTGACTTTTTAGTATAGCACTGAATTAGACTTTTTGATCTAGACCAAGTTTGGACTGCTCGACATAAGCGGAATTTGAACTTCACGGTATGGCTGTAAACTGGAGTTTACTATATGGATTTGATAGACTTCATGATATATCGCTTTTAGACTTCCAAATATTGAACTTAGAGAATTTCTTAATTTATTTTTCTTATTTCTTCAATTAGCTTCTTGAACAATCTTCATTGAACTTCTATCAAATTGATTTATTTTATAACTATTATGTACAAGACTGTTGCTTGATGTGACGTCCCCAAATCCGGGGTCAGGAATCTGGGTCGTCACACAATCCTCAATCCTGTGTAACCTGTATTTACTCAATAATCCAATAACTCTATATCACAGACCCCCAATCTCACACACACACAAGTTATAGCCTTGAAAACGATGTACACAATGTAATCTTCTTTTATTACAACTCAAATGTACTTTACATGATCTTAAATAATTATTCGTAACCTCTACATGAAGTAACAATAATTACTAGTAACATCTTATACCTATTTGAATACTCTGGTCCACCTGAGACAAAGCTGTAAGAGAGTCTCCCCACAATTGCAAGCGACTAAGTCCCACACCATCATACGGGTAATCTGTTGTGTTGTGACATTTAAAAGAAAGCTGAGGTATAATGCTCAGCCATAATAATCAACATTGTGAAAAGATTGTTACGAAAATTATATTAATCCGTATAAGGATATACATTTGTTCAAAAGTAGTTTTCCTGGTGATACAAACCTTTTTGAAACCATGTGTTTAATTGAATTAATAATTTAGTGAAGACCTTTCAATTAAACCCAGCACCTAGGCTTGGGTTACGGTATTGCATATCAATTCCAATTGGAAGAATAGGACATTCACCGGAGCCCCTACTATACGATGATCAGTCATACAACAGAATATTATTATTGTTCTCTACATGTAGAAGGACGACTTCCTCACTCCCGATTGTCACCCTAGCCACATTCGGGCTCTATATGCTTCCCCTTTCTCCCGGGTATGTTTTGCATACTTCGTATGTCCTTCAGTACTCATGGTACCTTCGCATACAGAATTAAAGTAGCAGTCTCCTCAGTACACAAAGTACTGGATCTCTTCCCCTCCCTTGTCCTTTAAGAATCCTATCATAACCCAAGAACTCGTACTCCTCGATCCCAAAGCGTTATCTTATTGATAGGCACAACTCATGTTGCTAGTATATATATGTACTTCCGAGAATTTTTGGAGGAAGTACTAAGACAATGTGAGTTGACAGTTGTCAACAAATAAGTATTTAAGGGAGGGTTTCTTTTGACATTATAGTCAAAATATTTAAAATACGTTGAGGTAATATTTTTCGACGATCCAAAAGTGTTAGTATGATTTTCTGAAACTCAGAAAATATTTTAAAAATAGGTTTTATGATTTTTATTGATAGTAAATCATTTAATAAATATTTGATCATTAAATAATAATTATTAAATAATTAAACCTCGAATGAATCTATTTTAAAAGAATATTTTATAATAATATTAAATAATTGACTTTAAATAAAATAATCATTGGAGAATACTTCTCTTATTTAAATGAATATCTGAATTAATATTCATCATTCAAATATAAAATATAAGTTGAGACAATACAATATTTGGAAATCATTTTAAATAATTTGGAGGTATTTAATATTTCACAAGAGGACATCGAGTCCCTTGGAATAAAACTGTTACAGACTTTAATTATCCAAAACATATCCGGGATGATTCCCGGGTTTTTAATTAATACAAGTTGACCGACTCTCGGTCTATAAATTATACATCATGCTACTCACTAGAGTAAATACATTCTACGATATAAAACACCTGCGGAATACTTCCGGATTTTCATCAAATTATATTGACCGATCCTCGGTCTAAAATATACACCTCATATATACAACGCTACTCTCTAGTCGTATCGATTGAAATCCGGTAATATTTATGTACAAAAATTATTAACAAATCGTATGATATTATATATCACAATTCGTAAGAAATAGTATTGCAACATCATGTATATATCGCAATTATTTGAAAACAAATACAACACAACAGTTTTTATAGGTAGGGTTTAAAAACTTGCTGGAGTCAAAGATACGTTTTCCGACTTCCTCTCGTTCCGGGTTTTCTAATCAACAAATATCATAATCTTAATCAGTATTCCTAATCCCATCACCGACTTATATTTCTAATAAGTAATATACTTCATAATTTTCAATATTTGACCGACTAAAAATAATTATCAATTCTTGGTCGAAATGGACGGTCAAAGTGGTCTTTTAGAGATTAGTTTACCGAATGTTACTATTACGCGACTCACACTCTAATATTTTTAATAAATTGAAAAAATAATATTTTAATACTAAACCACCTCAAGAAACTTTTTGAGTGTTTTTAATATTTATCATAAAAAATTTCACTTTGAGAAAATGAATTTAAATTGGTGAAAAATATTTTAAAAGTTCGATCAACCACGGAGTTTTACTATTCATACCTCTTTTACTAAAACATTGATTTCTCTCAAACCGTTAACTCAATCGACGCACCATTTTTGCGTGCGCGATCTAGACAAAATTTAGAATAGATTACTTAAAAATGATTTTCTTGGAACATAAGTGAAAATCCTGAAGAAACAGTTTAATGGCAGTGGCTAGCTGCGGTCATTTTTGGGATTTTCTCCTTGTGCGACCTTCACTCCGACATTTTTATAAACTCGAAAAATTAACATTTTTAGCCCAAAATTTAAAGAGGGATTCCTCACTGTATAAGTAAGCTAGTGATCAAAGGTTCATAATTTTAAACACTGTTTAAGGGCCTCAATTATACCCTCAAAGTCAGCACTAGGTAGCAGTTTGGTTTTCTCGACTACGTCACTAAAATTAAGTTTTCTCCTAATCCGTAAATCATCTCGATATGATATTTCTATGGTTAAAAACTATAAACAAATGTATTTATATTAATGTACATAGGTGTTAAAACATATATGTCTTACAATCCGGAATTACGCTTCGAAACAGTCCTAAAGCCACACGAACATTATAACGATGAAACGCGTAACGATTTCCGGTTTAACTATGTTAAATCCGTTTAACAACAGCTCAATCATCAATTTAACCATAATTATTGAAATTTCAGTTTATATAATCTAGGTAAACATGAGCAACACCTACCCATAACAATTTACCATCGATATTTAACAATCCAAACTCCATTTTTCAAGAATCATGTCTCACAGGAACATGTCTTGTAACTATGCTTAAAACTTAAAGAAATACAAAGGGTAGATGATGTTTATACCTTTATTGAAACTTTTTAACACTAAATGATGGCACAAGATCCTTGGAGAGAGCTTTTTTTAGTTTTAAGAGTTAAACTTTCATGGAAAATCAAGAAAATAAAAGATAATTTTAGGAGTTACTATTCACCCTCAACCTCAAATATTTGTATAAAATTGAAAACTTCATGGATGGGCTTAAAATTTTGTATGTGGCTTATCCATGATATGAAGGATATTTGGTTAACATTTGGTGATTTATGACTGAGTAGAACATGGGATTTGAATTTTTCTTTCCTTGGTGTTCTTGAAAATCAATATTGTGTTCTTGGGAGAGAGAGAGGTTTTTGGCTTGCTAGCTTGGTTGCTTCTTAAATAAGTGTTGGATTATTTGATGTATATGATATAGATATGCATATATTAATCAAATCTAGTAGCTTGGTTATTTTTTTCAAATCCTAAATTATTAGCCAAGTACTACAACCTACTTGTTGGCTTACTATTCACCATACTAGGTTACTATGCTCTTTGATTGGTTACTATTTGATTGCCAATCCTTGGTTATATTCTTAATAATTAGTTTTCATGGATTGCATAGAATGTTTCATGGGCTTGATACATTTATTTATCCGCTTACGTATTCGCTTGGTCCTTTATTCGTTTTCGTGGTAAACCTTCGTAAGCGATTCGTGGTGTAAATCTTTTGGTCGTAATTCTCATCTTTTCTCATACTTGAACTTGGGTTTATTTGTAGGATTTTAAATCCTTGGTTGTATTGAAATTTTCGTATTCCTTGATAGATCGTAAAATAAGGTCGTTTTAAAATATTGGTTTTCCTCCAAAAATTAATGACTTTTATATACACTCATTTTCTACGTATAATCATAATATCAACTTGGAATCTTAAATTTAAAACTCGTGTATGGTGTGGTTGCAAAAGTTTTTATTAAACTGCAAGATTACTATTCTTAAAGGTTTTTTACCGTTATCAAAAATTCAGATTTTTACACTTGAGAACCCCTAAGCTCTTCTAACATATGAGTTATCTACAAGACAAACAAAACAAACACATTGAAACCTATCACTAATTCAAATGGTAGATTTCATCTGGTTATGCAAAGTAACATTGTAACTTGATTAGCCTTCTTATAATAGTATAAACATGTTATATACCTAACAGATCGTGTGTGGGAATTCCTTGAGTTTGGTTGGATGAACATCAATGTTCACAGTGAACATATTCAAAAAAATGTCTGAGGGCTATAATTGGAATGGTATTGATGTTATTGTACGAATCAAGGGGCCATCTCCTTAGATTAACATATGGTACAACTCATGGACTAACAAACCTTAATAGTGCATTACGGAAAATTTTATTGACAATGTATAAGGCTTTCCAGGATTAATATGGACGTGTTGTAATTGAGAAAGGCAATATTCAGGCATATCGTTAGTGCAAGTACTATACAGAAGAATGAATCACAGCACATACTCGACAAACCTTTAGATGTATTTTTTCCAGGCTTAAGGATCGAAAAATTCAAGTTGAAATTTTGTTGGTTCATCCGAACGGAAATGCAGTTTCAAGACGCCTGGCAACACTTGGTATATAAAGTCTTCATGACATGCAAATTCTAGACAGGTAGTTTACATATATACAAGATTTTTTGAATATGGATGTGGGGCTTGGTCCTGCACAAGAAAGATTCCAAGACATTGAAATTAATGATCCAGAACCAGTTGAAGATGGTCAAGTTGTACAAGTATAAACGATATATAGAAATTCTATGTAAGTACATGAATAAATTTGTAAATTATTGTTAAATTTTCCACCATGGTGTACATGCAATAAACATAATAAAATTGTGCTTTTATTTATTTTACTAAAAAAATGTTTTGTTCTTGCTGAATTTAGTTTTAAAATTATAGTAAATAGTATTGTATATTTTTTAATAGAAAAAAGTAACCAAATAATCGATTCGGTTAGAAAGAAAGAATATATTCTAATAAAACTGTCTCTTTAAGAATATTTTATGTCTTTAATATTGTATGTTTTTAAATAATATTTTTAGTTTTTTAATATTATATCTTTCGACTAATCCATAAATAGTAAAAATATGTGTCATTTGTATGTTATTACTGAAAATGGCCTATTAATATTGAATGTATATGTATTTGTAGAATGGTTATATTAAAATACTAATTTAGATCATGATATTAGTAAATAATTATTATTAGCAAATTTCGATTCATCCTAATATGAAACGAATAGTGTTGTCTAGGATGATGTCACAATGATCAACATATAATTTTTCGTTACAATAAACTTAATTGGTTGTCGATTGTTATTCTTTATATTTTCATTACTTGTTTAGTATCCTATGATTTATCCAGATATTATTGTAAAAATTATTTGTTAGTTTAACAAGATATACTATTAAAACTGTACAAATTTTAGTCCATTTGTATTAATTGATAATTGTTTTTAAAAATATTTTTCAACATTATGAATTGTGAACAATATAATTTTTTATAATAAAAATATCATTTTAGTCATTTCTACACTTGATCATATGTGTACAATATATTTATGTCATTTTTTTGATATTCAAATGAATTTTTTTACCAGTATTACGACAATTATATACCACTAAACATAGCCAAATAAATTAAATTATTACACAAAAATCAAAATCCACTAATATTAAAGATATGTAACTTGATTTTTAAGTAAGAGTAGTGCTGATCACCCCAATTTGTTTACCAAATGATGTGTCAGACACGTGGCGGGTTTTGATTTGGGGACAGATATATATGCACGCGTGGTCCATATTATTATTTGAAAAATTATAAATATAGACTTGACACATTAGCATTTGGAAAAAATTTTGGGAAAAATATTTTGGATCTCCAACATTTTCCTTTAAGTAATCTTAGAATCATGTTCACGATATATAATTATGTATTTTATGGTCACAATATCAATTAATCATAAATATACGTATAATGTTTTAAGTGGATCTTATGAAGATTTCTTCCATGATAATTTTTTTTAAAATATAAAATAATAATATAAGAGCGATAATGTAAAATATTTAAGTAGATTTATTTTGTTTGAGACTAATTTTTAATCAAGTTAATGTGTTTTTTAAAATCCACATGTTGGGAGATGAACAGTTTTGTTTAGTTACATATTATATGTTGTTAATGCATACTCTACTTTAAAAACTAATCACATTCTCCAAAGTACTATATTTACATGCATACAGTATCTATAAATCACTCATATTATCTGTAATCTAACTTTCTACACAATACTCCAACTCAAACTCAAGCAACTTAAGCAACTAATCTCGGCCTTTTAAACAATTGACCAACTTTTTATTTATCGACATTGATTCCGACATCCTAAGTTTGTTATTTTCTTTCTTTATTTTTTATCTTGATCTTTTCAATACTTTTTCAAGACTTCTGATTGCTTGGGCAACGTAATTCAATGTTGGGAGAATAAGATATGTTCTACAAATGCTTGATTGGGAGACCGTATCATTTCCATAATAATGATATGGAAGTCACTCATGGTGCTTAGCATAGATTTGTAGATATTATTGTTCTAAACAGAGTTGATCACACAATCACTACTACATAGATGGCCAATTGTAACATGCTCCTCATGTTACAATAGGCCTTAAATGTGTTACAATAGAGCTATTAGTAAGGGGTGTTGCGTTTGTGAGCTTTATAACACATTAAAACCCTTACAATACCCACCTAATGTAACAGTAAAAGGAGGTACCGTAGCAGAAAAGCAATGATACAATAGCTTAAATGTTTAATTTTAATTTCAGTGGGACCCACGAGGACACGTAGACTGCCATGTCATCATGTGTTACCCACGAGGTCCCGTCATCATCACGCGGGCCCAAGAGGCCACGTAATCATGTTGCCACGTCACTTCCACGTCATAGGTGGGACCCACACGGCCATGTCATCATATGGACCCTATTGTCTCCTCATCACGTGGGACCATATTGCCACGTGTCAGTGGCACGTCATCACCTGGTCCCTGATTCTAGAGAGCTTTGCAGGCCTATTGTAACACTAAAAAAATACTATTGCAACACCATATGTGTTTATTATAACAGTATATAAACTTAATGTTACATCCAACAATATATTAAATGTAACACTAAAATAGCAATTATAACACTTGTTTTATAAATTTTGCAATGCATGCATTGTTTTTGTAGCATTCCCATTAAAACTAGAATCCAACTACAAATAGCATTTCCAACAAACAGCAACCAAACTACAACCACCAAGTCCAGCCTAAAACCATTCATCCTCCAACTACAACTACAACCATCCTCCACCTCCAACAATTCAACATAAAAACAATTCAGAAATCTAACATGAAAAGCAATCTGACAACAAAAACAACTAAGTACCACAAGTTCATATTAAGATTAAATAAATTTTTATCGATCGACGATTGAAACTAAGTACCACAAAATCAAAGTATGTAAAGACAATTATAGTTTAAGCAGTGGTGCTTGGAGTGTTAGGAGTGGTGCCAGGAGTGGTTCCAGGTGTGGTGCCAGGAGTGTTTCCAGGAGTGGTGCCAGGAGTTATTGGAGTGCCAAATTCATCTCCACTAGAAACGGTTGCATAAAAGTCTGTAACATCAACTTTGAGACCCACATTTGCCTCTCCCAGTTTTTTCAGCAACCATGCCATGTTATCATGAACTTTTCTCTGAACCTTCGCTTCCATCTCACTCTCTAGCTGACTAATCTTTGTGTTCAGCTCCTCAACCTTGGATTGTGGAACTGAAGTTTCCGTAGAGGCAACTACTTTACCTTGCCTTGTGACGCCCTCCAAACCCGGGTCAGAAGTTTGGGGTCCACAACACAATCATGATATATCAACCTGTATAAGAAATATTATTTATAATGACCCTGCTTCACAAAACCACGGATCGCAACAGGTTAAAGTATGAAAACAAGCCACCACCTTGATTTATTACATCGTACCAATCTCAACTAATTTAACTTACAATTGATAATAAAATCATTCTTACAATCTAACTATCTCTTTACCGCATGAAACTTCTGCTAGCTCGATCCAACTCAACTGGAACCTTAGCCCGCACTTTGGACTGAGAAACTTCACTATCATCCATATTCTTTTCAACTGTAAAATATATAAAAGAATCGCAAGGGTGAGCTAACTAGCTCAGCAAGTCACGATAAAGATAACTGAAGTTAAACAATGATCAAATGAGAGGATTCAAAAGAATCAAGTTTCTTTTTAACTAATCATTAGAATTGGATATTCATTTTAAGTTATAAAACCAAGGTTAGGCTGCTGATCAGTCACGCACTAACCCCGAGCAAAGCACACAACACTGCTCTAATTACTGGATCCAAGGCACACATTGGCCTAAATTGACCATTGGTATGGTCTGACCACGGATCTGGTCCACATATATAAAAACTATCCAATCCTAATGCAGTTCAATATGATAACAATATGATTCAATAACACAAGATCATAATCGATGATGTTAAACATTTGCATAAAAACGTAAGAAAACTCATGGATATCTCAAGGGTATACCAGGGTATGTATAAGAAACGGTTTTCAGTCTGTAAAATGATCAGGTATTGGACGAGTACTGATTTTTCAAGGTATAGTTCTTTGAGGTTATAAAGAATGAATGGGGTATAAAAGTTTCTATGTTTTCAAACAATTTTTGTTCCAATGTTTGGTGTTTGGTGGTTACACATTTGGGGAGTAGTATCATATTTGTGTGATTTGGTATCTGAGGATCAACAAAGGATGGTTTATAAAGAACAAGGCTTACGGCTCAAGATTAAGAAAATCAGGGTTCAAGGGTAAATAGTTTAAAGCATTTGCAATATAAATAAGAGTTATTTTGAATAGGAACGATATGTTATGAACTAGTTCGAAAATAATTGCGATATATCTTGAAGAAAAGTTCGGAAGTACTTGCCTTATAAGGCTTTACAACTATTATTGATCAACTCTGAGCCGACTCTGCTACTCAGGCTCTAACGTTCAACCACTAGATCCCATTGGATTTGACTTCGACACTCAGATCTTTCTGTTGAAACTCTACTGAGCTCGTTGACTGACCACTAGGTTATCTTTAGTCCATCGTCCATTTTCAGGTTCCTGACTATAACCTACAGGGTCGAAATACCCTATGTTAAACGTCTAGGTATGCTTGACATATTCTCGATACTAGTTCTTACCCAACGATATTCAAACCCGACTCGTAATTATGAATATTATATTAACATACGCAACAAATAGGGTTCAAAATCTCGAAGATCGGTTCGGTGTTCGTTTTTGGAAAATACATATATTCTTTATTTTATGAAATCAGGGTTATCGATTTGGCAAAGTATTTTATCACACCGCACAATCAAGTTTCGTATAAAGCACACAGATATACCATATATAGTCACTCGACGTCCCGATAATCATCAGATACGTTCATGTTTTTACGTAGTTCAGTTTCCCGGAAATCGGGCAGCGCCTCCTTTGTTTATCGGGCTACCCGTCGAACACAATATCGACGTCAAATCAATTCACAACAGCTACAATGACAATCCAAATCACAATCCAATTGCATGAATCCCAATCACTGATATTATTTAACTATTACTCTTATTCATATATATTATTATTATTATTTTATTTTATTTTTTCGTATTAGGACTCAGAATAAATTCATCACCGTCCACCGTCAGCTCATCGAAATTCATTGCTGACGGCGGCAAAACCCGGAGGTACCCATGTCGGGTTTCCAGTCACGAGTTCCACCGATTAACCGAAATAATTCCCGCACAAAATATACTTTCTTTCACTAAACCAATCAAGTAATTCCTGCAAAAATTAATTAAGATAATTGAGAAAATTTCCATCAAAACGCACGCGTACAAACACGCGCCAACAACACTGAACGAACACAGCAGGAAAACAACCGGCGATAGCACATCAAACCACAACACCCACAGTCGATACACTGCAACACAAACACACACTGGGTACACTTGCACACACTTAAACGCACACACATCCATTGTAATATACACGCATACGCGTCAATATATATATATATACAAATGAATTTCCATGACTGAATCAAGACATAAGTCGAAACAGAGCATCATCGGAAAAAGGGAAAGAAGCGGCCGGAAAAGAAACATCGGCAACTTACCGGAAAGACGCGAGAACACACACGGAGACAAGGGAAACAGAGAGATACAGGGGAATTAGAGGAGAAAAGTGAGAGAGGGAAGAGATTAAAGAGCATAAAATCGAGAGAGAGAGACTTCGAGATTAAAGAGAAGAGGAATCAGAGAGATTGTTTTAATCGGAACAAAAGAAACAGGAGTGTATTCGTGTATATCTATTCTGCATAACACGTGTCCAGCTATTGGACACGTACCCCTCTGTATAATCAGATTTTTTTATTCCGTGTTTCAATATATACGACCCGAGGTGCACTTTAAACAAATTCTGAAAATTATGAAAATAGTCTTAAAATATCATAAATATCCCGATGTTCGTAAAAACATAAATTTCGTAATTTTAAAATAATTTCTGAAAAGTAGTTTATACCCGCTTTTCACAATTAAAGGAATCGACGCGCGGGTGAAATTAATCCTGAAAATTTCCGAAATAATTTTAAAATTCTCGAAATATTTCAAACTTAAATAAATATGAGTTTCATAATTTTTAAATATTTTTTGAATTAAATATAGATTTTACAAATAAATACAATCAGAAAATTATACAGGGTTAAATAATTGATGAAATATTGATTTTTTAATTTTATAAAATCCCAAAAATAATTAGTATTATTGTAAAACCATAAAAATAATTTTAAAGACATTTCAAATATTTATACAAATAAATTTGCACTAAATTCAATGTAAATAGTGAAAGCAATTCAATATGACTCCATAATTAACCACGCGGACAATCCGATACACCATAAATCACACATATATAATAATCAAATAACACATAGCGGTCAAAACCAATACACATATTTTACTTATTTAATAATTTCCATAGTTGCATAATTAAATAATTCAAAAAGATTACACGAGTCGTTATATCCTTCCCCCCTTAAAAAGATTCTGTCCTCAGAATCTGGTCTAGTTAC
Source organism: Apium graveolens (assembly GCF_009905375.1). NCBI lineage: Eukaryota > Viridiplantae > Streptophyta > Magnoliopsida > Apiales > Apiaceae > Apium > Apium graveolens. The sequence goes on from NC_133653.1 coordinate 160,523,510, forward strand.
ACAAGTGAGGATATTTGTCAAGTATATCTGACTTTAATTTCTAAGTAGACCCTTCTATTCGAGGGTTCGCACGTATTTATAATAGGTATGCACTCATTTCCAAGGACTTGACAAATCAATCACTTAATTCAAACCCAATACTTATTACTTTAATATGGACAAGTAAAATACATTAGGTGTACACACGGGTGTGACGATCATATCATTTATGAACAACTTTCTCCATATTTATCAATACCCCGAATGGTTCACTGATTTTAGGACTTAGCTTGTCCCTTCTACTCAAACCTATCCAATCTCTTTCAAGACGACACTTTTACTAACACTACTGGTCCTATTTCTATCCTCATACTTTCTCTTAATACAATTTCGTCTTCTTTCTTTGTCTACTCTGAGCTGCTTTAATCAATATCACTACGCGCTTGGTGTGTAGAATTAACTTAGAATTTAACAACTTCCTTTCTCTCACTTTATTTCAATAAAATGGGAACTTACACTCGCATTCGCATGAAGCTTGGTAAGGTAGCATTCCAAAGCTAACATCACTGATAAATGATCATTCCAGTGTTTCCTTAAGACTCATCCTCTCAACATATCTTACAGTTCCTGAACCACTTCCATACTTTGACTCTTCGTTTAAGGATGATAGGCGGTGCTCGTTTTCAACTTGGTTTCCAAACATTTAAACATTTCTTACTCCTTTTCATTAGTTAAGGCTGAAAAGTAATCTCATATATTCACGTATTATCATCTTTAAGTATTTGAACTTCAGATTCCACTCTTTCCAATTCGTCTATTAACTCCTTGGTGATCTTAATTACATCCAATCCTTTCTGTCGGCCTAAAACATCCGTTACCATTCGGTTTTGCTTAGATGGTTGTTAATGGATTAATTCGGAATCTTTTGTTAGCCTTGGTCAAAATTTCATTCTTGAAGACTCAACGTATAGTTGCTTTCCTTCTGATCTTTGGAGAAAAATCCTTAGGCGTCCCACTCAGACTTTCTTATTCCTTGAGTAGCTGAGGATGTTATCAATAAATACAGTTTGCTTATCCAAGTACTCCATATTCACCCCGTTTCTTAATTCCTTCTAGCCACTTGATACACTCATCATTTCACATAATATTACCAGAGCTTGCAATACTCTTAACTCACTTTAATCATATTCCCTGATACTTTCTCATGTTGGATCTTAAGTTAATCCTCAAGATATAATATATTGCTTGAATTAGGTCTCGCAGGAAATTAATTCTTTATAGGGGTCATTTATTCTTATTCGTTGTTTTTCTAAACTCCCTCTTCACGATTCGCCTCTTATAAAGTTACTTCCTGGGTCTGCCTTATCCACTAGGCTTTCCTATACTTCGTCTTAACTCTTTGACATGTCCAATTACCTCCTGATCTATCTTGAAATTCGTTTCTTATACCTGGTTATCACTATTTTTCCTTAAATTTCCATATATCTTGACATCTCTTCAATAGCTTAAATACTTAATGTTGTGAATTTTCCTATGGAATCTCATTTCTTAATTCTTCTACTTGTAGCATCCAGGTGCTGGAAGAAAACATAGAGATATCGTGATCATTTTCCTAAGTGCATAAATTTCCTATTTCTTACTGCTAACATCGTGATCCATTATCCTCTCTTGACATCTCGTCATACTATCCATTCTTGCTCCTTTTGGATTATAACTTTTAGCTTCCAATTCCAACTTCCAAAATTCCCTAGTTACTTCTTCTGGTACAGATTCTATATTCGTTCTCTCCTTTTTGCCTATCGCTTGTTGCTTTTCCCTCGTAAATACATACTTTAACTCTTAAGGTCCATATAGATTTTACACCTTTCTCCATACATATCATGTTTCCCCAATCTTTTAAAATGAATATTATTTCTACTAGTCCGAATTTATGAGTAGGATACTTCTGCTCATGAGGTTTCGGTTGTCTGGATACACATACAATAATTTTATTGTGCTGCATCAACACACATCCTATTCCCTTATGAGAAGTATCACTATCAACTATCAAACCTCCTTAATACTTTTAAATTGATAAAATAGGTGCTGAAACCATTCCTTCATGTAACTCCGTAAAACTTTCTTTACCCTTCTCTACTTCACATAAACTTTTTGCTTCTCCTGGTCAACTTCGTCCAAGATATGGCAACTTCCAAGAAATCCTGCACAAATTTTCAATTGTAACCGGCTTATGATAACACTTCTTACTTTTGTTGGTGTTTCTGGTCTCTTTTCATTTATAGTAATTTTAACTTCTGCTGAACTTCTTTTAATCTTCTCTACATTGACTATTTATGCTAAGAACTACCTTTCTTACAACTTCTTCCTTCTCCAACTTTCCAGTCATCATTAAATGCTTTGCATGGTCTTCCGTTGACTTTAGGTATTACAACTATGGCTTACCCGGATATCCCTTAAAGGTTTTGTCCATCCGATTCAAATATTACTGGTATATTGGTTAATCCAATTGACGATACGAGAACAGTACTTAGTTCTGAAAATTACCTTTGATATATCCATAGGTTTAATCTTCAGTTGGTGAAATACCAAGTCTTAAATAAATCTCATAAAAGTACTTTGCTTCTTTCGTTTGATCAAACAAATCATTGCGTCGAGGTAACAGATACTTTCTTTTGATAGTAAACTAGTTGAGCTTTCGCTAGTCGATGCATAATCTCATACTTCCATTTTCTTATTAACAATTAGTACTAGTGCACCTTATAGGATCTGTTGGGTCTAATCGCTTCTTCCTCAATTATCTCTTGTGTCTACTTTGCTAACTTCCGCATTTTAACTGGTGCCATTTTGGGCAAGGCCGTAGTCATTGGCTTCATTTCAGGCGCTAAGTCAATCGCGAGCTTCCTTTCTCTATCGGGAAGAAATGTTGATAACTCATCTAAAACATATCTTGAAACTCCTTAATTGCTATTGAATCTTCAAATTTTGTTTGCTTCTGACTTTTATGTATCCCATAATCACCATAATGCTCACATATTGATCACCGTAATCATTGCTGGCAAATTCTTTACCCTCCTTCTTCCTTTATACCTCATCATATTCTCGTTTGACGTATTCAGGACTATCTTTTCACCACGACAGTTTGACTGGGCATCACGCTTAAATAGTTAATCCATTCCTTAGAATAATGTCAAATCCTCTTATCTTAATGATATCAATTCTTCACAACTTATTGCCATAAATCTCAATCCCACTATTGGTACTTATTTAACAAATACACGTTCTTGACTCGCTAGTCCTTTAATCACGGTCTTATTAAATCAACAGGGTAATTCATCTTATCAACATAACCTTGGGAGCTAAACAATCAAGTTGCTTTCACATCTTTTAATTCTTTAACACATAAAGTATCCACGATAATTATTGACATCACCACGTCCGAATTTTGAATAACATATTTCACAGAAAAAAAATCATAATTTCTCGTTCTCGAAGACGTATTCCTGATTGGAGTAGATTCCCTTGACTCTTAGTGCATCCCTGACTGGGTTAGTGATTTGTAATTCTCGCCATATGCCCTTGTTTATTTTCTATGCGTGAGAAGTAAATGGAACTTTGCCCGCTCGGTCCATAATTCGTTGATTTCTATTTGAAAAACTCTTACAACGAATGACAGTACAATGAAGCAACTAGAAGAATTCACAATTCAACAAAATTAGAGTTGAAAAGAAGAAGAAACAAGGATTTGAATATGAAATGAGACAGTCACACTGGTACTTAAGATGGCCAGTCTTTCGTACCATATGGCATACAGCACATGATTAGGTGGCGTCCCACTCGACTCTTCGTCATTCTGACAAAGTGTCTTATCATAACACTGTTTGTCCCAATCAGAAAGCAAAACTTGAGGGAAACAAATAAGTTTGAAAGGAATGGAATATCCTCCTTTTCGATATTATAGAAAAGAGTTTATTTGAGAAAAGAAGTTCATACATTTTTAGGGATTGAGAAGGAATATATGCTATAATATTGAAAACTAATCGATACCATTGGTCACCATCCACATTTCACTTGTATTCATCTTTCGAGCTCGTTCGATCATATCCCAATTGTATCATATAACAACTTTAGAGAGTACGCTGAAATGCCTTCGCAAATTAAGCATTATGGTAAATTTCTACTCGTCACATCTTGCGTCTTGAATATCGCACCCATACGGATAATACTTTAACAATTCGATCATAATGATGTTCCTACTAGGTAACTTCGAGATTCCTCTTTTAATGTAGAATAACCACGTACCGTTCGATATAACGATCCTTTTGTTAATAATATTCTGCTTTTAGAGAGGTCTGGAAATCTTTCCAATCTTCTGCGATCACGCTCCGGCTTCTGTTAAATCAATGAATTCTTCGAACTCTGATAGTCCTAGTAATTGTATGTATAGTTACTCCGTACGCTGATTCTGTTGTAAATTTTTTTTTTCAAACAATACTTGCACTTTACTTCTAGGAATAATCAATTTCTTCATAATCATAGGTTACTTCGTTCTCGAAATTAGCAATACTAAGTCTGAAGTAAGTATCCTTCCAGGCAATCCAGGGTTTTAACAAACAGGAAACTCAAGTAGTAACTTGACAACCAAGGTTTAAAACTTATTTTATTCAAAAAGGCTTTTGGAAATTTGTAAAGGAAAATCTTTTTCGAAAACTTGTTTAAAAAGTTTGGAAAATCATAAACCTGGTTGTCCTTACTATATGAGTTGGTTGTTGTCCTTCCGACCTATAACAAGGTACCAAATTAAAGAAACATTCACATAAAGGTCCGATCACTTCAATCTACCTTATCTCCTTCATCGTGTCCACTTACCCTCCTTAATCGACGAAACTTCAATTGTTGTCGCACATTATCCTATTCGTAGCTTCACATCAAGGCTCCCATACTAGTAATACTCCCAATATTGTGGTTACAGTAGTTAAGTAGAACAGGTTACTCAATAGTCAACAAGTCTATTCCATAGAACAAGGTTAGCTCGTATCACATCACAATACTACTTTCCATATCGCATTTATCATAGCACCATCATTCAATTCCACCAAAAATTTAGATTTATACCTTTTTCTCTAGCTCTTTTCAAAATTCAACTAATCCATCCCATAATTATTCACGGGTGGCGTAGTCACTAATGGCTCCTTTTAACCCGATAACAGCTATCCTCTGAAACACTTAAATCTTCTTTCTAAACTTCTTCTCATCTTTATTTATAACTCAAGCGTTAACCATTTACTGTAGCTTTCGAATTCATTCTCATATGTACAATCGCTTCATAAGACAAGTTCTAAACTGGTGGGTATAGAACAGAATGTAAGGTAAACTAAAGAGATATACTCACGGCCGAATGTCCAGTAAAACAAGAATAAACAGATGGAGGTTCTTGAATAGGTAATATCATATCAAAAGATGGAAAAGTAGCGTAGAATAGCTTGAAGAAGTGCAACCGTCATAACAGAAGATAGTGCCATTAATACTAGTGGAGGAACAAGGTGCAATTCCAATCTAAGAGAAGATGACGATCCTCGAACGGAAAGCTCCAAGTAATCAAATGACACCGGGAAATCAAGATCTACCATTGCCGTTGTTTGGAATTCATGTCGCAAGCTGAGAATCCCGAATCGCAACACGAACCTTACCAAAGACTTACTATACCGTCACACTCAACCTCACAACGTCTTATCTTTCTATTTCCTACTCCTAATCCTAACCCTCTACCCATTCCCGACAATCTAGGCTTGTTTCAGTGACTTATAACCTGTAGCTCTGATACCAACCTGTGACGCCCTCCAAACCCGGGTCAGAAGTTTGGGGTCCACAACACAATCACGATATATCAACCTGTATAAGAAATATTATTTATAATGACCCTGCTTCACAAAACCACGGATCGCAACAGGTTAAAGTATGAAAACAAGCCACCACCTTGATTTATTACATCGTACCAATCTCAACTAATTTAACTTACAATTGATAATAAAATCATTCTTACAATCTAACTATCTCTTTACCGCATGAAACTTCTGCTAGCTCGATCCAACTCAACTGGAACCTTAGCCCGCACTTTGGACTGAGAAACTTCACTATCATCCATATTCTTTTCAACTGTAAAATATATAAAAGAATCGCAAGGGTGAGCTAACTAGCTCAGCAAGTCACGATAAAGATAACTGAAGTTAAACAATGATCAAATGAGAGGATTCAAAAGAATCAAGTTTCTTTTTAACTAATCATTAGAATTGGATATTCATTTTAAGTTATAAAACCAAGGTTAGGCTGCTGATCAGTCACGCACTAACCCCGAGCAAAGCACACAACACTGCTCTAATTACTGGATCCAAGGCACACATTGGCCTAAATTGACCATTGGTATGGTCTGACCACGAATCTGGTCCACATATATAAAAACTATCCAATCTTAATGCAGTTCAATATGATAACAATATGATTCAATAACACAAGATCATAATCGATGATGTTAAACATTTGCATAAAAACGTAAGAAAACTCATGGATATCTCAAGGGTATACCAGGGTATGTATAAGAAACGGTTTTCAGTCTGTAAAATGATCAGGTATTGGACGAGTACTGATTTTTCAAGGTATAGTTCTTTGAGGTTATAAAGAATGAATGGGGTATAAAAGTTTCTATGTTTTCAAACAATTTTTGTTCCAATGTTTGGTGTTTGGTGGTTACACATTTGGGGAGTAGTATCATATTTTTGTGATTTGGTATCTGAGGATCAACAAAGGATGGTTTATAAAGAACAAGGCTTACGGCTCAAGATTAAGAAAATCAGGGTTCAAGGGTAAATAGTTTAAAGCATTTGCAATATAAACAAGAGTTATTTTGAATAGGAACGACATGTTATGAACTAGTTCGAAAATAATTGCGATATATCTTGAAGAAAAGTTCGGAAGTACTTGCCTTACAAGGCTTTACAACTATTATTGATCAACTCTGAGCCGACTCTGCTGCTCAGGCTCTAACGTTCAACCACTAGATCCCATTGGATTTGACTTCGACACTCAGATCTTTCTGTTGAAACTCTACTGAGCTCGTTGACTGACCACTAGGTTATCTTTAGTCCATCGTCCATTTTCAGGTTCCTGACTATAACCTACAGGGTCGAAATACACTACGTTAAACGTCTAGGTATGCTTGACATATTCTCGATACTAGTTCTTACCCAACGATATTCAAACCCGACTCTTAATTATGAATATTATATTAACATACGCAACAAATAGGGTTCAAAATCTCGAAGATCGGTTCGGTGTTCGTTTTTGGAAAATACATATATTCTTTATTTTATGAAATCAGGGTTATCGATTTGGCAAAGTATTTTATCACACCGCACAATCAAGTTTCGTATAAAACACACAGATATACCATATATAGTCACTCGACGTCCCGATAATCATCAGATACGTTCATGTTTTTACGTAGTTCAGTTTCCCGGAAATCGGGCAGCGCCTCCTTTGTTTATTGGGCTACCCGTCGAACACAATATCGACGTCAAATCAATTCATAACAGCTACAATGACAATCCAAATCACAATCCAATTGCATGAATCCCAATCACTGATATTATTTAACTATTACTCTTATTCATATATATTATTATTATTATTTTATTTTATTTTTTCGTATTAGGACTCAGAATAAATTCATCACCGTCCACCGTCAGCTCATCGAAATTCATTGCTGACGGCGGCAAAACCCGGAGGTACCCATGTCGGGTTTCCAGTCACGAGTTCCACCGATTAACCGAAATAATTCCCGCACAAAATATACTTTCTTTCACTAAACCAATCAAGTAATTCCTGCAAAAATTAATTAAGATAATTGAGAAAATTTCCATCAAAACGCACGCGTACAAACACGCGCCAACAACACTGAACGAACACAGCAGGAAAACAACCGGCGATAGCACATCAAACCACAACACCCACAGTCGATACACTGCAACACACACACACACTGGGTACACTTGCACACACTTAAACGCACACACATCCATTGTAATATACACGCATACGCGTCAATATATATATATACAAATGAATTTCCATGACTGAATCAAGACATAAGTCGAAACAGAGCATCATCGGAAAAAGGGAAAGAAGCGGCCGGAAAAGAAACACCGGCAACTTACCGGAAAGACGCGAGAACACACGCGGAGACAAGGGAAACAGAGAGATATAGGGGAATTAGAGGAGAAAAGTGAGAGAGAGAAGAGATTAAAGAGCATAAAATCGAGAGAGAGAGACTTCGAGATTAAAGAGAAGAGGAATCAGAGAGATTGTTTTAATCGGAACAAAAGAAACAGGAGTGTATTCGTGTATATATATTCTGCATAACACGTGTCCAGCTATTGGACACGTACCCCTCTGTATAATCAGATTTTTTTATTCCGTGTTTCAATATATACGACCCGAGGTGCACTTTAAACAAATTCTGAAAATTATGGAAATAGTCTTAAAATATCATAAATATCCCGATGTTCGTAAAAACATAAATTTCGTAATTTTAAAATAATTTCCGAAAAGTAGTTTATACCCGCTTTTCGCAATTAAAGGAATCGACGCGCGGGTGAAATTAATCCTGAAAATTTCCGAAATAATTTTAAAATTCTCAAAATATTTCAAACTTAAATAAATATGAGTTTCATAATTTTTAAAGATTTTCGGAATTAAATATAGATTTTACAAATAAATACAATCAGAAAATTATACAGGGTTAAATAATTGATGAAATGTTAATTTTTCAATTTTATAAAATCCCAAAAATAATTAGTATTATTGTAAAACCATAAAAATAATTTTAAAGACATTTCAAATATTTATACAAATAAATTGGCACTAAATTCAATGTAAATAGTGAAAGCAATTCAATATGACTCCATAATTAACCACGCGGACAATCCGATACACCATAAATCACACATATATAATAATCAAATAACACATAGCGGTCAAAACCAATACACATATTTTACTTATTTAATAATTTCCTTAGTTGCATAATTAACTAATTCAAAAAGATTACACGAGTCGTTATATGCCTTCCCACTAACCAATCTGGTCGGTTCTTTTTCCTGGGAATGACCTCATCAACATCATTTCCACTTTTCATTTTCTCTTCAAAGAAATCCTATAAGAGAAAGTTTCGTCAAGTTTAGAGAGGTAGAGAGTTAAAATAAGTTCAAATATATTCTTTAGAAGACAATATACTTACAATTTTTTTCTGAACCACATCTGTGGTTGCCTTGTACTTGCGCCCAAGCTTGCGCTTACGACTTTTTGTATAGATTTTAGCATCAGATGGGGAGTTATGATTTGGATCTTTTTCTTTCTATCAAGTATCAGAAACAACATAAAAGTTAAAACTAGACAATTAATCAGGCAAAATTGGTACGTGAACATTGAAAGTAGACAAAAATTCAAAATAATCAGAATATACACTTGACTGGTCAACTTGATATGTTACACATTTCCTGTGCAAACACTTTCCAAACTAAATAAACTAATCAGTGAAGCAAAAATTCACTGACCTCTAAATAAACTAATCAGTGAACATAAAACAGTGAACATAAAACTAATTAAATTCTCATGATACAAATTAAAGATTAAAATATTACTAAAATATAAAAAATCACTATAAATTATTAAATATTTAATTGTCTAAATTATCATAATTATAAATTCTCAATTTTAATTCTTATAAATTATTGACATCACAAATTATCAAATATTTAATTGTCTAAATTATCATAATTATTAAAAGGTACAGGGTACTCAATTTGTTATGTGCATATAGAATCAGAATCATAGAATTTAAATGATATGACTAATCGACATAATTTGTCAAGTTACAATAGGAGGCAGTTAATCAATCATATCAATGTTGTTCTAAGCTCAGCAAGACTTTTGCTACCGAGAGTGTGTGTCTCAATATACTCATTGCGATGAGCCTTAGTATCCTCAGCCAAAGTCTGTTACCAAAATAATATCATCATATATTACTTTCGATATGAAATGGAATGTGCCAAATTAATTTCTACACTATATACATACCAGCTTATAAAAAATACCTTAACTGCATCATCTGACCAATACTTCAACATCATCTTAAAATCCTCAAGCGGAATAAAATACGGCCAATTTCGAATCCTCTCCTTATCATTGTCATACTGTAAGTAATGAATCTGCTTCACACGGGACTTGTGTGTTTTCCAAGACGAATTAAGTGTCTTGTACACCGACTTTTCCCCTTCTGGTGCAATATCAAACCTCTCCTATAATGTATCAACATAGAACTTGAATTAGTTGGTGCACAAATATGAGAAAATTAAATTAAAGGTCAGGTTGGTTATAGAATTCACCAAAGTATATTCCAACATTTGCTTCTTCAAATCATCCAGAATAACATGCCAATTAACATATGTCAGCGACAGATGATCCTTCACTAGAGTCCCCAGGAAATTGATTAACTCGGATCTACTCATCTGGTCTCCAATTGGTTGACCTCGTTTACTCAGTTTAACAAATTTCTTTTCACCAGCACTCCTACCATGAACTTTTAACATTTTTGAACGGCCTCTATATCTTTTACGCCCTGTTTAGATAGCCATCAAAGAAAATAAAATGCAATTACCATATTATTTCTAATAATCCTATTGATTGTTAGTAAATGAGGTGTACACTATTAAGCAAAAATAAAAAAGGGGGTGTACACGCCTTACCTGCTTCTACTACTTCAACTTCAGTTGCACTTTGTAAAATGGTATCACCAACATCCTCTCTCCCCAATTCATCTTCAAGATTCTGCTTCTGACGTTCTCGCAGGGTGACATAAGCAGCAACTGAACCACTTGGTACAGAATTATCAACTTGTTTTAACAGTTTGCTACATGTTGGCTTTATAAATTTTCCACCTGTGCTAACAGCACTAAGAGCTTCCTTCTCTGTAGAAGTGCCAACTTTTTTCCTTTTCCGATAGCATCCACCATACCCTTTTCACCCAAATTTCTAGCATTTGCTCGCGAACAAGTTCTAGGACCAGTTGAACTTTCCGTTTCTGGGCAGATATGATTCTCTATAAAATAAAACAATAAATAACAATCAAGAAAAATTACTAACAAGTAAAATAATATACTAGTATAAAGGAGAGCTTTTCAAAAATAGCTTTTTTTATAAATAAATATTACCTCCGATGTGTCATCACTTTCATCTCCACTCTCATTTTCCATAACATATTCAGAAGATTGCTCCCCATCGTTCTTTTCCTTTGTACTTTGTTGGAGTATCGGTTTAATTGGTTTAGCAGCATAATTTCCTAATCCGAGTTCAAGAAACATTTTTCTGTTTTCTTCAACATTCTTCAATTTACGCAGCCCATACTCATTCACATTCACTTGGCGTGACTGCCAGCGTGAAATTATAAAAATATCAGTTGGTATCTCAGAAAATAATGACACCAATTAGAAGGAAAAGAGGTGTGAGCTAGGGGACAATATTACTACCTCAATGTTAGTTTTACTTTATAACTTTAACCTCCTTTTCGCCACTATTGCACTCACAGCATTTTGACCTACACCGCTTAATTTTTGCAATTGAGAGGAGCTTGAAAGATTCTTTTTTTGTTGATCTTGAAAATGAGGTGACTTTGACAGATTGCTATTTTCAACCTCTTGCAACTGAGTTGAGTTTTAATTGTGTTGTATGTAATATTAATTGTGTGGCACTCAGTTGTGATTGAGGATTATTTGTATTATTAATTACTTAGTCGTATCATTTTGTTTTTGTCTTTAAAAGTGATTTTATTGAAAATTTAATTTCATAAATATTTAAATTATCTTTAAAAAAAAATTTATGACTTTATAATTACAATAATTATTTTTAGAATTTTATAAAATTTACAAATCAATATTTCATCAATTATTTAGCCCTGTATGATTTTCTAATTTCATTTATTTGTAAAATCCGTATTTAATTCCAAAAAAAATCAAAAATTATGAAACCCATATTTATTTAAGTGTGGAATATTCTGAGAATTTTAAAATTATTTTCGGAATTTTTGGGATTAATTTTACCCGCGCATTGAATCGTTTAATTGCTAGAGGTGGGTATAAATTGCGTTTCAAAAATTGTTTAAAATTTCAAAAGTTATGTTATTATAAACTTTGGGATATTTATAACATTTTAAGACTATTTTCGTGATTTTCTGAATTTGTTTCAAGTGTAGCTCGGTTCGTTAATCGTAAAATGCGGATATGACGCGCGATTTATAAACGTTTTAAAAATTATGAAATTTTCATTTTACTAGTTTTCAATTATTTTGAGAATTTTAAAATTAGTTTGGTAATTTTCCTATTTTTATTTACCCGTAAATTTATCCGTTAAAACGCAAATCGCGGGACGGAAGTTGGCTGCAAGGTGGCAATTTCTCAGGATGGTTGTGATACGTGTGCAGATTTTATAGTACCTCTTAGGTACTTGTCAGCTTTAAAAAAAACAAGAACAAAAAGTCACGCACACATCTCCTCCCTCACTCTCTTCTCTCCCTTCTCTCTCACCTATTTCCTACCCCTGGCGCGTTAACACCCCTCAGATTTCTTATACCAAAACAATTCCCTCCCCTGATTCTTTTTACCTCTGCCGCCCTTCACCTCTCTCTACTATCTCTCTTCCCTCTGTCTCCTTTTATTCGTACGTTTATTTACTTTTAATTTTTAAAAATTCATATCTCACAAAACATTTGTCCAAATTTCAATTATTATATATATAAACGATCAGCGCTTCGATACCTACGCATAGATATATATATTTCGAGGTTTTGAGAAGAAAATTTGTGGAGCATATTTTCCGTTTTAATTTATTTTCGGGGCATAGAAAAGGAGTTTGACGGTGGTGATTACTCCACATGGCATCTTAGCGTGTATATATCTATCGCTATTAATTTCGGATTTTTCTGGAGATATTTTTCGAACATCAGATATTCTGTTCGGGGTGATCAGAATTTATTTTGGGTAACGATTCCGAAATTCCGCCATCGTATGTGTGTATATTATAGCATGTTAGTGTTTATATATTTATTTCATAATTTTCAGAAGTTGTTGTAGAAGTCGCTTTTGGCTGTAATTTTCATTTCTGGGGTGTTTATACGTCCAAATATAAATTATTATGTGTTTTAAATTTATTGATTTTAGTAGAGTACAGTTGGATTGTGTTGGTTTGTGATTGATTTTGAGGGGATGACCCCGGGAAAAGTCCGTTTTACAAAGACGTTATTTCGAAAATTTTTCTAAAATATTTATTTCGATTTCAAATTATTATCTTTTATTATTTTCGAAAAACGTAATTTGATTCAATTATTTATAATATATTTTAATTTATTCGTATTTTATTCATAATAAATAAACCGTTCGTCTGTTAAATACAAAACGAACGCCTCTAGACTCAGAAAAATATTCTGCTTTCATTAAAAATACTTTCGAGACCCAAATTCTTTTGTTTCGAAAGGTCGCTTGATTTGCAAATTGATTTTGAGTCGATTATTGATCGAAATATCATATTTTTGACCCGATTTCAGTTTTAAACATACTGAGTCGAATGTTTTGACGAAGTGAGTCATATGTGATATGAATTATTTGATACGTGACTTATGTGTTTATATGCTATGTCTATTACTTGTGTACATGAGTCAAGAGTCTTGTATTTGATTGTTTTCTTTATGCGTGGGCTATCGTATGGGTAGACGATAGGGTTTTGACGCACAGTTCATCGAATAATTATCGTTTAGATGATTAAAGTTGTATCTATTAATTATAGATGCGGATCATTCAAGTTGATCAGGACAAGACGTTGGATAAAGAGTAAGATGGAATGATATTGGGTATCTGGCTTCTAGCAATCGCAGGAGCAGCATATCAGTAAAGAGTTGAAAAGAAAGACGGAGATGTTTTGAGACAGAATGTCAGAATAGATGCGTCTTTGCGAGTGTGACTAACTACTAAATCTCAAAGGCAAGTATCCCTATCATCACTTATTGTTCAAGTGATATTTATTTTAAATCTTATCATGCAAGTATTGTTTTCCTCAGTTCGGAATAGATAAATGTTTTACATATCGCTGAATTAAATGATTTTGTTTATGCAAGTACTCGTCTGCTATTCTATGTTCAGAATAGCTAAGTGATGTTTACTTATCAAATTAATGGATTTATAAATATTTTGGATTTAGAGAAAGATGATTTGGTTGCTGTTAGATATATTTGATAATGTCATGGCTAATATGATTTATGTTTAGTTTTCAGATCTTACTTAACAGGACAAATCAGTACTTAACTGGGAATCAGTACTTATACTGAAAGTCAGGACTTAAGGATATCAGTACTTATATTATCAAGAGATAATCATCAGAAGATGGATATCAGAACTTAAGTGTTGAAGGACGTTCAGATAAGGACAGTAGCTGATTAAAGGAAAGAAGATCGAGATAAACATAAGAAGAGATATGCATGAAGAAGGAATTCTATGAAGAATAGAATACTTGGAAGAAAAGATATCTGATTGATATATTTTAGGAAGCAGAATTATATTCCATATCAATTAGCGATTATCTTGTAATTGTGTAGTATATAAACACAGACATAGGGTTTACACTATAAGTGTTATCATATTCGAGAAGATTATTCATTGTAACCCTAGCAGCTCTCATGATATTTGTTCATCACTGAGAGGTAACAGTTCCATACTGTAACAGAGTTTATTGTTTCAATAAAGTTTGTTTTCTGTTACTTGAAATATTAAAAGTTCGATTTGATTGTATTTTACACTGTATTCACCCCCTCTACAGTGTGTGTGACCTAACAAGTGGTATCAGAGCTTATCTGTAACACACATACAGTTAAAGATCCAAACACAATCATGTCTGACACAGAAACTCCAACTAAGCCTACCAAAACTGAAGAACCTCCAAAGACACAAATTTAAAGTCGGTATGAAACAATCAGAGTTCCCATACCGAGACCATCTGAATATGCCATATGGAAGGTGAGGATGGCCATGTTTCTGGAAGCTACAGATCCAGAAAATCTTGATAGAATCAAGGAAGGGCCTCACAAACCAACCAAGCTCGCTGTTGCAGTTGCAGGTGAAGCAGCAAAGACCGTACCAAAGGAAAAGAGTGATTATACTGCTGAAGATATCGCATTAATTGCTAAGGATGCTAAGGTACGACACTTACTGCATAGTGCCATTGATAATGTAATGTCAAATAGGGTAATTAACTGAAAGACTGCTAAGGAGATATGGGATGCTCTGGAAACAAGGTGTCAGGGAACTGATACAATTAAGAAGAACAGGAAGACAATACTCACTCAAGAGTATGAACACTTTGACTCAAAGGCTAATGAATTATTGACTGATTTATATGATAGATTTGTCAAACTCTTGAATGATCTGTCACTGGTTAATAAGGAGTATGATCTTGAAGATTCAAACCTTAAATTCCTGTTAGCTCTTCCTGAATGTTGGGATTTGAAGGCAACAACAATAAGAGACAATTACAATCTTGATGAAACAACTCTTGATGAAATTTATGGAATGCTCAAGACTCATGAACTTGAGATGGAACAAAAAAGCAAGAGGAAAGGAGGAAAGTCAAGGACAGTTGCTCTTAAGGCTGAAGAAGAATCCCCCAAGGCAGCTACCTCAAGGAAAGACAAGGGTAAAGCTCTTTTCACAAAGTCTGATACTGAGTCATCAAGTTCTGAAAGTGATGATGACTCAGATTCTGAAAGCTTGCCTGAGACTGATGTTGATGAGGAGATGATGAAGCTATATGCTCTTATGGTGAAAGGGATCACAAAGATTGCATACAGGAAGTTCAGGAAGGGAAAGAAGTTTTCCAGGAAAGGCATAAGTTCTGATAAGAAGAATTTCAGAAGATCTGAAGGCAGAGGAGGAAAGTCTGATAGAGGAGATTATACCAATGTCAAATGTTATAACTGTGGTGAGAAAGGCCACATATCTCTTGATTGCAAGAAGGTAAAGGGTGACAAAGGCAAGGCTTTTGTCACAAAGCAGAAAAGCTGGACAGACACCTCAGACTCTGAAAGTGAGGAGAACTATGCGTTGATGGCAAATGCTGATAAAGAAAGTGTTGAGAGCAGTTCTGAAGCTGCTGAAACAAAGGTACCTCAGACTACTTATGCTTTTCATACTGATGATATTAATGAGTTGAGAAGATATCTTAAAACCATGTTTGTTAGTTATAGAGATCAAACTTTAACATGTGAAAGATTAACTTCTGAAAATCTTGCTTTTAAGAAAAGAAATGATTTCTTAGAAAAAGAGTTAGTTATGTTCCATCAAACTCAGAAGGATAGAGATGATGCTTTTTATATTAGGGATGAAGTGCTAAAAATGAATGAATCTCTAAAAACTGAGTTAGAAAAGGAAAGGGAGATAATCAGGACTTGGACTAACTCTGGCAGAACAACTCAAAATTTGCTAAGTAGTGAAAATTGGAAAGAGGGCTTAGGTTATGGAGAGGATAAGAATGATAAAGGAACTGTAGAAATTAAGCCTGTTGTTAAGCAAAAGCCAAAGTTAAAACCTATTAAGTTTGTAACTGTAAAGTCTGATAATGATAAATCAGAAGTTAAAGAGGGATTAACTTCTGACAAACTAAAACAGGAAAAGACAGCTGAAGTAAACATAGGCTTAATGACTAAGAAGCAGCTTAAGCATAAGCTGAAAGATGTTAAGAATGTAAACAAGGTAAAATCACCTAGGAAAAATAGGAATGGAAAGGAAGGTGTAAATAAAAGCAATGATTATAAACCTGTTCCTGATGCTCCTAGGAAAACATGTCATAATTGTGGAAGTTCTAACCATCTGGCTTCTTTTTGCAGGAAGAATAAGAACATTAACTCCTTACCTTCAAAATCAGGAGTTAAGAGTCAGTCTGTTAGATATAAACCACAAAATCCTTGTTTTCATTGTGGTAGTTTATGGAATTCCATTTATACTTGTAAGGAATATCATAGTTTGTACTATGATTATTATCAATTAAAACCTTCTTTGAAAAAAGTTTCCATTGTTCCTTCTAGTGTAAATTCTGATTCAAAGTCTGATAGTGTAAGTTCTGATAAGAAAATTTTTAACATAAACTCTGATGCTAAATCCGTTGCAAATATTAAAAAACTTGATAAGGCCAAAGGATCCAAGCAAGTCTGGGTCCTTAAAACTAATCATTAGTGGTCTTTGTGATTGCAGGGTAACAGGAAAAATATTCTAGTTCTGGACAGTGGATGTTCAGGACATATAACTGGAAATAAAGCCCTGCTATCAGACTTTGTGGAAAAAGCTGGCCCAAGTGTTTCTTATGGAGATGGCAACATGGGAAAAACATTGGGATATGGCAATATCAATCTAGGGAATGTCATCATTAAAGATGTAGCTCTGGTCTCAGGACTTAAACATAATCTGCTGAGTATAAGTCAAATCTGTGACAGAGGTTATCATGTTGATTTCTTTGAAGAACACTGTGAAGTTGTGAGTAAATCCAAAGGCAAAGTTATTCTAAAAGGATACAGGCGTGGTAACATTTATGAAGCTAAGCTTTCAACAAGTACTGATGGTTCTGCAATCTGTCTGATGAGTAGAGCATCAATTGAAGAAAGTTGGAATTGGCACAAGAAACTCTCTCATTTAAATTTCAACAATATAAATGATCTAGTCAAGAAAGATCTCGAGAGAGGACTACCAAAGTCAGTATTTGCTCCTGATGGCCTTTGTGATTCTTGTCAGAATGCCAAACAAAGAAAATCTTCATTCAAGAGCAAGACTGAATCATCAATTCTTGAGCCTTATCATCTACGACATGTTGATCTATTTGGTCCAGTGAATGTCATGTCTATTACAAAGAAGAAATATGCGTTGGTCATAGTGGATGAGTTCACCAGATACACATGGGTGTATTTCTTGCACACAAAAAGTGAAACTGCATTTATCTTGATTGATCATGTCAAACATCTGGATAAATTGGTCAAAGATTCTGTGAAAACCATAAGGAGTGATAATGGCACTGAGTTCAAAAATTTGATAATGGAAGAGTTCTGCAAAAACCATGGAATTAAGCAGGAATTTTCTGCTCCTGGAACTCCACAGCAAAATGGAGTTGTTGAAAGGAAGAATAGAACTCTCATTGAAGCTGCACGTACAATGCTTGAAGAAGCAAAGCTTCCAACCTATTTCTGGGCTGAAGTTCTGCAGACTGCTTGTTTTACTCAAAATGCAACACTCATTAACAAGCAAGGAAAAACACCATATGAGATGGTGAAGAAAAAGAAGCCAAATCTGAAGTACTTTCATGTATTTGGATGCAAGTGTTTTGTTCTCAAGACTCATCCTGAACAGCTATCTAAATTTGATCTAAAAGCTGATGAAGGAATCTTTGTTGGATATCCACTTTCCACAAAAGCCTTCAGAGTCTATAATTTGAGAACAAGAGTGGTCATGGAATCTATCAATGTCTCTTTTGATGACAAGAAAATTACTGGTCTTGAAGATTTTATTGACCATGATCAGCTGAGATTTGAAAATGAAGACTCAAATTCTGATATTGAAAATCCTGACAGTCTAAGTCCTGATACTGTAAACTCTGATGGATTAAACTTTGATGTTATTAAAACTGTGGTAACTATGCCAAAGGAAGATGCACCTATGCAGGGGGAGCATACTCAAGATCTTACCACATCTCAAGAAGCATCAGAACATACATCTGGCTCTTCAAGTTCTGATTCGTCAAGTTCTGATAAGCCAAGTTCTGATAGTGCTGAAAATCTAAATTCTGAAGAATCCAACTCAGAGAGCATAATTTCAGGGGGAGCATCAGAAAATGAAATTGAAGACAGCATGGATCATGGGGGAGCATCCAGTTCTAGAGAAAACCTTCCATCTGCAAGGAAGTGGACTAAATCACATACACCTGATTTGATAATTGGAAATCCTGATGTAGGTGTCAGAACTAGAACAGGTACTTCAAATGAATGTCTTTACAATTATTTTCTCTCTCAGACTGAGCCAAAGAAAGTGGAAGAAGCTCTTCAAGATGCTGATTGGGTGCAAGCAATACAGGAAGAGTTAAATGAATTTGAAAGAAATAAAGTCTGGACCCTAGTGCCAAGACCAAAAAATAGATCTGTTGTTGGTACAAAGTGGGTATTCAGAAACAAAACTGACAGTGATGGCATAATTACAAGGAATAAGGCAAGGATGGTTGCAAAAGGATATTCTCAATAGGAGGGAATTGATTATGATGAAATATTTGCACTAGTTGTTAGGTTAGAAGCCATAAGGATATTTTTGGCTTATGCTGCTCACAAAAAGTTTACTGTCTTTCAAATGGATATGAAAAGTGCTTTTCTCAATGGAGAATTGGAGGAGGAATTATATGTTGAACAACCTCCAGGCTTTGTAGATTCCAAACATCCAGATTATGTCTACAGGCTTGATAAATCACTTTATAGACTTAAGCAAGCTCCTAGAGCATGGTATGAGACTTTAGCTCAGTTTCTTCTGGAAAGTGGATTCAACAGAGGAACAATAGACAAAACACTGTTCTACCTCAACCATGGAAAAGACTTACTTCTAGTCCAGATTTATGTTGATGATATCATTTTTGGGTCTACAAATGACAGACTTTGTAAGAAGTTTGCCAAACTGATGCAGTCAAGGTATCAGATGAGTATGATGGGGGAACTTAGCTATTTTATGGGCCTTTAAGTCAAGCAAAATGAAGAAGGCACTTTTATTTGTCAAACTAAGTACACCAGAAACTTGCTGAAGAAATTTGGAATGCAAGATTGTTCAAGTGCATCCACTCCCATGACCACTGCAACAAAACTGGATAAGGATACTGGTAAATTAGTAGATATTACTGATTACAGAGTTATGATTGGCTCTCTACTCTATCTAACTGCTAGTAGACCTGATACAAGATTTCAGGTATGCTACCTATCTTTGTGCAAGATTTCAAGCAGATCCAAGAGAACCTCATTTAACAGCTGTGAAAAGAATTTTCAAGTATCTTAAGGGAACAGCTGATCTGGGATTGTGGTATCCCAGAGAATCAGATTTTAAACTAATAGGTTACTCAGATGCAGATTTTGCAGGTTGCAAAATTGACAGGAAAAGCACAAGTGGAAGCTGCCAATTTCTTGGAGGCAGATTGGTTTCTTGGTTTAGCAAGAAACAAAAGTCAATTTCCACATCAACTGCAGAAGCAGAATATATTGCTGCAGGAAGTTGTTGTGCACAGATTCTTTGGATGAAGAATCAGTTACTGGATTATGGGTTAACATATTTCAAAATCCCTATTTACTGTGATAATCAAAGTGCTATTGCTATAACAGGTAATCCAGTTCAACACTTTATGATAAAGCACATCAGCATCAGGTACCACTTCATCAGGGAACATGTAGATGAAGGTACAGTGGAGTTGTACTTTGTTCTAACAGATCAACAACTAGTAGATATCTTCACAAAACCATTGTGTGAAGCTACCTTTACAAGATTGGTAAATGAACTTGGAATGGTTTCAGGTTCTTTCTCTAAATCTGCTTAGTTTTGTTCTGTTGCATCAGACTTTATGATCAGTATTTACAGAATTTAATCTCTTTGTGTATTTTGTGCTTAAGTGAAAAATGTGTTTAAGTACTGACTGTTGTCTAATATATGTTTCTAAACTCTGATAAGTGATATGTCTATTTAAGTAACTATTCAATCCTATGAGGATAACTGTGCTAGATGCTGAACTAGTAGTCTTCAATAAACAAGGGATTCCATGTAAGAAGTAATTATTTATGTGGAAATCTATTGACACAAATAAATTCTGATAATTGAGCTTAGTTGAGTTTACTTTGTCTATCTTATTACTAAGTCACAAACTAGAATAATGCTACTCATCTGTTAAGTTCTGATGCTAGTAAATCTGTTGAATGTACTAAGTGTTGATAAACCTCACTTATCAAAAGAAAAAGCAAAAGAATCAAGGATTAAAAATCAGGTACTCCTTTGAGATCTAGAGTAAAAATGTGGAAGGGAAGACCCAAGTCCATTGCTGGTATTAAGTAATATGCATCAGAAAAGCAAATAAAATATTTTCTTCGTGACTTTTCACACTCTATGATTACTGGAGAACTACTCTGATAATAGCATAAATTCTGATAAGCAGTCGTGACTCACTTACACTGAGAAGCCACTGTAAAAAGGAATTTAAAAAGATGCACAAAATTAGCACACAATAGTTGAGGTGGACTCAAGCATGAACTCATTCATCAGTAGGTTTCAGGATAATGACAGCTCTTTAGCAAAATTTTAGTTATGCCTTATTTCTAAGATGTACTGAAGTGAATCGGACTTTACTCTTTGTCTGATATTTAGCTTAATGCACACACTAATCACTCCATCTGAATGATGAAAATTACTGTGGTGATCTATGTTATTTTAGATGAATAGTCATTGTGTCACATTGCACAAATTCTGAGGACAAGTTCTGATTACATATTCTGATGATTAAGTTCTGAAGAATATAAATCAGAATTTGTGAGAGGACTTACTAAGATAAGCATTTCTTTTTCAAGTTAAGAAATTATGTTCTGATGACTGTTAAGTTCTGATATAAGTCTAAGTTCTGATATTAACGTATGATTCCTTACTTGACTTATTTGTGAATAAAATTTGGAAACAGTCTCAGTTTAAACCTGAATATGTTGAAGTGGAAGATTAATAGTCACTATGGTTAGGGTTAGTGGTACTCGTACTTGAACAGTCAACTTTTACTTGCTTCTTGTGCGCATTAAATCATGTTTTCCCTTTCCAATGAATGTTTTTCTTTTTCCAAGTCCGGGGAGACGAGGTAAAATTAATTCTATCTGTCAGCATTAAATTTCTTTGCGTCTCCTAGAATTCTCCTGCCTATATAAGCAACCACTTCACTTCAGCCTTCCCATCAAATCTTTTCTCACAAACTCATCTTCATACTTTTTCTATCAAAAACACCATGGTGAGATACAATATGTTTTTGAACTACGACACCTTCAACATGGAGCTGAGCTGTGCCGATTGGCAGCAGGAATGGCACGTCACTGCCATTCCTGATGAGATATGGGACTCTGTCCCACAGGAGGTACTCACCCACCTCATGTTCTTCTATATGGATTACCATCGTCATCTGGAGCGATTGGTGGAGGAAAGGCTGGAAGCTCTCCGCCAGCAAGAGCGAATCATTCGACTCGCCATTCTGTTTGTCGAGAGTAGGAAGAAGAAATGATTTATTTTCTTCTTCCTGTTTTTCTTCATCATCAGCCTTGCCCTGCTTCTTGAGCTAGGATAAAGGCTGTTGACGTTAGGTTTAGCAGCTTAGGGAAATCTTGTATAAGTTCTGATATAATTTCAATTTCATGAATGTATTATCTTGATATATTAATGAAATTTGTTTTTGTTTCAAGATTTTGTCTCTAAGATGATTTGTAATGCATTGGTAAATCCTGATAAATAATCATATTCTGATGACCATATAAATTCTATTTTAATTTAAGTTCTGATTTTCCTTTATCAGTACTTACTCTTATGATTTATTTTGGTCATTCTCACTCGAATTTATTTTCAGAATATTGATGTTGCAGTGAGAAATAATTAAATAAGTGGGAACGGTTTCAATTTTGAATTAAAACTGTTTCACCGTCATTAATGGAATAAGTGGGTAAGTGGAACGGTTTTTCCTTGAAAAACTGCAAGTGGGTAAGTAATGATTACTATTTTCTCGAGCCCAGTAACTATCCATTATTACTGCATGTCTGATAGGTGTCCAACGGTAACATTTTTTTTCAGAGTATAAGTAAGAGAGAGAGAGGATTTTTTAATCCTTTATTTCCCTTCATACTTTTTTCTCTCTACTTGCTTTTACTCTCCTTCTTCTTCTAACGTTGGTTTTTCATATAGACATTTTATCAAACACCTAACAGGCACTCTTAAATCTCAATTTTTCACATGGCACCTAAGGATTTAATCATTGATGGAGTTAAATTTGTTCCAAACAACTATGCTGCAATTATTGATCATGCTGAAGCTCCATCTGAATTGCATTTTGTGCAAGATCTTCTTGCACACAGCGAGATTGGGTATGCATTGACCCAACCTTCAGTCTTTTCGAGCCAACAAGTTCTGACATTTTGGCGGACTGGCCCCGGCAGCGGCGCCAAAAACTTGTTAGGGCGAAAACACGCACTAATATTCACACAACTATACGCGTTCGCAAGTAATATAGAATACTTTCTAGTTCGTTCCCACAGAGACTCAGACTGAATTATTGTCTAATTAAACTCACTCACCAATGTATGATTACTTCTCAATGTTAAGACACTAACACTTAAAATTGTTGATTAAATATTAACTATAATTAACTACTTAATTAACCGCTTAACTAACACTTCTATTTATCAATAATAAAACACTCATGAGATCACAACTTCATTATTACTTCCTTCAATAGTCATTGTTATTACCTTTAGCATGTGATAGTGATGATATTAATCGAATAACACGAAACTGATAAAAGCCAACTTTCATTGTACTAATACCATTCTACCAAGCATCCACAATTAAGATAAAAGTTGAATAGTCATCAATTATGTTGAGTTCCTATATGTCTACAGAAATTGACAACACAACGATTTAAGCACAAAGTATTCCTTTTGATTACATAGGGTAAATAAAACTGTTAGAGTTACCCACTAATCATGCACAACATACATGAACCTATGCTAGCATGGCAAGTTCTAAATCTCAAGATCCATCGTCACTTCACAAGAGATTAACACCCTATCTTATATGTTCGCGACGCACATAAGACGAATACGCACAACCAATACTAGATATCATACAATCATCACACACTAAAGTATTAAACAATTACTAAAGAATTTCATAATAAATCCATTGCAACCCCATGATCACGATTAGCCCATAATCGTACTTATCGTCATCATGGGTTCATATGAAATCATGATAAACAAACACAAGAAAATAATAACTAAACTAATTATATTAAAACAGAGTACGTCACAAGAGTAAATAAGTTCAAAGCAAGAAAACTAGCATCCAACGTTATAACGAAACAGAAATCACAAGAAGATATGCTTCCTCTTCGTTGCAGTGTGCTAAATCGGTCTTCCTCCTTATCTCCTTCGCTCCTTGCGTAAAAACACAATCTTTTTTAATCCACCCTTGTAAAAACGTCTCAAATCTACTTATATAATAGTCCCATAAAACTCAGATTACATAGAAGTGGAAACCAAACAGAAGTAAAAGTCCTAAAATAATTTGTGTTTTTTCCCGACCCTGCGCGGCCGCTCAGCATAGCTGAGCGGGCGCTCAGCTTGCTGCGGGGCCGCTCAGCAATGCTGAGCGGGCGCTCAGACCTCTACTGGAAAAAAAATGATTTTGCTCCGTTTCTTCGCCGTAATCTGCCCGTTTCTTTCCTCTCGCAATGGTGAACACATGCCAAGGCTTATTCTTGATGATTCCTCCCCCGAAATGCAACTAAAACCCTGAAATGCATAAACACTAGAAAAACGCATCAAATACACAAAATACTTGATTTCAAGACACCAATTTTAGCCATTTTAAGACGTTCTAAGTGGTATAAAATGCCACTTATCACACGCCCAAACTTAAATCGATGCTTGTCCTCAAGCGTCACAGACTCAAAAACAAATAAAAATATGCATGAATGCAATCTATATGAAAATACAGCGATCCCCCTTACTATAATTAACCAACCAAATTGCCACATCTCAACGAATGCAGTTAGACAACTAAAGATCAATAAACTCATGCAAATAGACATACAGCCAGAAATGTGGTATGTGCAAATGCTTAACAGATATGCTTCGGAACTAGACCAATTATTATGACTCGACTATCCTCAAGGCAATCCAATGATTATACAAAGAAAAAATTCTAGGCACAAAGTGATATACAACACTACAAGAACTCTGGAGCTTATTACGGATTCGTGCTTTTTATTTACAACTCAACTGCTTATTTGACCGTGCAATGAGTGAGGTCCACAAAAGACTTATACAATGGTATCCATCTAACGAGCGTTAGGTTAGCGGATCCCAGACTCTAAAAGCCTTAGGTCACTAGGCACAAAGTCCCCTAAGAACTTAATAACTCGAATACCAAAGAGCACACTCTTGATCAATTATGCATAAACTAATTTTTTTTTTCTTTATAACTTCTGAGCAAGTGCGTTTCTCTCCATCTTGCTCAACCCTAGAATACTCGCACCATATGCGAGCCGGCTACTAGCCATTTGACGCCTAGCCACAACTAGCAACAACTTCCATATTTTTTCACCAAATTTTTTTTTCTTTTTCATGCCTTTATCACTAAGAACCTATAATCGAATTCTAAGCATAATAAGTAGATTGACCTTGAAAACAACCAAATCATAACAACAATCTAGCCCTTACGCATTCTCTAAGACTTAGTGGACTTACAATTGTTTCTAGCATGCATATCAACTACACAACTTAATATCACTTTAATGCTATCACTACACTTGCATCAATATCACAATTCAGTCGATAAATCATTGCAAAAGGGATCATGGTAAATGCATGAGCTACGTAAATGCATGAGCTACATGACATTCATAACAAAAAAAAACTATATGGCATAAATTATGCAACTATATGAACTAAATTATCATGAATATGCAACTAAATGACACACACACAATATTCCTTAACTACCACCCCCAAACTAAAAATCTTCACCGTCCTCAGTGAAAGTAGTAGAAAGGAACACAGGGTATACCTACTCGGAGTCATCATCATCATCACCCTCAGTGGGTGGAGTATCAGGCGGCGGGTATGCAGAGTCCTCACCAAAAACTGGCCACTGGATATCAGCTCCAAGGCCCCGAAAAGCAGTCCCTAACGCAAGGGTGAGCTCCTGAGCAAACCTGCTCTGCGTCTCATACATGGCATCCATCCACCGTGAAAGCCTCCTATACTGGGCATCAACCATCCCAGCACCCTCCTGAGCTCTCGAAGAACCAGCCTCATCACGCCCTGGCCTAGCCATAGTAGCACCTCGTGCTGGACGCCCTCCTGGAAGACGATAACCCAGCCCATGCTCCTCAGGCTCACCACCGGTCCACTCCTGCATCCCATTCAGAGTGCCAGAATCAATCGGAGCTACTGGCAACTGCAACTGCTCATGAGCCGGCCAGTTCACTCCCACTGCTCGGCATAGCTTCGTAACCGTGGATGCATAATGGATGTTCATATGCTTCGCTCCCCTCAAAAACTTCAGAATTCCTTGGTAGATAAACTCACCAAGGTCCACATAGTATTCCTCATTCAGAATTCCCCACAACAACTGTGCTCTCTCAACTGTGACCTCGTGCGCATGCGAAGAAGGCAAAATATTAGCACAAATAAATGCATTCCATACACGGGCATACCTGTTCATGGCGATCGCCGGAAAGTGACGATACTCATTAGTACCGGTCCTGCAGGTCCAAACTGTGCCCGGTCGACAGAGAGTCGTACAAATCAAATCCAAGTCAAAATCCTCAGCAGTCTTTTCATTCCAGTTCTCCTCCTCGGGCTTCCTCTCTCGCTGTCCAATCACACGGCGAATCGTCGCAGGATGATAATCAACCGTCAGCCCTCGGACCACAGAAAACCCATTCTTTTCGGCCTTCGCGTTCGCGTAGAACTCGCGAACAACGCTCATTGGTACTGCTTCGGGTGACTCACAAAAAGCTATCCACCCCTTCTCTGCAATCATGGGCAGCAACTCACCATCCCTCCCTGTAATAACCCCAATTTTTGGAGATTTTTGAAACCCGGATGAATAGTAACTTTTGCTGACAATGCTGATTAAGAAAAATTATCAGACCACGATACATAGGAGTACTGTTATAGAAATTCTAAGATCGTATTAGTATTCCATAAAGAAAATAAGTGTATGTAAAAGCTGTCGGATTTTGAAAACGAGCACTTTTATTTTTCCCCGAGATTTCCACCAGACATTAAGGGATTTAAGGAATTAATATTAAGATGAAGGATTTTAAATTCAAGGATTATAAAGGAAAATTAATTTAGGTATTAAAAATACCAAGAAGATTTTATCAATAAAACCATTAAGGTATTTAACCAAACGATCAACGAGATTGAGTGATAACCGGACAAAGTAATGAATAACGACTCTTGTAAATACCTTTGCAAGTGGCAAGGCAAGTGGATGGTTGATCAAACAAGAAACCAAGTGATAGTTAGGAAGGAATGGCTAGTTAATTATATAGTTAACTAGGGATGATCTCATCTCACCACAAATCACCAACACATGGCAAATGGTGAGATCATCTTCCACTAACTCCTTTGTTTATTATTAACCTAGCAAAATATCAAGACAACCCATCATTATCCACCACATTATTCCACCAACACAAGAAAGCAAAAGCATTTCCTCCCCCATTTCCATTGCTCTCGGCCAAAACAGAACCAGCACACTAAAACTACTATATCTCCTTCATTTCTCACTCAAATATTCTGTTCTATAGCTCGTTGGAAAGGTATTGAGATGACCTACAACTCTTGTTCACAAGTCTCGTCCAAATAATCAAGGTAAGACCCTTATTTTTACAGTTCTTTAAATCGGACTTTTAGAAACTTCAAAGCCTAACTTTGTGTTCTTGATTTCTTTGAAAAGATCAAGCTTGTAGGAGGCTCCCTAAGGCTTCCTAGCAACTTAACACCTCCCAAGGAAGGTATAAACTTCAAACCCTAGCCTTTACTTTATTTGTTAGTAAGTTTAATGGTTGGTTTTGTGAAATGAGAAGCATGTATTGTGATTATTAGTAGTTTGGTTTGATTTGGAAGTGTTTTGGTAATTGAAGCTTGATTATAGTTCATAGGTCTTGATTGTGGTTGTTTTAGTTGAAAACCTTGGAGATTATGGACTGATGTGGTATGGTTTAGGTGAAGTTTTTTTGTATTGATGGTTATGAGTTGGTTGGTGGTTAATTGGAGTAGTTTAAACATTGGTAATCGCGTAAACATAGCCGTCGTAATGTCCGATTTACTTTAGACTGCTTTTGTTCATAACATTTGGACCCGAGAACTCCCTGCTAGATTATGACCATTACCATTTTTAGATAGTTCATGTTACGAGCTTCGTTTTGATATGTAGTTCGTTTGATTCCGATGTACGGTTTAGGAGAAACGACCGTTTTAAGTAACGGCGTTTCGCGAACGAAACTTTTCCCCTCGCCTTACTTTGAAACATAGGTTAAAGATCAAAAAGGGTTAATTAGTGTATGAAACAATTATGGTAAGAGTGTTAGGCAGTTGGTAAGACACTCGCGAAGGAATCGCCTAAACTTGTAATGGTTAAATTATAAAAAATGGTGGAGCCGAGGGTACTCGAGTGACTTAAGAGAATCAGTAAGCGCAAAGCGAGCGTTAGAGTCTAAGGTAGTTAGAGTATAGATTTACAAGTGACTTTGGTTTAATTCCAACTTACTTGTTGTTTATAGGTTACCAGACTCGTCCCGAGCCTTTTATCACCCCCAATCGCTCAGGCAAGTTTTCTACCCGTTATACTGTTGTTGTGATGTATATGTGTATATGCATGATCTTGTGATGAATGCATATTTGTTATTAGCAAATTCTTGCGATATATTGTAGCATGTGATATGATATATATGCATGCCTGTTTCGTATTCTTGATTTATATATCTGTTGGTTCAAATGCTTATTCGTTGCATAATACCTATGCTAGAGATAAGCGGTATTTGCGTACACCCTTAGTATAGGGGATCAAAGTGTGAACTTTTTCTAAAACCGGGAGGCGAGACTCCCGAGTATAATATATATTTATATATATATATATTGATATAGTTTTTAAAACTATTAATCGATTAAGGTTTATTCGATAACTTTATTTTATTTAATGAAAATTATTACGAATATTCATTCGAGGGCTTATGACTCCTTTATTTTATTTAATGAATATTATTACGAATATTCATTCGAGGGCTTATGACTCCTTTATTTTATTTAATGAATATTATTACGAATATTCATTCGAGGACTTATGACTTCTTTATTTTATTAAATGAATATTATTTTGAATATTCATTCGAGGGCTTATGACTTCTTTATTTTATTAAATGAATATTATTTTGAATATTCATTCGAGCGCTTATGACTTCTTTATTTTATTAAATGAATATTATTTTGAATATTCATTCGAGGACTTATGACTCCTTTTATTTTATTATTTGAATATTATTTGAATATTCATTCGAGTGCTTATGACTCCTTTATATTATTTATTGAATATTATTTGAATATTCAT
The DNA here is from genome assembly GCF_009905375.1 of Apium graveolens. Lineage (NCBI taxonomy): Eukaryota > Viridiplantae > Streptophyta > Magnoliopsida > Apiales > Apiaceae > Apium > Apium graveolens. The sequence goes on from NC_133653.1 coordinate 160,552,993, forward strand.
TCGAGGGCTTATGACTCAGTTTATATTATTTAATGAATATTATTTGAATATTCATTTGAGGATCTATGACTCTGATTATTTGCTGAGATATATTCTTTATTTTATTGAAGAATAAGGTGTCGATAATCAAACTTATCTTTGATTATTCAAATAAAGATAGTACTTTCGTATAAGTATATCTTTGGTTATTTAATACTCATTTCAAGTATAAGTTTTAAAACTTCTACTTCAATTATTTTTATAAAGATTATTCTTTATGGGAATATTATTTAAATAATAATATTCAGATATTTTCTAATATATTGGGACTGATTTATTTCATTAAATCGGCATTACTCCAAACACTCTTTAAAGTGTTTTCGAGTCTTCAAAATGATTTTAAAAAGTTAGAGCGGATCCCAAAACTCATTTTTATATTTAAGATCTTCCTTTTAAAGGGGATTTAAATGCTCGTTCAAAACTTGAGGGATCCGGCTCAGTGGTGTATTTTACATTCGCAACGAGGTTGCTGTTTTGAGAAAACATCTTGATTACTTGCCCATCATTCGGGAAGTAAGTTCATCTATTTGAGTCGGCATAAGCAACATGGGCTCAGTAGGCGTCCATGAAAGTGTAAGTGGCTCAGTGGGAGTCCATCAAATGCGTAAGTGGCTGAGTGGCAGTCCAGCATAAGGTCCTATTACGGCCAGGGTGATGACCAGTGGGGAATTCGTCCATCTACTAGTAGAAAAGGTTACTTATTGGTATCTTTGCCTGATCAGCAAGATATCAGATTTATGCCAAGGTTTTCTCTTTTCCAAATTCATTGGATATTGCAACTCTGTTTATAATTTTCATAACAGAGGTTTTCAAGGAGTGTATGAAATGTATATATATAGGTGTATATATATATCGGGATTTAATGAAGTATCTCGTAACTTCATTATTTATAATGATATTCAAAGAGTGAATCTATTCAAATATTGTCTTGTAGTCTCATCTATGTAATGGACTTTTGAACTGATTATAACTTGAACGATGGTAGTTCAAGTAATATTTGGAAAAGATATAAGTATCTTGTAACTTCATATTTTCAACTTATATCTAGTTAATGATTATCTTATGCATATCAAAGATTTTCAGAAAAACGTTGAGATAAGGGTAGATATATGAGATCACCTTGCAATGATATTTTTATACAGTTATAAACTGGAACTCTGTGTATATTATGCATGGAAGAGGACTTCCAAGATTTTGAAAAGTATATATGTATATATACTGAATATTTTGCGACTTCATCGCATTAAGATATCAAACTTGGTTCATTTCTTTTGACCAAGACTTTCATGAGTACTATGAGAAGGCTCATATATTATTAATCATTATACATATTATTTTGGTGGGCTTGCTGCTCACCCTTGCTTTCTTCTTTCATCACACAACAACAGATAGAAAAGATGAACATGACCAAGCTCCCGATTCGCAAGCGGTTAGAAAACGTTATGCAGTCTTGTGAAAGCGTTGATGCCGCCGTAGCTAAGGTAGGAGCTACCAATAGGCTAGGTTTTCAACTATTGATGAACCAGACTTATGTATAATATGAATTGTAATAATAACAAGGAATATGTAAATTTATTCAGAACCTTTTTAAGGTGTAACGGTTTATAATTGTGGAATATAAGGACTTGTGTTATTTTTGAGTGTTCATCTCTGAGACTATAACGTGTGGTGTGTGTGTTTATTGTGGGGTCACAGTACAGAGTAGTTGATTATTTATTAAGATTGGGTGTTATTAATGGAAATGGAACTCGTGACAACCCGGATCCCCGACCCCGGATTTGGGGGTGTTACACTCCCCGATGGTAAAAAACCCCTCCCCTTCAGAATCGGCTTCCCCAACAGCCTAGTGTACTCCTCCTCTGCGGCTCTGTCAGTAAATCGAGGTCTTGCAGCAGTACCCCTCGATGAATCAGCAGTACGAACTGTGTTGCTGCTGTCAATAGTGCGTGCTCTCTTGGGTGCCATTGATTCGTGAATAAAAGTGTGTAAGAACTGATTTTTGATGTTTGTGAGAGGGTTTAAGTGTAGGAAGTTTTGTGGGAGATATGTAGGATAGGTGTATGTATATATAGGGTGTGGATTAGATTAGGGTTTGGGAATTAAGGGTTAAAATGATGGGGTAGTGGGAACAAATCGTGGGTTTATGGGCTAAAACTATTTTTTGTTTTTTGTTTTTTTTTTCTGAACTGTAAAAAAAATTCTGGTACCCGACCCCTGAGCGGTCGCTCAGCAAAGCTGAGCGGGCGCTCAGCTTGCTGCGCGGTCGCTCAGCAAAGCTGAGCGGGCGCTCAGGGGGTCACTGGAATTTTTTTTTTCAGCCCCTGTTTTCTGATTTTTTTGTGTTTTTGGATAGGTTATTAGCTTCTAAGGGTTCCTGTAACAACAATTCATGGGTTGCCTCCCACGCAGCGCTTCTTTTTCGTCATTAGCTTGACGTTTCGTACCCTTCTCAAGTAGTCAACAACATGGCACTAACCACTTCTCGGTTTGCCATGTCCCCATAGTAGTGTTTCAATCGCTGACCGTTAACCTTGAATGCTTGGTCCGGATCATTCTCAAAAATTTCCACCGCTCCATGTGGAAACACAGTTTTGATAATAAAAGGTCCAGACCACCTTGATTTCAACTTCCCAGGAAAAAGTCAGAGCCGAGAGTTGAATAAGAGAACTTGTTGCCCTGGCACAAATAACTTAGGATGTAGCTTCCTATCGTGCCACCTCTTCACCTTTTCCTTATACATTTTATTATTCTCGTACGCTTGAAGTCGAAATTCATCAAGTTCATTAAGCTGAAGCATTCTTTTCTTACCAGCTGCATCTAAATCCAGGTTCAACTTCTTCAATGCCCAGTAGGCCTTATGCTCAAGCTCCGCAGGTAGATGACATCCCTTACCGTACACCAACTGAAACGGTGACATCCTAAGTGGAGTTTTGTATGCTATTCTGTAAGCCCAAACAGCTTCATCGAGCTTTAAAGACCAATCCTTCCTTGACGGACAAACAACCTTCTCTAGAATGCGCTTTATCTCTCTGTTAGACACTTCCGCTTGACCATTTGTTTGCGGATGATAGGCAGTAGCTACTCGATGATTCACATTATAACGCTGCATCATAGAAGTGAACTTACGGTTGCAAAAATGCGATCCTTCATCACTTATGATTACCAGAGGTGTTCCAAACCTTGTGAAAATTTGCTTATGAAGAAAATTTAGCACTGCCTTTGCATCATTTGTCGGTAAAGCTTTAACTTCGACCCATTTTGAGACATAATCGACTGCCAGCAAGATGTACTGATTATTGCAAGACGAGATAAAAGGCCCCATGAAATCGATTCCCCACACATCAAAGACCTCGACTTCAAGCATCACATTTAATGGCATCTCATCCTTCCTTGACAAATTTCCCACTCTTTGGCAACGATCACACCTTAAAACAAACTGATGAGCATCCTTGAACAAAGTAGGCCAGAAAAAACCTACTTGCAGAATACGAGCTGTCATCTTCTCACCACCATAGTGTCCACCATAAACCGTGGAATGGCAGTCTCGTAATATCCCCTCCGTCTCACAGAACGGGATACATCTCCTGATGATCTGGTCAGCACTCTGTCTAAAAAAATATGGTTCATCCCACATATACCACTTCACCTCATGCAGAAACTTCTTCTTTTGAGCGGATGTCAAATTAAGAGGCATTATATTGCTGACGAGATAGTTTACAATATCTGCAAACCATGGTTCTTCCTCCTGAATTGCAAACAACTGCTCATCCGGAAAAGATTCATTGATTGACGTCCTATCTTGTGAAGTAGAATCGGGATTCTCCAACCTAGAGAGATGGTCAGCTACTTGATTCTCAGTACCTTTTCTATCTTTGATCTCTAACTCAAATTCCTGAAGTAAAAGCACCCAACGAATGAGTCTCGGCTTCGAATCCTTCTTGGAAACTAGATAGCGAATAGCTGCATGATCAGTGAATACTGTTACTTTCGTACCAAGTAGATACGATCGAAATTTCTCAAAACCAAAGACTATAGCCAAAAGCTCCTTCTTAGTAGTGGTGTAGTTCAATTGGGAACCATTTAAAGTCTTACTCGCATAGTAGACCACATGGAAGAGGTTTTTCTTGCGCTGTCCCAGAACTGCACCTACCGCATAATCACTCGCATCACACATCATCTCAAACGGTTCTGTCCAATCTGGTGCTGTAATAACTGGTGCAGTGATCAAACTCTTCTTGAGAGTCTTGAATGCTGCCAAACATTCATCATCAAATTTGAAAAGCACATCTTTCTCAAGCAAATTGCACAACGGCTTAGATATCTTTGAAAAGTCCTTGATGAATCGCCGATAAAAACCCGCATGACCAAGAAAACTACGGATTCCTTTCACAGAATTAGGTGGGGGAAGATTTTCAATGACTCCCACCTTGGCCTTGTCCACCTCCAGACCCTTGCTAGAGACCTTATGCCCAAGGATAATGCCTTCACGCACCATAAAATGACATTTCTCCCAATTGAGCACCAAATTAGTTTCCACGCATCTTTTGAGTACGGCGCGCAGATTATTCAAATTTTTATCATATGAGTGTCCAAAGACGGAGAAGTCATCCATGAACACTTCGACGTTATTTCCAATCATGTCAGAGAATATGGCCATCATACATCTCTGAAAAGTGGTCGGGGCGCCACATAACCCAAACGAAACTCTGCGAAAAGCAAACATGCCAAATGGACAAGTGAAGGTAGTCTTTTCCTGATCCTCTGGTGCAATACAAATCTGATTATACCCGGAATAATAATCCAGAAGACAAAAATACTCATGACCCGCCAATCTGTCAAGCATCTGATCAATAAATGGAAGAGGGAAGTGATCCTTCCTTGTGGCTTTGTTCAATTTTCTATAATCCATGTATACTCTCCATCCTGTAACTGTTCGAGTAGGGATGAGCTCATTCTTTTCATTTGCGACCACAGTGATACCTCCTTTCTTAGGTACACATTGTATGGGGCTCACCCACGAGCTGTCAGAAATAGGATAAATGATGTCTGCATCAAGCCATTTCAGAATTTCTTTCTTCACCACTTCCTTCATGATGGGATTCAGTCTTCGCTGCTGTTCCATAGTTGGCTTACTACCTTCCTCTAGCAGAATTTTATGCATATAATATGAAGGACTTATCCCCTTGATGTCTGCTATGGTCCATCCTATAGCCGATTTGAATTCTCTCAAAATCCGTAAGAGCTTGTCTTCCTCACTACCTGAAAGGTCAGATGAAATAATAACAGGTAACGTAGATGAATCACCTAAAAAAGCATAGCTCAAGTGTTCAGGTAATGGCTTGAGCTCCAAGGTAGGTGCTTCCTCTATTGATGGTTTGAGCTTCCCTTCAGCATTCTTAAGGTCAGAAGTACCAAGAGATTCAAATGGTATGTCCAGCTTTCGCTTCCAGGGAGAAGCGTTCAGATATTGTAATTGCTCTTTGCCATCTTCATCATCACTGTCAAAATCCCCCACTAAGGCCTTTTTCAATGCATCAGACATTACCATGCGATCGAGTTCCGAAGTAACCGCGGAATCAATCACATCCAATTTTAAGCACTCCTCATCTTCTGTAGGGAATTTCATTGCCTTTAATATATTGAAGGTCACATCCTGATCTTGGACCCGCATAGTAAGTTCACCTTTTTGCACATCTATTAAGGTACGGCCAGTAGCCAAGAAAGGCCTTCCCAAGATTATGGGAATCTTCTTATCTTCCTCAAAATCCAGAATAATAAAATCTGCAGGAAAGAAGAGCTTATCCACCTTGACGAGCACATCCTCAACTATACCCCTTGGGTAAGTAATGGAACGGTCAGCCAATTGCAGCGACATGTATGTGGGTTTTAGATCAGGCAGATCCAGCTTTTTAAAGATCGACAACGGCATCAGATTAATGCTTGCTCCCAAATCACAAAGGCACTTGTCAAAAGTCAGATTGCCAATGGTGCAAGGAATGGTGAAGCTTCCTGGATCTTTCAGTTTTGGTGGTAACTTTTGCTGCAGAACAGCGCTGCATTCTTCCGTGAGAGCAACGGTTTCAAGGTCATCCAGTTTCACCTTCCTTGAAAGAATAGTCTTCATAAACTTCGCATAACTAGACATTTGTTCAAGAGCCTCAGCGAAAGGTATATTGATGTGAAGTTTCTTGAACACCTCCAGAAACTTCCCGAACTGTCTATCCAGCTTTTGTTGCTGCAATCTCTTAGGAAAAGGTGGTAGAGGATAGAGCTGTTTCTCCCCTATATTAGCCTCAGGCTGAGTGGGTTCAACAGTAGTCTTCCTTGGTTCCGCCGCTTTCTCCTTTTGCTTAGATTCTTCATCTCTAATTTCAGCTTCTACTTCTTTTGCCTTTTCAGCATCAGCTACTTTTCCAGACCTTAAGGTAATAGCCTTGACTTGCTCTTTAGCTTCCTTCCTGCCTGGTACTTCCGTGTCACTGGGAAGAGTGCCAGGTTGACGATTGAGCACTGCATTGGCTAATTGACTGATTTGATTTTCCAAGGTCTTGATAGAAACCGCTTGACTCTTGCACAACAGCTTAAGTTCCTCAAAATCAGCACTAGTAGGTGCAGCTGTACTTCCCTGTTGAGGATATGATTGCCTTATAACATACTGCTGTGGTTGCTGGAATCCAGGTGGGTTAAACTGTTTACTCACTCCTTGCTGATATGGTGGCTGAATAGCATTCTGATTATCCCCCCAGCTGAAATTTGGATTATTTCTGTTGTTAGGATGATAGGTCGCTGGCACAGGCTGCTGTTGTCGCTGATAATTATTCACATACTGAACAGATTCATTGACAAGAGAACACTGATCCGTAGCATGAGAACCTGCACAAAGCTCACAAACCATAGCTATTTGATTAACTCCATATGTAGCCAGAGAATCAACCTTCATTGATAACGCTTGGAGCTGGGCTACAATAGCGGTGGCTGCATCAACTTCCAGAATACCTGCTACCTTGCCTGACGTCATCCTCTGAGTTGGGTTTTGATGCTCATTTGCAGCCATCGTCTCTATAAGATTATACGCCTCAGTATAGCTTTTAGCCCCTAAGGCGCCTCCAGCTGTTGCATCGAGCATGGGCCGAGATTGGGCCCCCAAACCATTATAGAAACCAGTGATCACCATCCAATCCGGCATTCCATGATGTGGACATTTTCTCAACATTTCCTTGTAGCGTTCCCAAGCCTCGCACATAGACTCTATAGGTTGCTGCGCAAACTGAGTAAGAGCACTCCTCATAGCAGCAGTCTTTGCCACCGGATAAAACTTCACCAGAAACTTTTGCGCAAGATCTTGCCACGTAGTGATGGACCCATCTGGTTCAGAATGTAACCAGTCTTTAGCCTTGTCCCTCAGTGAGAATGGGAAAAGCCTCAACTTGATAGCCTCATCAGTCACGCCATTATACTTAAAAGTGCTGCAGATCTCGACAAAATTCCTTATGTGCATGTTGGGGTCTTCAGTTGCCGCTCCTCCAAAAGAAACAGAATTCTGCACCATCTGAATAGTGCCCGGCTTGATTTCAAAGGTGTTAGCTTGAATAGCCGGATGAAGGATGCTTGACTGAATGTCATCAATTTTAGGCCGAGAAAAAATCCATAAGAGCTGGATCAGCTTGAACAATACGATCTCCCATGTTTACTGGTTCTTTCTGCTCAGTTCCTGAATCCGAATCCTCAAAATCTAACTTCTCCGGAATATCAAGAACTTCGTCTGTCTCCTCAGCTGTATCTAAAGTCCTCTTGCGAGCACGAGAACGAGTTTGCATAAACGCTTGCGAAAGTACCTGAAACACAACCGGAAAAAATAAGTAACTACTACGTCCTAATCACTAAGTCCTAATGACCAATGATGGTAAGTACATAAACTAAACAAATACGCCGAGTCCCCGGCAGCGGCGCCAAAAACTTATTAGGGCGAAAACACGCACTAATATTCATGCAAGTATACGCGTTCGCAAGTAATATAGAATACTTTCTAGTTCGTTCCCACAGAGACTCAGACTGAATTATTGTCTAATTAAACTCACTCACCAATGTATGATTACTTCTCAATGTTAAGACACTAACACTTAAAATTGTTGATTAAATATTAACTATAATTAACTACTTAATTAACCGCTTAACTAACACTTCTATTTATCAATAATAAAACACTCATGAGATCACAACTTCATTATTACTTCCTTCAATAGTCATTGTTATTACCTTTAGCATGTGATAGTGATGATATTAATCGAATAACACGAAACTGATAAAAGCCAACTTTCATTGTACTAATACCATTCTACCAAGCATCCACAATTAAGATAGAAGTTGAATAGTCATCAATTATGTTGAGTTCCTATATGTCTACAAAAATTGACAACACAACGATTTAAGCACAAAGTATTCCTTTTGATTACATAGGGCAAATAAAACTGTTAGAGTTACCCATTAATCATGCACAACATACATGAACCTATGCTAGCATGGCAAGTTCTAAATCTCAAGATCCACCGTCGCTTCACAAGAGATTAACACCCTATCTTATATGTTCGCGACGCACATACGACGAATACGCACAACCAATACTAGATATCATACAATCATCACACACTAAAGTATTAAACAATTACTAAAGAATTCCATAATAAATCCGTTGCAACCCCATGATCACGATTAGCCCATAATCGTACTTATTGTCATCATGGGTTCATATGAAATCATGATAAACAAACACAAGAAAATAATAACTAAACTAATTATATTAAAACAGAGTACGTCACAAGAGTAAATAAGTTCAAAGCAAGAAAACTAGCATCCAACGTTACAACGAAACAGAAATCACAAGAAGATATGCTTCCTCTTCGTTGCAGTGTGCTAAATCGGTCTTCCTCCTTATCTCCTTCGCTCCTTGCGTAAAAACACAATCTTTTTTAATCCACCCTTGTAAAAACGTCTCAAATCTTCTTATATAGTAGTCCCATAAAACTCAGATTACATAGAAGTGGAAACCAAACAGAAGTAGAAGTCCTAAAATAATTTGTCTTTTTTCCCGACCCTGCGCGGCCGCTCAGCATAGCTGAGCCGGCGCTCAGCTTGCTGCGCGGCCGCTCAGCAATGCTGAGCGGGCGCTCAGACCTCTACTGGAAAAAAAATGATTTTGCTCCATTTCTTCGCCGTAATCTGCCCGTTTCTTTCCTCTCGCAATGGTGAACACATGCCAAGGCTTATTCTTGATGATTCCTCCCCCGAAATGCAACTAAAACCCTGAAATGCATAAACACTAGAAAAACGCATCAAATACACAAAATACTTGATTTCAAGACACCAATTTAAGCCATTTTAAGACGTTCTAAGTGGTATAAAATGCCACTTATCATATGCATTGACCCAACCTTCAGTCTTTTCGAGCCAACAAGTTCTGACATTTTGGCGGACTGGACACTTTGATAATGGTGGTACACATGGCACTCCCAGTATTATTTTCGAAGTGGGTGATTCTTCATATGCAGTCACTCCTTGTACAATACGCAAGGCTCTACATCTCCCAGAAGGATGTACCTTTTCAATTCCAGAGGAATCAGCTCTTCAGGAGTTAATGGCCAATTTGGGGTATGAACAGAGTTTGGAAAAGCTTGGGCAGTTGAAACGGGCTCATATCAGAAGAGAATGGAGCTTCTTCTTCGACTGCATCATTAAAGATTTTGGGAACAAGTGTTCGAATTTTGATGCTATCCCTATTATGAGTCAGCACATCGGGTATGCTATTATAAACCAAACTCATTTTGATTTTGTAACTGCTATAATTGGTTTTATTGGGGATAGGATGACAGAGGATAGGAATGTTATTTACTTTGCTAGATTCTATCAACTTATATATACTTTTTGTACTGATGAACCTCAATTAGTCAGTTCCTCAACTCCACCTTTTAAGGTTGCAAAACGCTACTTTAATGACCTGATAAATGCTGACACTAAGAAATCAGTGGTTAGACCTTTACAGATTCCTCAGTCTGTAAAACAGATCTTAGTAAATGCTGATCCTGATACTTATAGATCTGTTTATTCTGATGTCCAACCAACAACAACCTCCCAAACACCACAACAACCATCAGCACCTACCACTCATTCTACTCAACCTACCCTCAGGAAATATATCAAATCCTATCTCTCCACTTCACAGACAGTTCAACCCTCATCCTCAGCACCTACTGTGAAGCCTTCATCTTCCAAACCTAAGAGGACAAAGACGGTTCCTCAAACACCTCAAAAGAGAAGGAGGATTGCTTTGAGAGATGAATCTGATACTGAGGAACAGGTTCCTTCTTCAGAACCTGTTGTTAAAGAAGCTGAGAAAGTGACTTCTCAGAAGGATTCTGGAATTGAGGGGTCTAGGCTTCTCAAGAGGCTTAGAAGAATGACAGTTCCTGAAACCCCCAAGAATCCAAATCTTCAAAGAGATACAAGAAACAGAGGGCACAAAGACCTGTTTCAGATGATGAAGAAGCAGCAACTCAAGAAGGGGATCAGGAATCTCTGATCTCACAAGAAAAGGAATTTGCTAAAGTCACTTCTTCTCCATCAACTCCATCTCAGGAAGCTATTTCTGAAAAGGTCAACACACCATCTGTATCTCCTGTTGATCCAGGCACAAGTGCTGATATTGATGTTCAAAACTTGGTTGTGCCTGAAGTAATTCTCTTAGAAGCTCCAACAGCATATAATCCATCAACAACACCTGTTATTGATGCTGTTCAAACTCCAGATTTATCTACTACACCTTCTCTGCATCTAGATGCTGATGATCAGAATATAGGTGAGCATCAGGATATGGCTGTTGATCAGAACTTAGAACCAGATCAGCAATTAGAGGATGCTGAAGCCTCCATTGCTACTCACACTGTTGTTTTATCAGAAGATACTGATTCTGTAAGTTCTGATACTGCAAATGCTGGAGATACTGGTGATGCTGCTCCAATTGTAGATGCTGATGAAGCAGGTCCTTCAGGACATGCTCCTCAACAAACTATTCTTAAGTCTGATCTTGTTCAGAAGTTTGTCACCAGAGAAGCACAAGTGCCTTGGAGTGAAACTCCTGCAGGACAGGAGTGGACTAAGGAATGGAACTCAGTCACATGTGTTCTAACTGCATAGAATCTGGCTGAGCAATTGACAAAAGCTGATGAGATGTTAAATACTGATGATTTCAAAACACAGCTTAGAGTCACTGCATTGAGTACTAAACATTTACAAGGTCTTCATTCAAATACCCATGCAGAGTTACATCTCTTAAGGGAAGAACTAATGAAGCAAGAACAAGTTCACAAGATTGATAAGAAAAAGTTCTTCCAACCTACCTTTGACAGGATTGCTTATATTGAGAAGACTCAAGACACACAACAAGCTCAGATTGATGATATTCTGAAAAATCAAGCTTCTCGGCAATCTCAACTTACTGAAATCCAAGCCTCAGTGGAATTGCTTGTCTCTCTTCTACTACCTGTTGATGCCAAAAAGGGGGAAAAGTAATTAAGTCCAAATGCAAGACTGACAAGACACTGAAAGGGAAGGATAATGAAAAGGATGATCAAGGAAGCTCTGGAATGGGTAGAGGTCATAGTCAAGGTAGAGGTTTCACATCAAGAAAAGCTAAAATCACAAGTCACAGGACAAGTTCTGATACTAGGAAAAGAATTAGTTCTGCTACTGGTAAAAGGATAAGTTCTGATGAACTTTTAGATCTTGATGAAGAAATGTCAAGATAGTTATTTCTTCAGGAAAATCCAGGAATGGACTTGGAGAGTTTAATGGAAGAAGAAGACAGACTTAAATCAGAAAAAGCCATATCTAAATCTGAAGCTTCTGGTAAAAAGACACTTCCAAAACTCAAAGGCATTGTGATAAAAGAAAGGACAAATGCTGAAGCAACATTGGATAAATCACAACCACAGATAGATCCAAGATCCAAGGGTAAAGAAAAGGTTGGTGAACCTATCAAGGTTTATGTGCCTCCTGAGAATGAAGAAATCACTGATGAAAAGGATGATCTTGCTCTGACTTCAAGAAAAGTTCTTAAAACAACCTCTGACATGGCTCAAGTTGTTCAGAGTCAAGATAAAGTAAGTTCTGATATTTTAAAGAAGCAAGTAACCTCTGACACAGCTTAAGTTAACTTGATATCAGAAAATAGACCAAAGACACTCCTACCAGGATTCACTAAAGCAAAACAGACTCAACCTTTGAAGACTGCTGCAAGTGGTTTTGAAGCAAGAGTAGTTACTGGAAAGGAAGCAAGAGATAAAACTGGATTGGGAAGTGCTGATGAAAGAAGAATACAGAACACTACCAATGATCCAACTTCCTTGAGTGAACCAGGTATTGGAGCAACTCCTGAGAGATTGAATCAACTAGAATCTGTACAAATGGTTTACCATACCTACTTGAAAGAACACATCTTGTTGTACTTCATGACAGATGGTAGGGTTTATCATATAAGACAAAATGCCATTCCATTGAAGTATTTTGAAGAACTCGAGCATGTACTATTCTTACTTCAAGTGGATGACAGATTGACAGGAAGTGCTGCAAACTATTTGAAGGATCAGATTCAGAGACAGAAAAGGCTTTATTCTATTAAGTCTGACAGCACATATGTTCCAAAGTACAGAGATCACAAGGATGATATAGTTGAAATGAAGCCCAACACTGCTAAAATTATAACTACCTTTCTAGGTTACATGGCTGTGGAATTCAATCTTGAGTCTGATAAAGCTTATTTGATCAGACTGGATCAGGATATAAGAAAAGCAAAGATTAATGATCTCAGGGCTGCAATCTTTTCAAATTGGTGAAGATACTACAGAGCTTAAAGATGCTAAAAGGAGGATGATTGATGAACTTAGATATGCTGAGAGATGTTTGTTGAAGAACTATCTCAGAACAACTCCTGACATCAGAGAGATCAGAAGATGAAGCCAAGTCAAGATCTACAACTGATTAAATTATGATATTTGTACAGACTGAAGCTGTTATCAGAAGTTAAATGTTGGTAAAGCTTTAAGGACTGTAAGTTGTAGTTATCTAGTCTAATTCTCATGCATTTGTACTTAATGTTTTTGACATCATCAAATATCTGTTAAACTTGTATATTATTCTAATTTACAAGTTGGGGGAGATTGTTAGATATATTTGATAATGTCATGGCTAATATGATTTATGTTTAGTTTTCAGATCTTACTTAACAGGACAAATCAGTACTTAACTAGGAATCAGTACATATACTGGAAGTCAGGACTTAAGGATATCAGTACTTATATTATCAGGAGATAATCATCAGAAGATGGATATCAGAACTTAAGTGCTGAAGGACGTTCAGATAAGGACAGTAGCTGATTAAAGGAAAGAAGATCGAGATAAACATAAGAAGAGATATGCATGAAGAAGGAATTCTATAAAGAATAGAATACTTGGAAGAAAATATATCTGATTGATATATTTTAGGAAGCAGAATTATATTCCATATCAATTAGCGATTATCTTGTAACTGTGTAGTATATAAACACAGACATAGGGTTTATACTATAAGTGTTATCATATTCGAGAAGATTATTCATTGTAACCCTAGCAGCTCTCGTGATATTTGTTCATCACTGAGAGGTAACAGTTTCATACCGTAACAGAGTTTATTGTTTCAATAAAGTTTGTTTTCTGTTACTTGAAATATTAAAAGTTCGATTTGATTGTATTTTACACTGTATTCACCCCCTCTACAGTGTATGTGACCTAACAGTTGCGAGTATTCCTACCCAAGTAAATGGGGGAATAAAATTATTTTGAGTGTCGATTATTACGACCCTTCTCAATAAAAGGTTTTAAGATTGGATCATAATTGCGTAAGTGACCGGGACGGACGGTCCAGCGGAGGGTAATTTCTAAGTGTCATATGGAATATTATGACATAATTTTTGCCACAGGTAGGTATATTGCAGTTTTGTATGAGTACTCGTGTTTTGGGGGCATGTTTATATGAATCATGACCTTGTGCTATCACACGGGCTGATCAACATGTGATAATACGTCCGTCGGAGAATGATCCCAATCTCAATTATCATATCGTTTTTGATATTCATAGAATAAATTATTTATCAACTGTTTCTGTTTTGGAATAATGGTGAAATGCAGTTTTGATTCAAATTCTGATTTATGCTGATACTTACGTTGTTGTTAAATATCAAAGGTGGTATTAGTATAGATGATTGATGTTGACATCAGTATGGGATCTTGTGAGCATCAAAGTTCGTATTGATATCTAATTTGATATGACAATAAAATAAGTATTAATATCAAGAGTCAGTTTTGAATAAGGTTTATGATTCAGTCCATAATCATTGTTTCATGTTATTATTGTTTACGATATTTCCGTAAACACAGTTTTACGAGTTTTATTCTCGTCAAGATTCAAATTATTGCTGAAGCATTTCGCTCAAAAATATCAAAAGGATTTTAAATATAGAGCAGGAATCAATTCTGGGGTTCCTTAACTAAATTTTCTGATTCAGCAATTATGATTTTAAATGTTCTGCTCTACTGCGGATGTCGGTTTTTATATCAAAAGACCTTATATATGCTATAATGAACTTGTTGAGCATTTCATTCGCTCATACTTTCCTGTTTTCAAATTTAACCTCCAGTGAGGATTAACTTGCACTGTTTAGCCACGTAATTCGAGGAAACAAAGAGGAAGCTTTTGGAAGGTGGTTGGTCCAGGGTTTGCGGACTAGTGTAAGTTTTATTGTATAAAGTTGTTTATATTATATAATATTATATTATAGTTGTGTATTTTATAGTTGGGCCTAATATACTTCTTTTTGAAGTTATACTAGCGGGTTAAGTTTTGAGATTGAGAATTATTGAAAAGAGTTTTAAAAGAAAGTGAAAAAAATTATTTGTGGAATTTGGATATCTTCTTTCTAGAAATGTAACCTTAAAAGATCTTGGATTAGTTTGAGATCATAGATGCTAAATATCTTCTGCTGGCATTTGTATATTGATTAAACAGATTAATTTGGATTGAGGTTTTATAGTGACGACCAAATCCTCTGACCCCGGATTTGGGGGTGTTACAGGTTGGTATTAGAGCTGAGGTTATAGTAAACTAGAAACCAGAGTTTGTAGGCGTTTGTATAGCTATGTGAGGACGCTTGAGCTCATATCGAGTTCATGTTGGACTATTGGATATAGTACCAACGAGTAAGCTAAGATAGGCGCATTTATTTGAGATGGTTGTGTTGAGCGGGATAAAACTCCTGGCAGTTGCAAACTTCTATTGTGGAATCTTTTGAGGCTACTACGATTTGACGATGATGAAGATTATCGATATCCTTAAAGTATGAAGAAGTGTCTAGAATCGGACGACGAGTCAACAGAAGAGTTTAGATAGAAGATAAGTATTAAGACTTTGGAAATACCTTATATTTCTATAATTCCTTTTGACATCTCTCAAAAAGAAGTAATTGTTAGAGGATATATTCCCTAACACTCATTTTCAATCATAACTGTGTTTTAAATGTGCTAGAGGCTGTCATGAAGCCTATTTTTCAGGTTTTGATAACTCTGTCAAGTTATGATAATTTAACTTCCACTTTTCTTATTTGGTGGATAGTTTCTTGGTGATGTGACACCACTTGCTCATTTGGTGCCAGAATTTTGTTCTCTGGATTTCATTTCCTTCAGAAATATCAGCTTTGAAATCTTTTCAGTTTTATTCATCTGAGTTTAAATTCCTTTTATATTCTTTTATTTTGACTGAGATGAACAACCCTAACTATAGGGGACACAAGGTATACCTGTCTGTGTGATAGGGGTTGGATGGGACACCATCACTTGTGTGTGTTGTGAATACATGAAGGTTAACAACCTTTAGTAGTGTCTTAATTTGGACACGCAATACCAAATTTATTTGATCATATTGATCTCTCATTTATTCTTTTATTTCAACAATATTTTTTCTCAAATTCAGATTTTGTCCTGTTATGATATGAAATTCTTTTCTCTTTGTAAGTCCATGATTTTATCATCCCAAACATTCGAAGGTATGCCAATCAAGTTAAGTTGAGTTATCTTGGTCAAGTCAAAGCAGGGTTATGTGATGGGATTACCAAGAACAACAGTGGACTGCGATGTGGTTATAATATCAGTGGCATATAACAAAGTCTGTTTGTCTCTTTATTTCTTTCTCTATTTATCTTTATCTCTCTTTCTTTTTCTTTCTCGTTCTCTCTATCTTTCTCTCTATTCTTCTCTCTCACAGTCAGTAAAAATGATTCTATTGAGGAATTAGTCAAAGGATGTGGATGGAACAGTGGTGCGGAGTGAAGCCTCCGTCATCATTATGTTATACCAGGAATTCAAGTTCATCTGAAATTTTGAGAAAAAATTGCGTATGCAAGATTGGAAATTTGAAAAGAAAATCCTTAGTGCTTTCTTCTGCTGATTCCGAGGACGGAATCCTTATAAGGGGGGTAGATTGTAATATCCCATATTTTTAGAATTATTATAATTATTATTTGAATATATATATGTGCTTTTATGATTTAGAAGGAATAAAATTGTGGATATTTTATTCCTGTTTGACAAGTTGGTATTATTAAATGGTAATGTGCTAATTGTTAAGTGTTATATCGATCCTTATTAATTTCTGAAAATATTTACTTAAATGTATTATTTTCAAAAGTTTATTTGAAAACCGATCATTTTATTGATATCGATAAATTGGGTTCGTTTAATAATATTAGGGATTGGATGGATATTTGGTCTGTTATGTGTTGTATGTAATATTAATTGTGTGGGACTCAGTTGTGATTGAGGATTATTTGTATTATTAATTACTGAGTCGTATCATTTTGTTTTTGTCTTTAAAAGTGATTTTATTAAAAATTTAATTTCATAAATATTTAAATTATCTTTAAAATTATTTTTATGATTTTATAATTACAATAATTATTTTTGGAATTTTATAAAATTTAGAAATCAATATTTCTTCAATTATTTAGCCCTATGTGATTTTCTAATTTCATTCATTTGTAAAATCCGTATTTCATTCCAAAAAAATTCAAAAGTTATGAAACCCATATTTATTTAAGTGTGGAACATTCTGAGAATTTTAAAATTATTTTGGGAATTTTTGGGATTGATTTTACCCGCGCGTTGAATCGTTTAATTGCTAGAGGCGGGTATAAATTGTGTTTCAAAAATTGTTTTAAAATTTCAAAAGTTATGTTTTTATAAACTTCGGGATATTATAACATTTTAAGACTATTTTCGTGATTTTCTGAATTTGTGTCAAGTGCAGCTCGGTTCGTTAATCGTAAAATACGGATATGACGCGCGATTTATAAATATTTTAAAAATTATGAAATTTTCATTTTACTAGTTTTCAATTATTTCGAGTATTTTAAAATTAGTTTGGTAATTTTCCTATTTTTATTTACCCGTAAATTTATTCGTTAAAACGCAAATCGCGGGACGGAAGTTGGCTGCAAGGTGGCAATTTCTCAGGATGGTTGTGATACGTGTGCAAATTTTATAGTACCTCTTAGATACTTGTCAGCTTTTAAAAAAAAACAAGAACAAAAACTCATGCACACAGCTCCTCCCTCACTCTCTTCTCTCCCCTCTCTCTCACCTTTTTCCTCCCCCTGGCGCGTTAACACCCCCGGGATTTCTTATACCAAAACAATTCCCTCCCCTGATTCTCTTTACCGCTGCCGCCCTTCACCTCTCTCTACTATCTCTCTTCCCTCTGTCTCCTTTTATTTGTACGTTTATTTACTTTTAATTTTCAAAAATTCATATCTCACAAAACACTTGTCCAAATATCAATTATTATATATATAAACGATTAGTGCTTCGATACCTACGCATATGTATATATATTTCGAGGTTTTGAGAAGAAAATCTGCGGAGCATATTTTCCGTTTTAATTTATTTTCGGGGAATAGAAAAGGAGTTTGACGGTGGTAATTACTCCACATGGCATCTCAGCGTGTATATATCTATCGCTATTAATTTCAGATTTTTCTGGAGATATTTTTCGGACATCAGATATTCTCTTCGGGGTGATCAGAATTTATTTTGGGTAACGATTCCGAAATTCCGCCTTCGTATGTGTGTATATTATAGCATGTTAGTGTTTATATATTTATTTCATAATTTTCAGAAGTTGTTGTAGAAGTCGCTTTTGGATGTATTTTTCATTTCTGGGGTGTTTATACGTCCAAATATAAATTATTATGTGTTTTAAATTTATTTATTTTAGTAGAGTATAGTTGGATTGTGTTGGTTTGTGATTGATTTTGAGGGGATGACCCCGGGAAAAGTCCGTTTTACAAATACGTTATTTTGAAAAATTTTCTAAAATATTTATTTCAATTTCAAATTATTATCTTTTATTATTTTCGAAAATCATAATTTGATTCAATTATTTATAATATGTTTTGATTTATTTTAATTTTATTCATAATAAATAAACTGTTCGTCCGTTTAATACGAAACGAACGCCTCTAGACTCAGAAAAATATTCTGCTTTCATTAAAAATACTTTTGAGACCCAAATTCTTTTGTTTCGAAAGGTCGCTTGATTTGCAAATTGATTATGAGTCGATTATTGATCGAAAAATCATATTTTTGACCCGATTTCAGTTTTAAACATACTGAGTTGAATGTTTTGACGAACTGAGTCATATGTGATTTGAATTATTTGATACGTGACTTATGTGTTTATATGCTATATGAATTACGTGTGTACATGAGTCAAGAGTCTTGTATTTGACTTTTTTCTTTATGCGTGGGCTATCGTATGGGTAGATGATAGGGTTTTGAAGCGCTGGTCATCGAATAATTATCGTTTTGACGATTAAAGTTGTATCTATTAATTATAGATGCGGATCATTCGAGTTGATCAGGACAAGATGTTGGATAAAGAGTAAGATGGAATGGTATTGTGTATCTCGCTTCTAGCAATCGCAGGAGTAGCATATCAGTAAAGTGTTAAAAAGAAAGACGGAGATATTTTGAGACAGAATATCAGAATAGATGCGTCTTTGTGAGTGTGACTAACTACTAAATCTCAAAGGCAAGTATCCCTATCATCACTTATTGTTCAAGTGATATTTATTTTAAATCTTATCATGCAAGTATTGTTTTCCTGAGTTCGGAATACATAAATGTTTTACATATCGCTGAATTAAATGATTCTATTTATGCCAGTACTCTTTCTGTTATTCTATGTTCAGAATATCTAAGCGATGTTTACTTATCAAATTAATGGATTTATAAATGTTTTGGTTTTTGAGAAAGATGATTTGGTTGCGAGTATTCCTACCCAAGTAAATGGGGGAATAAAATTATTTTGAGTGTCGATTATTACGACCCTTCTCAATAAAAGGTTTTAAGATTGGATCATAATTGCGTAAGTGACCCAGATGGACGTTCCAGCGGAGGGCTATTTCTAAGTGTCATATGGAATATTATGACATAATTTTTGCCACAGGCAGGTATATTGCCTTTTTGTTTGAGTACTCGTGTTTTGGGGACATGTTTCTATGAATCATGACCTTGTGCTATCACACGGGCTGATCTGCATATGATAGTACATTTGTCGGAGAATGATCCCAATCTAAATTATCATATCATTTTTGATATTCATAGAATAAATGATTATCATCTGTTTCTGTTTTGGAATAACGGTGAAATGCAGTTTTGATTCAGATTCTGATTTATGCTGATACTTATGTTGTTGTTAAATATCAAAGGTGGTATTGTTGTTAAATATCAAAGGTGGTATTAGTATAGATGATTGGTGTTGACTTCAGTATGGGATGTTGTGAGCATCAAAGTTCGTATTGATATCTAATTTGATATGACAACAAAATAAGTATTAATATCAAGAGTCGGTTTTGAATAAGGTTTATGATTCAGTCTATAATCATTGTTTCTTGTTATTATTGTTTACGATATTTTCGTAAACACAGTTTTACGAGTTTTATTCTCGTCAAGATTCAAAGTATTGCTGAAGCATTTTGCTCAAAAATATCAAAAGTATTTTGAATATAGAGCAGGAATCAATTCTGGGATTCCTTAACTAAATTTTCTGATTCAGCAATTATGATTTTATATGTTCTGCTCTACTGTGGATGTCGGTTTTTATATCAAAAGACCTTATATATGCTATAATGAACTTGTTGAGCATTTCATTCGCTCATACTTGCCTGTTTTCAAATTTAACCTCCAGTGAGGATTAACTTGCGCTGTTTAGCCGCGTAATTCGAGGAAGCAAAGAAGAAGCTTTTGGAAGGTTGTTGGTCCAGGGTTTGCGGACTAGTGTAAGTTTTATTGTATAAAGTTGTTTATATTATATAATACTATATTATAGTTGTGTATTTTATAGTTGGGCCTAGTATACTTTTTTTCAAAGTTATACTAGCGGGTTAAGTTTTGAGATTGAGAATTATAGAAAAGAGTTTTAAAAGAAAGTGAAAAAAATTATTTGTGGAATTTGGATATCTTGTTTCTAGAACTGTAACCTTAAATGATCTTGGATTGGTTTGGGGTCATAGATGTTAAATATCTTCCGCTGGCATTTGTATATTGATTAAACAAATTAATTTGGATTGAGGTTTTATAGTGACGACCAAATCCTCTGACCCCGGATTTGGGGGCGTTACACAACCTCCCTCACAGGCTCCACTGGTAACTGACACAATAGGCATGATGTTACTGTTAGGTCCCAATGTGTTTGTAGAAGGGGGGGTTGAATACAAACAATACCGAATAATCGAATTTAGTGCGGAATAAAAAATTGAAACAAAATTCAAGTTAAATAAAACTTGAAAGGTGTTACAAGAACGGTATTGATTACAAGGGATTAATCTCAAATAGATTATCACAAATTTAGAATAAATTCAACATGAACTTTTTCTATTTTTGCAATAAAAAGATTCAAATGCTAAACGCAATTTGAGATTAAGTTCTAGGGATTTTGATCCACTAGATAGTTACACAAGAACAAGATAATGATTTCTAGTGTTTTGGATTTAACTTTTAAAACTAGAAATTGATGATCTTGAATTCAGCAGAGAAGAGATGATATGTTTTTAAGCTTCTGCTTTTCTTTTTGTTCTTAAACTGGTTGACTTCTGTTGTATTGTTCTTTTATCTTCTGCTGCTTCTGTTTTATATTTCAATCAACAGAATAGAATTGAACTGGTAAGACAATCGGTTGAACTAGCAAGACAATCCTCCTTCCAGTATAACTTTTGGTATAACAATCAGTTTGAGCTATTATGACTTTCGGCAAGACTATTGAATGAACTAGCATGACAATCTGTTGAACTAGCAAGACAGTCTGCTGAACCAGTAGAACTTTCGGTGAGACAATTGAAATGACCTGGCATGACAATCGGTATGACAATCCATATTGTCATGCCAGTTCAAGTTTTAATTGTCTTATTGAATTAAACTGATTTTAATTCAATTACACTTCTGAAAATCAATAATATTAATTCGAAGTTAATTAATCAATTAATTCAATTAATCAATAAATTAATCTTTGCAAATATAATTTATTTTCTTAATTAAATTGTATGACTTAATTAATTAATAGAGAACTAAAACTACTCTTGAACTGCAACCATTCTTCTGAAGATCTTCTGAAAATCACTAAAAATAATGAATCAATTCCACCACTTCAATGTTGACACTCGATGTACTGTCTGGTTCATGAGTGACTAACTTCCGTGACGTTTCTTCATGTCTTGACTTTGATATTTGATTTTCTTCATATTAAATCCATGTAATTCTCTGATACCCTGACAAGATCTCTGTCACTTGATTAAATCCACAATCTTGATTTATATCACTGAGGCTTGATCAATTTCTTGAGCTTCTTCCAGTGAATTAATTCCTCAAGTCTGTAGATGTACATTATTTCTGAATCCTTTGACAAATGTTACTTTGTGAGATCTCTTTGACGGTAGATCCACTATTTACTTGTTACATTCTTATTTGAGTTGAGTTGAATCCTCGAATAAACAAATAGGCTATGACATATGCCTTACAATCTCCCCCTATTTGTTTGTTAAACAATAACAACCAATACCTAGAGGATAACTCAACTAACAAATAAGAAAAAGATGTAAAACGAAATGCAAAGTAAATAGCAGAAAATTTCTGGATTATATTTAACATTTTCCAGATTCCAAATAGATGTTCCCCTAGACTGAACATGTCTTCAAGTAGTTTCATATTCTTTTGTACAACCACATTTCCTGTTGAGAAGCACATATCTCTCTTGCTTCTCCCCCATGAGAATTAACTGATTAAAGAAGATCACCTTCGTTTACCACATCTCCCGTACAATAGGATTCGCAGATAAAAACCAATGGTACTCCCTGTGACGGCCTCAACCCCGGGGTCAGGGGCTGACGTCACCAAAATATGAGAAATTATAACAAAAACTACTAAATATACTTTATTATAATACACGACCCCAACCTGGAACCGAGACAGGTTCAATTATTATTTAGGTTACAACACACACTAACTTATTCAAAACCAGACACCCTCACTTATTACAGTAACTCATCATCCTCAGGGCCTGATATAAACTACCTCAGAGGAGCCGGAACCGGAGGCTGACACACTACGCTGACCTGGTCTTCTAGACATCTGTAACAAATAAATACAAAACAAGCTGCAAGGGTGAGCAATCCATTGCCCAACAGTACCTCTATATGAATAACCAGTAACATGATGTATAAAACAGTATAGGAACAGATATTAAACTGATATACAAAAAATTCGTAAAATAGGTATAAACTGGATATCAAAACTAGCATGCTTCGAAAAATAACATCATCTATAGTGTGCTGTGTAAAAATACCAGAGTTCAATTTTAGCATGCTATTTCCTTTTCAAAACCACTGTCCATTGCTGGACCCATAAATCACCTGTCCCGTTACGGGGACTATAAACCATTTGTTCCGTTTCGGGAACCATTAAACCTTTATCAGATATATAGAAGAGGATGAATTCAAGGGACAACTGATCAGTCTATCCCACCCCAAATTTCATTCCGGAACTCAGAGACTAGCTAGGTCTCTGTCATGCTGGACTAAGCGGCCTACCAGTGCGTGCATCCGACTTAGCCTCTTACGCAACCATGTTGGGCCGTTACCTAATAACGGACCTCTTACGCCAACTGACCATCCAATATCTGATTTATTTTTATCCAGTTTCCAAAACCATTTACACCTATCTCTGTTTAAATGATTAAAGCACACATTCTAAAAATCCCTTTTTAATTTAATCACAATCTAGAGATAGGCATTTTCAGAAGTTACTTTTTCCCCAAAACCTCATTCATTAAAACATATTTAAATACGGGGAATACGTAACTTAAAACGTTATGTTCTAGTACATAATTTAAATCAACTACTATTCATATATACTGAACTGTAAAAGATTAGTTCAGGGGTACTTGCCTTGCGAAGCTTTGTACTAACTCTGGCTTAATTCTAATTGACTTCAACTACTGGATCCTTTGACTCGGACCTAAGAAATCGAAACAACCTAGGTTAAAAGACCGATTGTGCTTGACTTTTCCTCACTAATTAATTATCCAACGTTATAATTCCCGACTCGCATGCATATTAATAACAATAATATATACGCAATAATAGTGCACATAACAATCACAGGTTAATTTGTATTAAACGTGATATATGTACTCAGGTTATAATTTAAGGAAAATTTTTTTTTACAAAAATTTGGACAGCGACTCTTCTGTTTATAGGCCTACACATCGAAACATTAATCGATGTCAATTCCCAACACAAACAATTCAAATCTCCACATAACTAAATTTTTAGTCCTGGAAACAATTTATACAACTCATTTAATTTATTAAAATATTTAGGACTCAGAACAGGGTCATCATCGTCCATCACGCGCTCGTAAAAATTCATCGCGCGCGGCGGCCAAATTTATTGGTGCCCAAAAATATACGGGTGTCCTAATAAATTTCACCGATTTATTAAAATTCCCGCACAGAATTATCTATTTCACGAAATCAGTTAACAATATTCCTGCAAATAAAATCAAATAAATCACATCAAAACCAACTGTACAATACTCGACCTGGCCTAACTGCCAGGCCCAATAACGGGCCTCACATCACAGCCCAACAAAGAACAAGAAAGATAGAGGTGAAGCACAACCACAAACACGGCTGAAACACGGCCGAAACACGGCCGCACCGCACACACTAACACACACCAACGCACGCACACAATATACACATATATACACACGGAACTGAACGGAGAGGCACAGAACCAACCGGAAAAAAGGACAGGCGGAAAACAATGGCGAGCAACCGCGAGAGGCGGAAGAACAGGAGGGAGAGGAAGAAAAACAAAAGAGATGATTCGCGAGAGAACAGAGAGAAAGTGTCAGAGAAATCGAGAGATGCAAAAGTAGAGATGAGAGATTGATGTTGAACCCAGGAGAGAAAAAAATAAAAGGGGACAAAATATACACAAAGCACGTGTACAACAAATTGCCACACCCCCATTTCTGATTAACATGTGCCTTCCATACTAATCTGTAAAGTTTCTAGTTCGTTTTTGCTAGTCTGACGAACCAACTGCGTTTAAAAATTTATCTAAAAATTAAAATTTTAATACCAAAATTCTCGAAATATTCGAGAGTTAATAAAATAAAATTTACATACTTTTTAAAACACTTTACAAACATAACTTATACCCGCATTAAACAAATAAATGAAACAACACGCGAGTAAAATTACTCCCGAAAATTACCAAAATATTTTCAAAATTCTCAAAATATTGTAAACATAATAAAATATGAGTTTCATAATTTTTGAAGAATCCAAGAATTAAATATGGATTTTACCATTTAAATGAATTCAGAAAATCATTGAAGAATGAATAAATAACAAAATATTGATTTGTAATTTTTATAAAATCCCTAAAATAATTAGCAAGATTATAAAATCATAAAAACAATTTTGGAGACAACCCAAATAATTTTGGAAATAAAATTGTCATAAAATCACTTTTAAAAAAAAATGAAACAAAAATAACGTTGTGCACTAGCTAATCATAAAAACACACGACGCAATCCAACAATCACATATAAACAATGATAAGTAAACACAAAGACCATAAGTGATATAAACTTCTTTATTAATTATCTACATAATAATTACATATTTAAATATTACAGAAATATACGAGTCGTTATATCCTTCCCCCCTCAAAAAAATTCTGTCCTCAGAATCTTTACTAATTAAATAAGTGAGGATATTTGTCAAGCATATCTGATTCTAGTTCCCAGGTAGGCTCTTCTACCCTAGGGTTTCTCCAAAGTACTTTAACTATAGGGATAGATTTATTTCTAAGTACACGCTCCTTACGGTCTAATATCTGGATTGGCTGCTCCACATAGGATGAATCCGATTGAAGCTCGATCGGTTCATATTCAATTACTTGATTCGAGGCAGGAATGTACGGCTTTAACATGGACACATGAAATACGTTATGGATATGCTGCCACTGCGGGGGTAAAGCTATTTCGTATGCAACTTTTCCTATTTGCTTCAAAACTTCGAATGGTCCTATATATCTCGGACTCAGTTTACCTTTCTGACCGAATTGAACCAATCCCTTCCATGGAAATTTTTTTAGTAATACCAATGATCCTATTTCAAAACTTATGTCATTTCGATGCAAATCTGCATTCTTTTTCTGTCTATTCTGAGCGGCTTCCAATCTTTTTCGAATTAACACCACTGCTTCTTTTGTCTGCTGTACTAACTCAGGTCCTAACACTTTCTTTTCTCCTACCTCATCCCAGTATAGAGGTGATCTACACTTTCATCCATATAAAGCTTCGTAGGGTGGCATTCCAATGCTGGCGTGGTAACTATTATTATAGGAAAATTCTATTATTGGTAAATGATCATCCCAACTTCCCTTGAAATCTAAAGCACATACCCTTAACATATCTTCAATCCTGTGAATCGTTCTTTCACTTTGGCCATCAGTTTGAGGATGATAAGCGGTGCTCATATTTAACTTAGTTCCTAGACACTCTTGAAACTTTGTCCAAAACCTTGAATTAAATCTTGGATCTCGATCCGATACTATGGACACAGGTACCCCATGCTTGGCAACTATCTCATCTAAATATATTTTAACTAGCTTTTCCAGAGAATACTTTTCATTAATCGGGAGGAAATGCGCTGACTTGGTCAATCTATCAATGATCACACAAATGGCATCGTGATTCGATCTTGTCCTCGGCAAGCCTACCATAAAATTCATTGCAATTTCTTCCCATCCAAAGCACATACCCTTAACATATCTTCAATCATGTGAATCGTTCTTTCACTTTGGCCATCAGTTTGAGGATGATAAGCGGTGCTCATATTTAACTTAGTTCCTAGACACTCTTGAAACTTTGTCCAAAACCTTGAATTAAATCTTGGATCTCGATCCGATACTATGGACACAGGTACCCCATGCTTGGCAACTATCTCATCTAAATATATTTTAACTAGCTTTTCCAGAGAATACTTTTCATTAATCGGGAGGAAATGCGCTGACTTGTTCAATCTATCAATAATCACCCAAATGGCATCGTGATTCGATCTTGTCCTCGGCAAGCCTACCACAAAATTCATTGCAATTTCTTCCCATTTCCACTGTGGAATCTCCAGATGCTGCAACAATCCACTGGGCTTTTAGTGCTCTGCTTTTACCCTCTGACACACGTGACACTTGCTAACCCACTCTGCAATCTCTTTCTTCATTCCTGGCCACCAGAAGTGTTTCTTTAAATCTTGGTACATCTTCGTGCTACCAGGGTGAATAGAAAACCTAGAATTGTGCGCTTTATGCAATATTTCATTCTTCAGTTCTGCTACATTAGGAATCCAGATGCGAGAGGAAAACTTATATAGATCGTGGTTATCCTTTTGAGTACATAATTCTTCTCCTGTCAGATTTTCCAATTCTCGTTCCATATCTCCTTCTTGACATCTTTTAATCTTTTCCATTAACGCTGGCTGGAAAGTAATCTCGTATAGCATTTCCCGATCTTCACCTGATACTCGAATTTTGATTTCCATCTTTTCCAAGTCTCGGGCTAATTCATTCGTGATACGGGCCATGTTTAATTTTTCTTTTCTACTTAGGGCATCAGCTACCACATTAGCCTTACCTGGGTGATAGTTAATTGAACAGTCATAGTCCTTAATCAACTCCAACCATCTCCTTTGTCTCATGTTTAAGTCCTTTTGGGTGAATATATACTTTAAGCTTTTATGATCCGTGTAGATATCACATTTCTCTCCGTACAAGTAATGACGCCATAACTTCAAAGCAAACACTATAGCCGCCAACTCAAGATCATGAACTGGATAATTCTGCTCATGGGGCTTTAACTGCCTAGACGCATACGCAATAACCTTATCATATTGCATTAGCACACAGCCTAATACTTTAAGAGAAGTATCACTATAAATTACGAAATTCCCAATTTCATCGGGTAATGCTAACACTGGTGTTGTCACTAGTTTTTTCTTTAGCTCTTGGAAGCTTTCTTCACATTTCTCCGTCCAAACAAATCTCTCATTCTTCTGGGTCAGCTTGGTCAACGGGGTTGCAATCTTGGCAAAGTCCTTCACAAATCTTCGGTAATAGCCTACTAATCCAAGAAAACTTCTAATTTCCGTCGGGGTCTTTGGTTGCTCCCATCTGGATACCGCTTCAATCTTCGCAGGGTCTACCTTAATACCATCCTGACCAACTATATGTCCTAAAAACTGAACTTCCTCCAACCAAAATTCACACTTTGAGAACTTAGCATATAATTATTTTTCTCTCAACCTTTGTAATGCAATTCTTAGATGTCCGGCATGGTCGTCTTTGGTCTTTGAGTAGATGAGGATGTCATCAATAAATACAATAACAAACTTATCCAAGTACTCCTTATACACCCGGTTCATTAAATCCATAAAAGCCGCTGGCGCATTAGTCAACCCGAATGACATCACTAGAAACTCGTAATGGCCATACCTGGTTCGAAAAACAGTCTTCGGTATATCTTCAGGCTTGATCTTCAACTGATGATAGCCCGATCTCAAGTCGATCTTGGAAAAACAACATGCTCCCTTCATTTGATCAAATAAATCATCAATCCTGTGTAGGGGATACTTATTCTTGATGGTTAACTTATTCAATTATCGGTAGTCAACACACAGTCTCATACTGTCATCCTTCTTTATCACAAACAACATTGGCGCGCCCCACGGGGATACACTTGGTCTAATTACCCCTTTATCCAAAAGTTCCTGAAATTGTTTAGCTAGTTTTTTCATTTCTACTGGGGCCATACGGTAAGGTGCCTTTGAAACTAGTTCTGCTCCCGGAATCAAATCAATAGAAAATTCAGTCTCCCGATCTGGTTGTAATCCTGGTAACTCGTCTGGAAACACATCTGAAAATTCATTAACTACTGGAATCTTCTCCAATCCGGGTACTCTTTTCTCAGTGTCCACAATATGGGCTAAATACGCTTTACATCCTTGTCTCAATAACCTCTTCGCTTCCAAGATAGAAAGAAATTTATTGTCCTGCCTTTGTCCTTGATAAGCTATCCATTTATTATCTTCTGAATATAACAAAACTTTCTTTTTCTTACAATCAATATTTGCCTTATGCTGAGACAACCAATCTATTCCTAAAATTACATCAAACTCTCCTAACTGAAAGGGTATTAAATCCACCAAAAAGAGATGCCCGCAAATTTCTATTTGACATCTAGGGCAAAACTGGTTTACTGAAACTTTATCCTGATTAGCTACCTCTATCGATAAGGGCTCATCTAGATTTTCCAACATCAAATTCATTTTACCTACACATTATTTAGATATAAAAGACTTAGATGCTCCCGAATCAAATAAAACCTTAACAGGCACAGAGTTTAAAGAAAGCATACCTGCAACCACATCTGAATCTTGAGCATTAGATTTCTTGGTCATTTTAAAGGTTCTGGCTCTTGCTGTGCTAGTTTCTGATCCTTGAGATTCATTCCCTCCTACAATACCTTGAGTAGCCATCTTGCAGTTTCTGGAGATGTGCCCAACCTTACCACACTTGAAGCAGGTGACTCCGATGTTTCCTAGGTTACATTCTGACGCATAATGACCCTTTTTATCACATTTAAAACACTGAACATCCTTCCGGCACAGACCATTATGCTTCCTACCATATGACTTACAATCCACAACTAACCTGGTTGACTGGACTGGGGCGGAGGCAACTGAGGTGACACCGGAATTTGTCTGAGCCATGCCTTGCCTTCTAAATCTCCTATTCCTATTCCGGCCAAACTTCCTTGGGAACTTCTGACTAGACTCCTCCTGGTCCGCATTACCTGCACCACCTTCAAACTTTCTCTTCCGATCACCCCTTTCCTTGGAGGCCAACTTCTGATCACTCTCAATTACCAGGGCGGCTTGAACTACAAAGGTATACGTCTTAAGTTGTAGAGCTACCACTCAACTACGAACTTCCGGCTTTAGTCCTTGCTGAAATCTCCAAGCTTTCTGAATCTCAGTGTTCACATATCCAGGGGCTAGTCGAGCCAACTCCGTAAACTTGGCCTCATACTCAGCCACGCTCCTTTCTCCCTGCTTCAATTCCAAAAACTCTACTTCCAACTGACTCTGCAAATAATCTGGAAAATACTTTTCTAGAAACAGCTCCGTAAATCTAGCCCAAGAAACAGGGCCTTCTCCTTCTAAGACACGCGCAGATTTCCACCAAAAACTTGCTTCACCTTTCAGAAAATAACTAGCATAATCTGACTTAGAATCGTCACTCACCTGAATAAGGGTGAAGGCTTTCTCCATTTCTTTAAGCCAAATTCTAGCAGCAATCGGGTCTACCCCGCCCTTAAACTCTGGAGGTTTAACTGACTAGAAGGACTTGAAACTAACAGTCGGGTTCAACTCTCTTGGCTGGGGTTGTTGTTGAAGCTGTAACTGTTGTTGGATTTGTTGATGTTGTTGTTGTATAAATTGCTGCTGTTGTTGCTGCTGTTGTAGGAATTGTTGTTGCTGTTGTTGGAATTGTTCTTGCTGCTGAGCCATCTGATTAGACTGTTGGCTCAGCAAATCTAGTAATCCATCCATGACTGGGCCCCCTTCAGAGTTCCTGCTGGAGGAATTGGACGGGAAATTTTTCTTGGGAGGCATTCTCCCGAAACACAACAAAAAAGGTTTTATATGAAAATTGTGCCCCCGGGTAGCAACAGTTTTATGCATCAGGAGAATGCGGTCAAAATTAAATATTCACTTCCCTGTTTGTTTGGGGTCCACCCATGATGCATAACTAAATTCAACAAATCCAACAACAAATACAACAATAACAATAACAGCAATAACAAAAGTGCAACAAAATAAAACCGACAACCGTAACATCAGAAAATAATAGTACAACAACAATACAAATCCCTCTAACAACTACAATACAACACTCATAATATACTAAGTACACAACAAAATTGGCTGTCATAGCAGCCCCGCCTAATACAAGCTACAATACATAGAAAACATACATACGAAAAGCATCTACAGAACTCCTACTACTAACTCTGAGCTTTGTATCTCACTGCAGCAATTCTAATCTAGCCACTGCCACTGCCACCAATGAATCTTAACTCAAATACCAACCAGTTCACGAGATCCTGGTACTGAACACCTCTAAACTCTGAGCTAATAAAACGGTCAATGGTCCGAGCTCTCACTATTGCAGCTTGAGTCAAGGATCGAACTCTCTCCTGCACATCTGGGGAAGGGGCAGGAATACCCTGGAAAGGCCCGACCGGAATCTGGTCAAGCTGAGCTGCTAACCCTGGGCTATGCTCTCTGATCAAATTCTGGTTCACCGCTCGGTGAACATGGTAATGGATCGGGGAGGATGCACCTGAAGGAACAGAGGGAGGAATAGGTGGTCTCGAGGGGGAGGAATAGGTGGTCTCGAGGTGGAGGAACTAGGACCACATCCTGGAGGGAAATCCCTAACAGCCGACACTGACCTTCATACCCAATGAGGACGGATACTAGGTCCTGACACACCTCCTGATACAATTGGAGGAATAGGTGGAGGCGTCATGGGAGTCTCCTCGGCTATAACATCCAAGGTCCGCTCAGAATCTGAATCATCTGAGTCTGATGGGTTTCCCCGAGAAGGAGAACTGGAGATCACTATAGGCCACTGTCAATTATAACAATATACAGGAAAGACATGACAAGGTTAGGGCAAGTCTATTAAAATATTAATAGATGCCAGGGTAACGCCGTCGGAACCCTCGACTGACACTTAAGGTGACTCCTCGACATGAGTTGCTGACTCACACTATATGACATACTTCCTACACCTTACGGACTCATCTCTTAACCTAAATCAGGGACTTGAACCTGTAGCTCAGATACCAACTGTGACGGCCTCAACCCCGGGGTCAGGGGCTGACGTCACTAAAATATGAGAAATTATAACAAAAACTACTAAATATACTTTATTATAATACACGACCCCAACCAGGAGCCGAGACAGGTTCAAGTATTATTGAGGTTACATCACACACTAACTTATTCAAAACCAGACACCCTCACTTATTACAGCAACTCATCAGACCTCAGGGCCTGATATAAACTACCTCAGAGGAGCCGGGACCAGAGGCTGACACTCTACGCTGACCTGGTCTTCTAGACATCTGCAACAAATAAATACAAAACAAGCTGCAAGGGTGAGCAATCCATTGCCCAACAGTACCTCTATATGAATAACCAGTAAAAGGATGTATAAAACAGTATAGGAACAGATATTAAACTGATATACGAAAAATCCGTAAAACAGGTATAAACTAGATATCAAAACTAGCATGCTTTGCAAAATAACATCATCTGTAGTGTGCTGTGTAAAAATACCAGAGTTCAATTTTAGCATGCTATTTCCTTTTCAAAACCACTGTCCATTGCTGGACCCATAAATCACATGTCCCGTTACGGGGACTATAAACCATTTGTTCCCTTTCAGGAACCATTAAACCTTTATCAGATATATAAAAGAGGATGAATTCAAGGGACAGCTGATCAGTCTATCCCACCACAAATTTCGTTTCGGAACTCAGAGATTAGCTAGGTCTCTGTCATGCTGGACTAAGCGGCTTACCAGTGCGCGCATCCGACTTAGCCTCTTACGCAACCATGTTGGGTCGTTACCTAATAACGGACTTCTTAAGCCAACTGACCATCCAATATCTGATTTATTTTATCCAGTTTCCAAAACCATTTACACATATCTCTGTTTAAACGATTACAACACACATTCTAAAAATCCCTTTTTAATTTAATCACAATCTAGAGATAGGCATTTTCAGAAGTTACTTTTTCCCCAAAAACTCATTCAGTAAAACATATTTAAATATGGGGAATACGTAACTTAAAACATTCTGTTCCAGTACATAATTTAAATCAACTACTATTCATATATACTGAACTGTAAAAGATTAGTTCAGGGGTACTTGCCTTGCGAAGCTTTGTACTAACTCTGGCTTAACTCTATTTGACTTCAACTACTAGATCCTTTGACTCGAACCTACGAAATCGAAACAACCTAGGTTAAAAGACCGATTGTGCTTGACTTTTCCACACTAATTAACTATCCAACGCTATAATTCCCGACTCGCATGCATATTAATAACAATAATATATACGCAATAATAGTGCACATAACAATCAGGGGTTAATTTGTATTAAACGTGATATATGTACTCGAGTTATAATTTTAGGAATTTTTTTTAACAAAAATTTGGATAGCGACTCTTCTGTTTATAGGCCTACCCATCGAAACATTAATTGATGTCAAATCCCAACACAAACAATTCAAATCGCCACATAACTAAATTTTTAGTCCCGAAAACAATTTATACAACTCATTTAATTTATTAAAATATTTAGGACTCAGAACAGGGTCATCACCGTCCACCGTGTGCTCGTACAAATTCATCGCGCGCGGCGGCAAAATTTATTGGTGCCCAAAAATATATGGGTGTCCTAATAAATTTCACCGATTTATTAAAATTCCCGCACAGAATTATCTATTTCACGAAATCAGTCAACAATATTCCTGCAAATAAAATCAAATAAATCACATTAAAACCAACTGTACAATACTCGACCTGGCCCAACTGCCAGGCCCAATAACGGGCCTCACATCACAGCCCAACAAAGAACAGGAAAGACAGAGGTGAAGCACAACCACAAACACGGCTGAAACACGGCCGAAACACGGCCGCACCGCACACACTAACACACACCAACGCACGTACACAGCACACACATATATATACACACGGAACTGAACGGAGAGGCACAGAACCAACCGGAAAAAGGGACAGCCGGAAAACAACGGCGAGCAACCGCGAGAGGCGAAAGAACATGAGGGAGAGGAAGAAAAATGAAAGAGATGATTCGCGAGAGAACAGAGAGAAAGAGTCAGAGAAATCGAGAGATGCAAGAGGAGAGATGAGAGATTGATGTTGAACCCAGGAGAGAAAAAAATAAAAGGGGAAAAAATATACACAGGGCACGTGTACAACAAATTGCCACACCCCCATTTCTGATTAACATGTGTCTGCCATACTAATCTGTAAAGTTTCTGGTTCGTTTTTGCTAGTTTGACGAACCAACTGTGTTTAAAAAGTTATCTAAAAATTAAAATTTTAATACCAAAATTCTTGAAATATTCGAGAGTTAATAAAATAAAATTTCCATACTTTTTAAAACACTTTACAAACATAACTTATACCCGCATTAAATAAATAAATGAAACAACGCGCGAGTAAAATTACTCCCGAAAATTACCAAAATATTTTCAAAATTCTCAAAATATTGTAAACATAATAAAATATGAGTTTCATAATTTTTGAAGAATCCAAGAATTAAATATGGATTTTACCATTTAAATGAATTCAGAAAATCATTGAAGAATAAATAAATAACAAAATATTGATTTGTAATTTTTGTAAAATCCCTAAAATAATTAGCAAGATTATAAAATCATAAAAAAAACTTTGGAGACAACCCAAATAATTTTGGAAATAAAATTGTCATAAAATCACTTTTAAAAAATTGAAACAAAAATAATGTTGTGCACCAGCTAATCATAAAAACACACTACGCAATCCAACAATCACATATAAATAATGATAAGTAAACACAGAGACCATAAGTGATATAAACTTCTTTATTAATTATCTACATAATAATTACATATTTAAATATTACTGAAATATACGAGTCATTATACTCCCCTTTTGGAAAACAGCTTCTCCCCTTACTAGAAAATCACCTTGTGTTTACCACCTCTCCCGTACAATAGGATTCGTAGTTACAAATAACAATGGTGTGGTGTAGTGTACATATGTAGGATCTTTTTCTTCCTCCCTGCTATTTCTCCCCCTTAGTTGAGGAATCCTCCAAACTATTACTTAAGCTTTTATCTCCCCCTTAGAGAAGGAACATGTGTTGTTGTCTGAAGGAGTTCTCATATTTCACTTGGTTGGAAAAGAAATAACAAGTATTTTCTCTTTCTTCCTCACTGTGAGTGTGTGATTCTGTTTAGTGTACCTCATATGTGTTTCACTCTTCTCTCCACTCGTGTTTATACTCATTCTCACAAGTGTATCACTCCTCTCATAGCTCCAACATTCAGCTGAACCTGCAAGGAAAATCACCTTAGCCATCCTTAAGGAGGTCACAGGTGGTGCAATGGGAGTTCGCAAATCCCCATCCTTGTTAAACTCGTCAGATGAATCCGAGTCATAATCTACAAGTTGCTAGTTTCCCTTTTAGGGTTCCAGATTTGAATTCTGGGAAGGTAAACAATGATCCAACAAATTTAGCATAAAGATCAAAGTTGCCTTCTAATGTCTGTGAAGACATTTCCTTGTGACTCATCAGGTAATATCTGAATCATTGTCAACAAGTTTCCGATCTGCACCTATGTCAGATCCACTATCCGCAGATGCATCCAGGGGATTTAAGCCTGGGGAGGTAGACACTGACCACTGACATATGGCTTTGGAATCAATATCCTCTCCTAACACCTGTAAAGGCAATTGGTCCATTAACGAACCTTGAACAATCGAATATGACCTTAAAATGGTCGAAACTATTGTTTCCGTCAACTCATCCTTTATGTGTGTAACCTTTCCTTGTGCATCAAGAATTGTTTATGTTTGAAGTGGTGACACTACATCGGACGCCTTGGCTGACAGGAAAAATTCAATAGACGCACCCTGTTGAGAGAATGAATCTATTAACTGTTTTTGTGCCTTTTCAGCCATTACATCTTTTTGAGAAGATGTATGGGGGCTAGCAGTTGTCTCAGTTTAAATACTACTCATCTTTGTAGGAGACAGAGCTACTGGGTTGACTTCAGAACCTTCCTTATGTGGTGCACTAAGGCACTATCTCCCTATCATTCATTCATACTTCATTTTAGTGGTAAGAGAGTGTTGGTTGGTTCCGTTTCTGTGTTTGTCTTTACAGTATGGGATAAAAGTTATGGGTTTTCAACCTCATGACTGTCAGTAAAAGAAAGTTATTGGAGACTGAAACTGTATCACAGAACATATGGCAATAGAGAGATAAAATGTACTTAAGATATATAATGAATGAAAATTATACATTTAATCTTTTGAGAGAAATGATGTACAATAGTGATTTCAAAAGATTCTACATGAAATAAGAAATCACTAATGTAGAAAGAAGTTTGAGTTCAATGATAACATTACCAGCTTACAAACAGCCATATCCCTCAGATAAACCTTTGCTGTTATCTCCAAAGGTAACCAGTGGGCCAGCTTTCTCAACCACATTTGATAGAAGGGCTCTATCTCCGGTCAAATGTCTTGATGATCCACTGTCAAGAATCCACACTACTGGTTCCACCTGTTTAATGCCCTGCACTATAAATGGATTAGACCTTCTTCGGAACCCAAACTTGGTTGGGCCCGGCATACTTGTAGAATTGTCATTTGTCAGGAAAAATAACATTATTAACTTTAATGGTCTCAACTTTCTCAATGACTAAACATTTGACCTTGTAAACAGCCTTAACAAATTTCTGTTTAGGCTTAGGCATAAATGTCTCCTTTCTAGCCTAAGAAGGACTAGCAGTCTTAGACCTATCATGCTTCTTATTATTCACATGCTGACGAGGAGTAGTCTTATCACTAGAAACATGCTTACCATTAAAATAAGCATACATCAAATTAAAAGCACAAGACATACAATTAGCAACACCACATGCTTTATGAGATGGATTAACAACAGGCAAAATATGCATGGTAGATATAACAGTTTTGTTATCCAACTCATGTGTGTCTGAGTTAGTCTCAGTTGCTTTCACAACTTTTACTGGAACTTTCGACACACTTGACTTGGAAACAACCTTCTCATTAGCATGATCTTCAGCACGTATTTCTTCTTGAATAATAGAGGAGGTCGCATCAAATGGTTCAGCAATTGATGCTTTATAGAGGGGTTTATCAACACCCTTAAGCACATGTGGTACTTCCTTACCTTTAGCACAGACATGAGGAGGGGAGTTTATTCCTAATTCTCCAATAGCAGTATTATAATCATAACCTATTCCAGATGTTTGATTAACAGCTTGCTTAGTGTAGAACTCTTTAGCCTTCGAACAAGAATTAAAGTAGGCTTTAACCTTAGTCTCAAGACCGGTGATCTTGTCTTTGAGAATAGTTTCGAGTTGTCTATAACAGTTAACTGTATTCTCTAGAAAATATACTTGTTCTTTTAACTTGTCTTGATTAATGTGCACAAGTCTTAATTCATTGACCTCTTTCTCAAGGTCTTTGATCTGTTGACTTAACAGTTCATTATCACGACGAGCACAATCTAAGGAACTTCCTAGATGATAAACTAATTCAGCATCAGTATATTTTACCTCTTTTCTTGATGATGAAGCTTTTCCATCAATAGCCATAAGAGCAAGATTCCCTTCTTCTTCATCTTCACTATCAGTATCATCCCAGCTTCTTCCCTTTTCCAGGTAAGCCCTTTCAGAGTTACTCTTCTGATTTGAATCATAAGAGTTCTTCCTTACTTGCTTTGGCTTCATGCATTATGTGGCAAAGTGTCCCAACTCATTGCAGTTATAGCATCTAATGGTGCTCCGATCAACCATCCATGTTTTGTATCTACCACTGTTGGTGTTAGAGGATGAAGATCCACCTTTCTAGAATTTGTTGTAGTTGGACTTGTACTTGAACTTGGGATTTCTCTTGAATCTGACATTGGAGAATCTCTTGACAATGACGAGCAAGGGAATTTTGTTATTTCCAGCGACGCTTCGTATCGCGGGTTAGGATATGTATTTATGCAACACGGTAACGTCATCGCATATGCTTCGAGACAACTTAAACCCCATGAGCAGAAATATCCTACGCATGATCTGGAATTGGCAGCGATCATATTTGCATTGAAGCTTTGGAGACATTATCTCTACGGTGAAAAATGCGAAATCTACACGGATCATAAAAGTTTGAAGTATATATTTACGCAAAAGGAAATAAACATGTGACAACACCGATGGCCGGAATTGATTAAAGATTACGATGTCACAATCAGTTATCATCCAGGAAAAGCAAATGTTGTAGCGGATGCGTTGAGCAGGAAAGAAAGATTGAATTGTTTAAAATCATGTAAAGAATTAGCCAAGGAATTCGAGAAATTAGAAATTGAGATTCGCATTCCCAATAAATCTGCAGAATCTATCTACACTATGACTTTCCAACCGAGTTGTTAGAGAAGATTCGCCACTGACAAGATGAAGTGATGAATCAAGATGACGACCTGACGGGAGAAGAGATCACAACTCAAAAAGATAATGAAGGAATTTTACGCTTTGCATCGAGAATCTGGATCCCTAACGTGGCAGAATTAAAAGAAGAAATAATACGGGATGCGCATAATTCGAAGTATTCCATTCATCCAGGAAGCACAAAAATGTATCGCGATCTAAAAAAAATCTTCTGGTGGCCGAATATGAAGAAGGAAATAGCAGAATGGGTGAGTAAATGCTACACATGCCAGCGAGTTAAAGCGGAACATCAACGTCCGAGCGGATTATTACAACCATTAGACATTCCAGAATGGAAATGGGAACATCTAGCGATGAATTTTGTGGTAGGACTGCCAAGGACTAAGGAAAATCATGATGCGATATGGGTAATCATTGACAGACTTACGAAGTCGGCACATTTTCTACCAATTAACGAAAGATTCTCGCTTGACAAATTAGTGCATATGTATCTCAAGG
Source organism: Apium graveolens (assembly GCF_009905375.1). NCBI lineage: Eukaryota > Viridiplantae > Streptophyta > Magnoliopsida > Apiales > Apiaceae > Apium > Apium graveolens. The sequence goes on from NC_133653.1 coordinate 160,591,566, forward strand.
AAATTATGATGCGATATGGAGTTCCAATATCTATCGTGTCTGATCGAGATCCTCGTTTCAACTCAAGATTTTGGAGACAATTTCAAGAATGCCTTGGAACAAAATTAAACATGAGTACCGCTTATCATCCGCAAACCGACGGGCAAAGTGAAAGAACTATCCAAACGATTGAAGACATGCTACGAGTTTGTGCGATCGATTTTGAAGGCAGTTGGGATGAGCATCTACCCCTAGTGGAATTTTCTTATAATAACAGCTATCACGCCAGCATTGGAATGCCACCGTATGAAGCACTATATGGGAGAAAATGCAGTTCACACGTACACTGGGATGAAGTTGGAGAACGCAAAATTTTAGGTCCAGAATTAATTCAGCAGACGAAAGAAAAGATTGAACTTATTCGGAAACGACTCGATGCAGCGCAAAACAGGAAACGCAAATATGTAGATCAAGCTAGGAAGGATATGGACTATCAGGAAGGAGAAAATGTATTACTCAAGATATCGCCATGGAAATGATTGACCAGATTTAGCAATAAGGGTAAATTGAAACCACGATACGTCGGACCATTTGAAATTTTGAAAAGAGTAGGAAAGCTTGCATACGAATTAGCTTTACCGCCTCATATACAACATATTCACAATGTGTTTCACGTATCAATGCTTAAGCAATATAATCCTGATTCTAGGCATGTAATAGAGTATGAACCGATAGATATCCAACCTGATTTGTCTTTTATGGAACAGCCGGTAATAATTTTAGATCGGCGAGAGAAAGTGTTGAGAAATAAATATGTATATTTAGTGCGAGTGTTGTGGAGAAATCCTATGGTTGAAGAATCAACTTGGGAACTTGAAAGTGAAATGTTAGAGAAATACCCTCATTTGTTTTCATAAAAGATTCTGAGGACACAATCCTTTTAAGAGGGGAAGAATGTAACGACCGGGAAATTTACGTTGTATTATATCATATTTATAATAAAATATATGTATTAATATGTCATTTATGTGTGATTATCTGTTAAACACTAATTGTTATGTGTTACGTGTATTCCGTATCATTTCCGTATTTTTAAGGTATTTTTCAGATGTTTTATATCGTATTCATAGGTTTCATTTCAAACGTTTTGCAACCCAAACAATGATTTTAAAGCCAGTATTTCAAATAAAATAATGGGCCTTATTTTTCATCAAACGGCTTTTACAATCGCAATATTCTGAACATCTAGATATTTTATAAATTTTCTCGTTTTACGAAAAATGACTTTTCCGGGCCCCATTGGGTGTTAAAAACCCCACAAAAATCACATTTTTATTTTTATAAAATTATAGGACTTTTATTTATACCATTTCTTTGTATTTTTGAATTATTCACAATTTTTGGGAATTTTTGGCATATATATTGTATATATAAAATATTTATAAATTAAATTTTAATACCCAAAAATTATGAAAATTAGGGCCAAATATTTTTATTAGAAGTGTAATTAGCCCCTTAATTTTATTTAGGGGTATAATTTTACATAGTATAAATAGCTGATTTTTCAGTAATTAATTATTAATTAATTATAAAAAAATCAGAAAATAAGCTGAAAATCCAGAAAAGGGGGATTAGGGTTCTTGAAGTTCCTGGAATCAAAGTCAAGTTTGATCGTGATTTTGTTCACCAAATCGAGCATGTAAGTAGTCGTTTTGAAGCTCTTTCAATACTCTATTTGATTATGTTATTGAGTTCACCTGTTAATCACTCGATTTTGATTTCGTAATTTCGGGTTATTTCTTTGAATTCGGGTTTTATGTTTAAGTAATTGATTAATGATTTCGTTGATGGGGAAGTATAGATCGTTGAGTTTAGAGTCGATTAAAACCGGTTTCGTTGAGTTTGGAATTGGTTTTGAGGTCGGCGGAAACCGCCGCTGTCGGCGGCGTTTCTTGGTTTCTTCGGCTGCAACCGCGACGAGGACGATGGAGGAGTTGTCTGGGAAGATGTGGAACGAAAACCCCGAGAAAACCAGTCAGAAGGACCTGTGTTTGGTCGTCGATTTGCATCGCCGGAAACCGTCGCCGTTGCCGGATTCTGGGACGGTGACGGCTGTTCTTCACGACCCGAGGTCGACCCGGTTTCGACCCGGGAAACGACCCGGGTTTGATCCTAAAAACCCAAACCCTGAATGTTATTTTGTGTTTCTGTATTTTTGTATATTTATTTTATTTTCTGAAAATCTGAAATTAGTTTTGATAATTCTAATAATTATATAAAAAAATTAGTTTTAAACTCTGAAAAATAGTATTATTAATTTCTGAGTTATTTTATTAATTTAGAAATTTGAATTTAATTATTTATTTAATTACTTAATTATTTATCTAATTATTTATTAGTTATCTAATTAACTAATAATTAGGTAATTAATTAGTAATTAGGTAATTAATTAATAAATAAGGATTAAATAATACGATTAATAATCCGATAATTAGTTAATATTATGTGTAACTAGTATCTATACGAGTAGTGATTCAATAATTAGAATTATTATTCGAGCGTTAGTTATTCGAATAATATTGCAGTAATTGTTCGTATCGTATAATGAAATACCGATAATTAATTGATTAACGAATCGTTTAAATTCCAATAATAATATATTAGTTCAGTAATATTCGAGAATAGTGCGTAGCTCGTATTTATACGAGTGATTAATCGTTGAGTTGATTTATAATTCGAGTAATTCGTAGTTATTCGATAAATAGCGTATCAGTTAATTAAATCGATTGATTATTTATAAATAATCGATCTAATCAAATAAATAACGATGAGTTGTAAATATTTGTAATAAATTGTGATTAATCCTAATAATTTGGGATTAATTATTTTAAATTATTAAATAATTATTTATTAATTATTTATTAGTTATTTATTTATTAAATATTTAAAAATTGATTAATTATTTCGATAATTAGTCACATAATTTTCAATAAATCATAACTTCTTCATTTTAACTCCAAAAATTATAGAAAAATTGTTTTTGACTTTAATTTTTCTTAAATAATTATTTAAAAATTATTTTGGGATTTAAAAATTGGCAATAATTATTTATATTGAGTAATAAATTGAATTATCAGTGTTTAATTGATAATAATTCAACCGTTAGTCCGATCAGAGCGAAACGAAAGCCTGTTGACTCGGAAAAATGAATTATTTTCATTAAAAATAATATAAAGACCTAATTTCTTCTCGAAATTAGTTGACTTTATTGATCGCTTGATTACCAGTCGAAATGTGTGCCGAGACGAGTTCGAAAATTCCGGAAAAATGGGAAATGAAGTAGAAGGTGATCAATGGAGCAATCAGCGAGTCGATTTTAATTCTAAAAATTATTTTAACTATAAAAATGATTATGTGCTTATGTGCTTATATGTATTATGTGGTTAATCGAGTCTTACTTGCTTATATGTAATATTCGAGTTGGTTATAAGCGTATGGGTAGATAGTAGGAACAAAATGAAGTCGATTTAAGGTGCAACCGAAGTACAAAATGAATTAACCAGTCTATTTTGCTTAAAGAAACTAAGCCAGTAAGGCGGGTCCAGTAGGGGATAGACGAAAGTGATTTAATTTCAGTAAGTCGCGCAGAAAGCAAGTTTCTCCTCTATTCTATTTTCCAGAATAGTGATATTCTCTTTAGATTCTTATTACATTTGCATTACTTTAATTCCTTTATTCATATCTCAGTTCGATTCTTGAATTATTCTTTTCATTTGAATTTATTATTCATATTCCAATTATTACTCACAATTATTGATATATTCTGGTGATTAGAATATATCAAAGTATACCGATTATTCTGGTTGCTATTCCAAGGACTGGATAACATTACTTTTGGGGATTAAGTTTACTTAATCCTAAGGACCGGGACATAACCGGATCCTTGAGATAGGCCGTAGTGCCTGGGTGCCCGACGGGATCTATATAGTGAGATATAGATTTGCACTGTATCCTGGCTGATCAGCAGAGTATAGCTGCGAACTTGAGTCCAGTTTAGTTCATTTGCATTCGCCAGCAATGGCCTTCTTTTAATTCTTATGAGGTTATATCTTTGCAGATGTACCTGGGTTACAGATTCAATTATAATGCTTTAACACTGTTTATATTTTGTAGACTTGTTGAGCAATTTTTGGCTCACCCCTTTTTGTTATTATTCACCTTATTGTTTTCAGTTAAGAAGGAATATGAAACCCGTCAGGACCCGAGTGGTAAAGAATCGGGTCAAGCCTCGGGATCCTCTTATACCCAAGGTGTTGATCCCAATCCAGGAAGAAAGCTTTGAGTTGCCCGAGCAGGTGGAGTGTTGATAGATAGTATGTGTGTTTGAATAAAAGCTGAACTTAGCTTAAAATGAGTTAGACAATGGTTTGTAATAAAGAAAGTTTGTGAGATTTTAAATGTTGGTTTGTAATAAAAGTAGTTAGTGGTTCTTGTTTTCATACTTCAACCTAAAAAGGTCATGGTAGTGATTAAGGGGTTTAGTTTCATTTCTTTATTATTTATTAATAAGCTTGTACAGGTTTGGTGATAAGCTCGTAACCCCCAGACTTATACCCCGGGTCAGGAGGGCGTTACAGGTACTCCTTTGAGATCTAGAGTAAATATGTGGAAGGGAAGACCCAAGTGCATTGCTGGTATTAAGTTATATGCATTATAAAAGAAAATAAATTTTTCTTGGTGACTTTTCACATTCTCTGATTACTGGAGAAATACTCTGATTATAGCATAAATTCTGATAGCAGTTGTGACCCAGTTACACTGAGAAGCCACTATAAAAAGAATGTCAAAAGATGCATAAAATGAGCACAAACAGTTGAGGTGGACTCTTGCATAAATTTATTCTAAAATAGACTTCAAAATTAAAGACAGATTTTAAGCACTTTTCTTAGTTATGCCTTATTTCTAATATGTACTGAAGTTTATCAGACTTTAATCTTTATCTGATATTTTGCTAATGCATAAACTCTCACTCCATATGAATGATGAAAATTACTGTGGTGATTAAGTTGTTTTTGACAAACAGTTAAGTGTCATTTCCATAAATTCTGAAGACAAGTTCTGATGGAAGTTCTGATGATTAAACTCTGAAGAAACAAGTCAGTATTTGTATGAAGAATCACATAAATAAAAATTCACTGTTTAAGTACAGAAGCCATGTTCTGATGACCGTTAAATTCTGATAATAGTCAAGTTCTGATGCAAATCCTGATGGAAACTCTGATGTTGATATGGCATTATTTATTTACATGACTTATTTGTGGTAAATACTGTAATGGTTATATTTTATCAGAAATATTTAAGTGAGATAAAAACATTCATAATCATTTGGTTAGTGGGAAACGTGTTTGCTTTGAAAAATTGCACGTGCACAATAATTACTGCTTATTTCTCGTGCCCACCAACTACTGCTTTAACTATTTACTGGCTGACAGGTGTAAAGTGTCTGTTGAGTGGAGAGAGTATATATATGGGAGTTAAAAGATTTTATAATCTTTTACCTACTTTCTAATTCTTTTCTTATCTCCATTATTCTCTCTCTCTCTTAGGAGGGAAAAACAGCAGAAATCACTTATTTCTCTCTTTCTTTTCTGAAGCTCTATTTCTCACATGCATTTTATCAAACACCTTCTCAATACACAATTTTCTCACTTATTTCTCTACAGAAATGGCACCAAAAGATCTGATTTATGATGGAGCCAAGTTTGTTCCTAATAACTACATGGCTATTCTTTCTAAGGATGAAGATCCATCAGAACTTTACTTCATCCAAGATTTTTTAATCTCGAAGTGAAATTGGGTATGCATTAACCCAACCAGAAGCACTCTCAGGAACTCAAGTACGAGAGTTTTAGAGGAGTGGTGTATATGATCATGGTGGTTAAAAAGGATCCCCTAGTATTATTTTCACAACAGGGGAGCATGAATATGTGGTGACTGTGTCTACAGTTCGTCAAGCTCTACATCAACCAGAAGGCTGCACTTTTAATTCAACAGTTGAGGAACCAGCTCTTAAACAGATGATGGCCAATCTTGGCTATGAGAAAAGTTTGACAAAGCTTGGACAATTGAAGAGGCCCCACATCAGGAGGGAGTGGAGTTTCTTTTTCGACTGTATCATAACGACCTTTGCCAACAAGTGCTCCAATTTTGATGCTATACCCATACTGAGTCAGCAAATCTGGTATGCTCTCTTAAATCAAACACATTTTGATTATGCAAGTGATGTTTTAGGATTTATAGGTGATAGGATGACAGAAGATAGAAACACAGTTTATTTTGCTAGATTCTGTCAGCTTATATACAGTTTATGTTGCTCTGATGCACCCAACTAGCTAGTGAGTTGATTGAACCCTTTAAACTTGCTAAAAGGGCCTTCACTGACTTATTATCTACTAATAATAAGAAGACTGTACTAAGACCCCTCCAAATTCCCATATCTGTCAAACAAGTCTTAGTAAACTTTGATCCTCATAAATACAGTGCTATATATCCTGATGTACAACCAACTCAACCTCCATCAGCACCTACCACCACTACACAACCAACTCAAACTTCTTAACCTTAACCACAACCAACTATCAGAACATACTTCCAACCAGCTCAATCCTCACAACAACCATCAGTACCTACCATCAGAAATTCATCCTCTAGGCCTAAAAGAGCAAAGTCTGTTCCTAAGTCTCCACCAAGGAGAAGAAGGATGATTCTTAGGGATGAATCTGATGAAGAAGAGGAGCAAGTCCAGGCTCATGCATCAGAACCTGTGATAGTTGAAGCTGAAAATGTGATTTTTCAGAAGACAATAGAAGCTGAAGGGTCAACCCATCAGAAAAATACTGAAGCTGGGTTCTGATAATTTGAAGAGGAAAAGATCTGTAAGTTCTGATGTTGCTCAAGCAACTCCTTCACTATCAAGGAGATTAAAGAAAATGAGGGCATGAAGGCATATGTCTAAGCCTCCATCTGAGGATACTGAAGAAGCTGAGGAAGGGGATCAGGAATCTCTGATCTCAAAGCCAATAGTAATTGAATCTTTACCACCTCCAACTCATGCTGAAGACACTATTCAGGATACAGTGATTACACCTCCTGTCTCTCCTCTTCATGATAATGTTACAGTTGAAGATTCAGGATTAAGTCCTGAAATTGACATCCATAGGATGCACATTCCAATTGTTCTTTATCTGGAAACTTCGTCAGCAACTCAGCCATCTACAATTAATTCTCCAATCTTACAGGCTCAGATACCATCTACACTAAATCTGGATCAGGAACCTGGAGATCATAATTTAGATGAAATTGTTCCAGAATCTCCTATAGCCTCACACACTCTTGTGTTATCAGAGGATAATGAGTCTTTTTCAAGTTCTGGAGATAGTGTTTCAGTAGATACTCTAGCTCCTACTCATGGCAAGGAGGCACTCATTGAGAAATTTGTTGAAAAGGATGCTCCTGTTCCTGGGAAGAAACTCACAGAGGTGTTGAGTGGACCAAGAAGTGGAATGAATCTGATTTCATTCCAAGATCTAAAGTTCTGTCAGAACATATTGCCAAAGCTGAAGAGCTGATGACAAATTCTGATTTCAAGCACCAACTCAAGGTCACTCCTCTAAGTATCAAGTCTCTTCAAGGTCAACACTCTACAACTCATGAAAAGGCTGACAAACTTCTTGAAAAAGATGAAAAGCTAGATATAGAGATCAAGCTAGATAAAAAGAGGTTTATCAGACCTATTTCTGAGAAAGTTGAAGCCATTGAGAAGGTTTAAGAACAGCAACAGGCCCAAATTACTGAGGTCCTGCAGAATCAAGCTTCTCAAAAGGCTCAATTGGATGAGATTCAATTTTCAGTAGAACTTCTTTTCTCTCTCCTACTACCAGATGATGCCAAAAAGGGGGTGTTGTGTGTATGTTGTGAACTTGATGATTTCATTAACAAAACACCTTAGTAGATTTAACTTAGTGAATTATGTAGCACTCGACGGATAAGCAAATATAGTCCCGACAGATGGCTCAATATATCCCGATGGATGATGATTTGACATCCATCGAGTCAGTAGCTTATGTAATAATAAGTCATGTAGCACATTTCTGCAAACACTTTTGTTTAGATTCTGTAGTAGCATATAAGTCATGTTGACTTTAGTTAGATATGCAGAATAGGTTGATTAATTGCACATAGATGATGTCTTATAATTCTGCATAAATGAAATGAAGTCAAGTGCCAAATAGCTACTCGACGGATAATCAACAATGCTACTCGATGGATGATCAACAAGGCAACCCGACGGATGATCATGTACCCGACGGATAATCAATTCAAACATCTGTTGACAGTGACAACACAGTCATATACGTCGAGTGTATGCAAAAGGAATGTGGAAGCCTATTCAACTCGGTTTTTGAGAACAAAGAAGCATTGCCATTTCCATGCTATTATGAAGATATTCAAAGATGCTGGAAAAAAGTAAAGAAGTAGTATATTATTAGACTTGATAGGTTTTGTCACACCCCCAACTTAAATAGCAAAATAGTTATAGTTATTACATCATTTTAATGAGTACTACACAACCAAAATCCAAGATCTTACAGTTTAGGGTTTGGAACAGCCCAACACTATCAACTATTACATCTGATTACAAATACCGAGTCCTCACACAGCTATTATTACTTATTCTACCTGGGCTCGAACATAAGCATCCGCATCACAGGTCTTACGGGCAGTCTGCTTGAATCTAACCATGGCTGCTAGCTGTAATATCAGGGTAAAGCAAGAAGTGAGCCAAAAGCTCAACAAGTGCTAACAATACAACGCAAAGCATAAATCGAGATATACCTTTAGGAATGACAATGGAATGACATAATCAATGATAATCGAGAGATAAATCTTATGTGAGTTGGCATCAATTTGCTTGCATCAAAACAAATTTTAAAACCATTCTTAATCAAAATCATTTTATGACGCTACGGATTACAGCCGGTGATCAGCCGCGAAGTAATCCCGAACCTCGCTGGGTTCTAAAACATTATTGGGAATCCCTAGGCAACTTTTAAGCCTAATATAAGTGTGGAAAGGACTCGCGTCTCAGTCCAGATCCACCATTCAAGAAAACATTTGTCCCCCTTTGGGACTGAAAAATCCACGTTTTAATCATTTTAAAAACTGATGCCGATTTATGACAAAATTTCTTTCGACTGTAATTATTTTTATCAAGGGATTATAGATCAACTTGAAACACTGGAAATATGACTCTAAATCTCAGGGCCATGATCTACTAGACTTTACTATATTAGGGTAGTTGAGAGGTTTCCATAAACAAGAACTTAGACAAGGAAATTAAGCCAGGCTATTGGATAAGATGAAAGAGTAATGCCAAACTAGACTTAAAGCAACAGTTGTAGACAAGATATAGGTATTAGAACATCAAAAGATAGGCATCACTGGTTCCAATAGGATAAAGGTGTTAAAATATAAAGAAGGCGATCATCAGCTCAGTATATAACAGGGTGTCAAGCTTTAGGGTAAGGATAGGGTTATCAAACAATCATGAATGTATTTAAGAAATGATTGGCTTTTAGGTATCAAAATAAAGTTTCTATCGAGGCTATTTCAAGAGTTGAATCAAAGCATCAGGGTGCAACATCAAGATTTCTCAGGGATCAGTAGCATGATAAACAAAAGGATCAATAAGATATTATAACGCATCTCTAATTTATCATGGCATTAAACTATCATAAAAGACTTTTGAACTACTTGCAATATGTACTCGAGGGTTCATGGCATTTCTATGTAACTCAAAGATAAACAAAAGATACTCTTGATTTAAATATATCAAAATGACTCAGGATAATTGCATCGATATATATATGAACTGTTTACAGTAAATGCGAAGGTCAAGTTGAATCACTTGCCTTGAGATAGACTGGTCTGGTCTGACTGGTAGGAGCAACAACTGGAGCTTCACTCGACTTTTATGGCAAGTTTTCCCTCGTCTCGAGATCCTACATAATAATAATAATCCTCATTATAATATATTCTTTCCATCTTAACCTATTTACAACCCGAAATTAAACATGGATGGCACTTAGGCCTATACGCACTTAATTCATATCCACCTTTATATTTTCAAATGTACACATGTAACCACATAATCACATATCGTATATTAATACCAAATAACATCATATACACCATAATGCCACACTAGGCTTGGATGATCTCGACTCACCACTCAAGTTACTTGGTCGCTAACTAAACGAAGTCTTCGAATTTGGGCTTCCTAACTCAATGTGCCTTTCCTAAATTATCCAAAACCTATTGACCCTCACTTGTGCCTTTTGTTCTACTGACCTTATACTATCTTACAACTATGGTGGTCGACCTAATACTCACTTCTAAGTGTCCTAAAACTATGCGATAAGTGAAAGTGTTCACTGGTGCAAATTTCAGAATGGTAACTAAGGTTTCTTGAGTGCATTAGACACTCTTAAACTACAAGTTTTTCTTCAAAATTTTTACACAAGACTTTCCTGACCTAAGGGCATCTCACAAGCTTGATGTGGCTCAAAGGCCTGGCTTGGGCCTTCTTGGGCCTAAGCTAAAAGTCCAAGGTTCCCCTGTTTTTTTTCTGGGCAGAAAATGCCCTGACTTGAATTAACTTGTGACACGTGGTTCTAGCTCATATCCTATGAACTATGGTTGGAAAAACTTCTCTGACACACCCTCTAACTAAGGCCCAATTGGGCCTAATGAGGGCCTACCCATGACATGGCCAAATCTCCCTATTTCTAAGTTGTAACAAAACTGTCCCCTGCTGGACAGATTTTGTTATTCTACTTGTGCACCTAACCAAATGACATGCAAACCTCCAATCAACTCCTAAAACCTATTATATATTCCACATACTAACTTCTGGTGGCTTGGGCCTCAAAGTGCACATCAATGACATGGTCAAAACTCACTCTAAACCTCAGGGTACTAAACTGATTTTTCTGCAGAAACTATAACTCTCATTTTCCAAGGTTTTGACTTGACAAACCCAATTAACAACAACTAAATACTTAAACCAAGACCTATACTTGGTATTCTACTGAACTAACTCCCTTTTTCTCAAAATAACCTTGGTGAGATCATCCTTACCTAAGGTGCAACTATGGCAAAACGAAAGAGACTACTCTTAACAAATCGCAAATCTTCATGCTTTTGAAACAACAAGATATATATTTTTATAAAAGATAACCACAATTTATTACCATGCAACAAGAAGCATAAATCAATATTATCACATTATTCCTACTGAAATTAAGGCTCACTAACAAAATCTTTTCCAAATGATCAAAATCTTACAACAAACTAAGAGAATTCCACATGCATGCATGCCTTCGGGTTTTTCAAACCAAACAACATATTTTCTACATATATTCCATCTTAAAATTGACATGCAAGCCTAGCATAAGGTATACCTAGATGATCACTTAGCATGCAAGGAGTTTTATCAAATTTTCACCACAAAATTCAAGTCATTATCACATAAACATGCAAAAATTGAACAAAACAACAAGAATGATTTCAAGGACCATTCATTCGGCTCCCATATGGTCATGGCCGAATGAAATGGATGGAAATGGCCATTAAATCATCAAGAGTTTCCTTCTCAAGACTTGGCACTTATCCATTCATTGTAGTCCTCTCAAAAACAACCTTAAATCCATAAGAATCAAGATTGTATTTTGAGTTTCACTAAAACCTTTACATGCAACCCTTAAACTTAAACTTTCTACTCAAAACTCTTTGAAATATGAATGATCATGGTATGGAAGATAACATTTACTTGTATAAAGAGTAGAAGCTTGGTGGAGAAATGAAAAAAAATGGGGAGGGGTGGTTCTCGGCTAAAGGCCGAGAGTGAGAGAGAGAGAGCCGAGAGTGAGGGAGGAGGAGGGAGAGAAGAGTGAGTGTGGTGTGGGTGATGAGTAAAAATGATCATGACTTTGCTTGTCTTATGGTTTTTGTATTGGCAAAAGTGAGTGGAATTAGGAATTGACATGATTAGCCTTCCACTTGAACTTGGTTGAATTTGCATGCAAGGGTAAAGAAGGTATTTGGCTAGGAAATAAGAGTTAGTGGGGTGGTTATTGACTCTTTAGCCCTTTTGGAATGTATGGAAGGAATTTGCATGCAAGGATAACTATGGAATTTGCTAATTATATTTATAAAGATTTATTTTTATAAAATAAAACACAAGTTCAAAAATTATAAAATTTATACCATAAAATAACTTGGATTTTTAGAGATTTTATAAAGTCACTTTCAAAATTTGTGAACAAAATATCTTTTAAAAGAAAATTTCTCCAAGGCTTAGAATATTCCTTATAAATCAAAAGTAAAGGAAATAATTAAAATTTTGCTTTGAAAAAAAAAAAATCATGTATTACACATAAAAATTTTATAATGCAGAAATTCTCGCTTACACAATCGTACAATAATTGAACATATTTTTATTCGGCTTTAATATTATACCAAATCCACAATTAATATTACACGAAAATGCCGGTCGTAACATCCTCTCCCCCTTAAGGGATTCTGCCCCCAGAATCTAAGAGAACAGATGAGGATACCGGGAACGCATATCAGACTCTAACTCCCAAGTCGACTCTTCGACCTTAGGGTTCCTCCAAAGTACTTTCACTAACTTTACTGATTTATTTCTAAGACTCTTTACTTGCCAGTCGAGTACTTTAACCGGTTGCTCCACAAATGACAGGTCTGCCTGAATTTCTACAGGTTCATATTCTATCACATGGCTAGCGTCAGGATTGTACTTCTTAAGCAACGACACATGGAACACATTATGCACATGCTGATACTGAGGTGGTAAGGCCAACTCGTAGGCCACCTTTCCTACTTGACTCAAAATCTCAAAAGGACCTACGTATCTAGGTGCTAACTTTCCTTTCTTGCCAAATCTTATCAACCCTTTCCTAGGTGACACTTTTAGCAACACAGCTTCGCCAATTTGGAATTGAACATCCTTACGCGCTGGATCCGCATACTTCCTCTGTCTATCTTGAGCAGCAAGCAACCTTTTCTGAATTAACTTGACTGAGTTATGCAACTGTTGTACCAATTCTGAGCCGAGAATTCTTCCTTCTCCTACTTCATCCCAACTTGTTGGTGATCTACATTTTCGCCCGTACAAAGCTTCATATGGTGGCATGCCGATACTGGAATGATAGCTGTTGTTATATGAAAATTCAATTAATGGCAGGTGGTCGTCCCAACTTCCAGCAAAATCGATTGCACAACTGCGCAACATGTCTTCAATTGTTTGAATTGTTCTTTCACTCTGGCCATCAGTCTGCGGGTGATACGCCGTGCTCATATTCAACTTCGTGCCAAGACATTCCTGGAATTGCTTCCAGAATCTTGAGTTAAATCGGGGATCTCTGTCTGAAACTATTGATACAGGTACTCCATGCCTTAATACGATTTCGTGCACATACAGATGAACCAACTTGTCCAGTGACGACTTCTCATTTATTGGAAGGAAATGCGCCGACTTCGTAAGACGATCAATTATAACCCATATTGCGTCATGTCCGGATTTTGTTCGCGGTAGTCCTACTATAAAGTCCATAGCGATATTTTCCCATTTCCATTCTGGAATCTTCAGGGGCTGAATTAACCCGCTTGGTCGTTGATGTTCTGCCTTTACTTTCTGACAAGTATAGCACTTCGCAACCCATTCTGCCACGTCTCGCTTCATATTTGGCCACCAAAAGTTCTTCTTTAAGTCTTGATACATCTTGGTGCTTCCCGGGTGGATTGAGAATTTCGAATGGTGGGCTTCATGGAGGATCTCATTCTTTAATTCAGATACATGGGGAATCCATATTCTGGATGAAAACCTTAGTATTCCTTGCTCATCCCTTTTAGTATTAATCTCTTCTCCAGATAACTGATTTTTCTCTTTTTCCATTACTTCCTCTTGATACTTCTTTATCTTTTCCAGTAGTATTGGCTGAAAGGTCATTGCATGACAAACTTCTTTGACTTCCCCATAAGCACAAAGTTCCAATTCAAATTTTCCGATTTCTTCAGATAACTCTTTTGATGTTATCATTGCATTCAATCTTTCCTTCCGACTCAGCGCATCGGCCACTACGTTCGCCTTTCCAGGATGGTAATTTATCGAACAGTCATAGTCCTTAATCAATTCCAGCCATCTCCTCTGCCTCATATTGAGCTCTTTCTGAGTAAAAATGTATTTTAAACTCTTGTGATCCGTGTAGATTTCACACTTTTCTCCATAGAGATAGTGTCTCCAAATCTTGAGTGCGAATACTATGGCGGCTAGTTCCAAGTCATGCGTCGGATACTTTAACTCGTGCGGCTTCAACTGTCTTGACGCATATGCTATTACCTTACTGTGTTGCATCAACACAAAACCCAAACCCTTATGTGAAGCGTCGCTGAATATTACAAAATTCCCTTGATCATCTGGAAGTACTAACACCGGCGCTGTTACCAACTTCTGTTTTAACTCTTGAAAGCTACTTTCACATTCTGCACTCCATTCAAACCTTTGATTCTTTCTGGTTAACTTGGTCAATGGCGTGGCGATCTTCGAGAAATCCTTGACGAATCTTCTATAGTATCCGGCCAATCCTAGAAAACTTCGCACTTCCGTAGGAGTCCTTGGCCTCTCCCAACCCATAACTGCATCAATCTTCGCCGGATCCACTTTAATTCCATCATTTCCAATAACATGCCCCAAAAATTGAACTTCCTTTAACCAAAACTCACATTTGGTAAACTTGGCATACAACTTCTCTTGTCGGAGTATCTCCAAGGCTATCCAGAGATGCTGCATATGTTCTTCTTCCGATTTAGAATAAATAAGGATGTCATCAATAAATACCACGACAAATTTATCCAAATACTTCTTAAATACCCGATTCATCAGATCCATGAATGCGGCCGGGGCGTTGGTCAATCCAAACGGCATTACTAGGAATTCATAATGCCCATATCTGGTCCTAAATGCGGTCTTGGGAATATCTTCTTCCTTGATCTTTAATTGATGGTATCCCGATCTCAAGTCAATCTTCGAAAAACATTTTGCTCCCTTTAACTGATCAAAAAGGTCATCTATCCTTGGTAGCGGGTAGCGGTTCTTGATCGTTACTTTATTCAACTCCCGGTAATCTATGCATAGACGCATACTCCCATCTTTCTTCTTCACAAAGAGAACAGGTGCTCCCCATGGCGACGTACTTGGTCGTATCACTCCCTTATCCAATAATTCTTGTAGCTGGCTCGCCAACTCTTTCATTTCTGCTGGTGCCATCCTATACGGAGCCTTTGAAACTGGTTCCGTGCCTGGAGCAAGGTTGATCTCGAACTCAATTTGTCGATCTGGTGGTAAGCCTGGTAGTTCGTCGGGAAACACATCGGGGAACTCATTAACTACAGGAATATCTTCCATGCTGGGGCTGCCTCTCTCTGAATCCACTACATATGCTAGGAACGACTCACAACCTTTTCTAAGTAACTTCTTAGCCTGAATAATTGTAAGAAATAGTCGCTCTTGCCTCTGTCCCTTAAATACTACCTTCTCTCCACTCTTCGTCTTTAAATTCACTCTCTTGGTCTTACAATTTATCTGCGCGCTATTCTCTCCTAACCAATCCATTCCTAAGATTATATCAAATTCTCCCAGCTTGAAGAGTATCAAGTCGGCCGAGAACTTATATCCTGAAATATCAATCTCACATTTTGGACAAAATCGATTCACAGGAATCTTCTCTTGGTTCGCAATTACCACATTTACTACCTCACTCATAACCGTTTTATCACATTGGATCTTATCAACAAAGGATTCTGTTATGAAAGATCTTGTGGCTCCCGAATCAATCAATACTTTGGCTTTGACATTATTGAGTAAAAGTGTACCTGCTATCACCTCAGAATTCTGAACAGCATCTTTCATCTTTAGATCAAATGTCCTTGCTGTTGCTTGCGGGGTTGGTGCGGGTGGTGGAGGTAATGCCAATACCTCAGCTGGCACGCTTGCACTGGTACTTGCCACGTTCATCAGAGCTCTGACTGGTCCTGTTGCCTTACATTCCCTAGCCATGTGTCCAGTCTTCCCACATTTGTAGCACGTAACTCCTGGCTTCGGCATCTTGCACTCATTTGCCAAATGTCCCTTCTGATTGCACCTATAACAGGTCATACTCAGCTTATTGCATACTCCGGGGTGCCTTCTTCCACAGTGCTTGCATTCTGGCCTCTGGAACCTGTTTTCTCCAACTTGCCCTTGGTTTGCCTGATTGTTCCCTTTTGATTCTTGCCTTTTGCCCAAATTTCCTTTCCTTTGAAAATTTCCGCCCTTCTGGAAACCAATCCTCTTTACATTCCGATCTTGCGAACTTCCAGCTTCAGACTTTTCTCCATAAAATGGAACCTTCCTCTTCTTGTTATCCCTCTCTTTCCTTGACTGCATCCCATTATTCTCAATCAGAGCAGCTTTCTGTACTACTCCCGCATAAGTCTCAAGTTCAAACATAGCCACCCTATCTCTGATCCAAGGCTCCAATCCTTGTTGAAATTTCTTTGCTTTTTCTTCCTCAGTGCTGGTATACTTTGTCACAAACCTTGACAACTCAGTGAACTTCTTCTCATATTCCAGTACAGTCATGTTCCCTTGTTTTAACTCAAGAAATTTTAGCTCCATCTGATTCTGCATGTACTTAGGGTAATACTTGTCCAGAAATAACTTCTTAAATCTTTCCCAAGAAATCTGCTGAGTGACTTCCATAACATTTACTGATTCCCACCAATAAATGACTTCTCCCTTCAAGAAGTAAGTGGCATACAGCGTCTTCTGATCGTCCCCTAACTGTACCAACTCAAAAGCCCTTTCCATCTCCTTGATCCATGTGTTTGCTATCACTGGATCAGTGGTATCCTGAAATACAGGTGGATTCACATTCTGAAAAGCCTTGAAAGTGACAATTTGTCTTGGTGGTACTGGTGGTTCAGGTGGTTGATATGGCTCACGGTTATCTTGGTTTTCAATTCGTTGTTGAAGAGTTAATTGTTGTTGAGCTATAGCATTGGTTTGCTGTTGCAAGGTTTCCAGTAGTTGAAGAATATTTGGGTCTGTGGTGAAGGTGGTTGTTGGATTCTTCTTTTTGGGAGGCATGATCCTGAAATAAGAGTTGTGTTATAACAAATATGAATGATAAAATGATTCGAGGGTATCGCATGGCATTCTTGTTTACATATGGGGTCACGTTTCCAAATTAAGCAGATATGATGATAAAAACATAAAATAACAGTTGAGAGCAAATGGAACAATAGCACATAATTATTGAAATTTTAAAGGTCACAGTACATAGGATTGGGACATAGTCTGATTCTAGAAATAACAGGCTTATTTAAAGGAAAGACAGAAGCAACTGGGGATTCCTTAGAGTTTGATAGTACAACAACATGAAAGGTAAATGGAAAGAACTAAGGCTCCACTCCATCTGAACGGGGCTTGGTAGACTTTTCCTCTCGAAGTGTCTTCACAATGCTCTGGAGCTCATCCGCCACCATCTGAATGACATACTGGCTGGTACGGTCCCGGTGCGCTGGCATCTCTTCAAGCTTAGTGTTGACGTACCCAACCAAGGTCTCAAGTCTCGCAATCATCTGCTCCTTGGGCTTCCCTTCGTAGTTTCGACTGTCCGGATACACGTTCTTCAGTCGGTCTATCAGTCGGTCGTACTTGCCCTGAAGCATGTCGAACTCGCGCCTCAACTCAGCATACACGGAGAAAGCAATAGTGTCGTCCGACCCAGAGGATGACGAGGAATGCGCCCTTTGCTGACAACCAATAAGAGGAGTATTAATAATAATTTACTTTACCTACTCTCTCGCATAGTATCTATAACCTACTCACAAGTCCTATAACCTATTTGGGCTGTCCAGGGACTCTAAACCGTAGCTCTGATACCAAAACCTGTCACACCCCCAACTTAAATAGCAAAATAGTTATAGTTATTACATCATTTTAATGAGTACTACACAACCAAAATCCAAGATCTTACAGTTTAGGGTTTGGAACAGCCCAACACTATCAACTATTACATCTGATTACAAATACCGAGTCCTCACACAGCTATTATTACTTATTCTACCTGGGCTCGAACATAAGCATCCGCATCACAGGTCTTACGGGCAGTCTGCTTGAATCTAACCATGGCTGCTAGCTGTAATATCAGGGTAAAGCAAGAAGTGAGCCAAAAGCTCAACAAGTGCTAACAATACAACGCAAAGCATAAATCGAGATATACCTTTAGGAATGACAATGGAATGACATAATCAATGATAATCGAGAGATAAATCTTATGTGAGTTGGCATCAATTTGCTTGCATCAAAACAAATTTTAAAACCATTCTTAATCAAAATCATTTTATGACGCTACGGATTACAGCCGGTGATCAGCCGCGAAGTAATCCCGAACCTCGCTGGGTTCTAAAACATTATTGGGAATCCCTAGGCAACTTTTAAGCCTAATATAAGTGTGGAAAGGACTCGCGTCTCAGTCCAGATCCACCATTCAAGAAAACATTTGTCCCCCTTTGGGACTGAAAAATCCACGTTTTAATCATTTTAAAAACTGATGCCGATTTATGACAAAATTTCTTTCGACTGTAATTATTTTTATCAAGGGATTATAGATCAACTTGAAACACTGGAAATATGACTCTAAATCTCAGGGCCATGATCTACTAGACTTTACTATATTAGGGTAGTTGAGAGGTTTCCATAAACAAGAACTTAGACAAGGAAATTAAGCCAGGCTATTGGATAAGATGAAAGAGTAATGCCAAACTAGACTTAAAGCAACAGTTGTAGACAAGATATAGGTATTAGAACATCAAAAGATAGGCATCACTGGTTCCAATAGGATAAAGGTGTTAAAATATAAAGAAGGCGATCATCAGCTCAGTATATAACAGGGTGTCAAGCTTTAGGGTAAGGATAGGGTTATCAAACAATCATGAATGTATTTAAGAAATGATTGGCTTTTAGGTATCAAAATAAAGTTTCTATCGAGGCTATTTCAAGAGTTGAATCAAAGCATCAGGGTGCAACATCAAGATTTCTCAGGGATCAGTAGCATGATAAACAAAAGGATCAATAAGATATTATAACGCATCTCTAATTTATCATGGCATTAAACTATCATAAAAGACTTTTGAACTACTTGCAATATGTACTCGAGGGTTCATGGCATTTCTATGTAACTCAAAGATAAACAAAAGATACTCTTGATTTAAATATATCAAAATGACTCAGGATAATTGCATCGATATATATATGAACTGTTTACAGTAAATGCGAAGGTCAAGTTGAATCACTTGCCTTGAGATAGACTGGTCTGGTCTGACTGGTAGGAGCAACAACTGGAGCTTCACTCGACTTTTATGGCAAGTTTTCCCTCGTCTCGAGATCCTACATAATAATAATAATCCTCATTATAATATATTCTTTCCATCTTAACCTATTTACAACCCGAAATTAAACATGGATGGCACTTAGGCCTATACGCACTTAATTCATATCCACCTTTATATTTTCAAATGTACACATGTAACCACATAATCACATATCGTATATTAATACCAAATAACATCATATACACCATAATGCCACACTAGGCTTGGATGATCTCGACTCACCACTCAAGTTACTTGGTCGCTAACTAAACGAAGTCTTCGAATTTGGGCTTCCTAACTCAATGTGCCTTTCCTAAATTATCCAAAACCTATTGACCCTCACTTGTGCCTTTTGTTCTACTGACCTTATACTATCTTACAACTATGGTGGTCGACCTAATACTCACTTCTAAGTGTCCTAAAACTATGCGATAAGTGAAAGTGTTCACTGGTGCAAATTTCAGAATGGTAACTAAGGTTTCTTGAGTGCATTAGACACTCTTAAACTACAAGTTTTTCTTCAAAATTTTTACACAAGACTTTCCTGACCTAAGGGCATCTCACAAGCTTGATGTGGCTCAAAGGCCTGGCTTGGGCCTTCTTGGGCCTAAGCTAAAAGTCCAAGGTTCCCCTGTTTTTTTTCTGGGCAGAAAATGCCCTGACTTGAATTAACTTGTGACACGTGGTTCTAGCTCATATCCTATGAACTATGGTTGGAAAAACTTCTCTGACACACCCTCTAACTAAGGCCCAATTGGGCCTAATGAGGGCCTACCCATGACATGGCCAAATCTCCCTATTTCTAAGTTGTAACAAAACTGTCCCCTGCTGGACAGATTTTGTTATTCTACTTGTGCACCTAACCAAATGACATGCAAACCTCCAATCAACTCCTAAAACCTATTATATATTCCACATACTAACTTCTGGTGGCTTGGGCCTCAAAGTGCACATCAATGACATGGTCAAAACTCACTCTAAACCTCAGGGTACTAAACTGATTTTTCTGCAGAAACTATAACTCTCATTTTCCAAGGTTTTGACTTGACAAACCCAATTAACAACAACTAAATACTTAAACCAAGACCTATACTTGGTATTCTACTGAACTAACTCCCTTTTTCTCAAAATAACCTTGGTGAGATCATCCTTACCTAAGGTGCAACTATGGCAAAACGAAAGAGACTACTCTTAACAAATCGCAAATCTTCATGCTTTTGAAACAACAAGATATATATTTTTATAAAAGATAACCACAATTTATTACCATGCAACAAGAAGCATAAATCAATATTATCACATTATTCCTACTGAAATTAAGGCTCACTAACAAAATCTTTTCCAAATGATCAAAATCTTACAACAAACTAAGAGAATTCCACATGCATGCATGCCTTCGGGTTTTTCAAACCAAACAACATATTTTCTACATATATTCCATCTTAAAATTGACATGCAAGCCTAGCATAAGGTATACCTAGATGATCACTTAGCATGCAAGGAGTTTTATCAAATTTTCACCACAAAATTCAAGTCATTATCACATAAACATGCAAAAATTGAACAAAACAACAAGAATGATTTCAAGGACCATTCATTCGGCTCCCATATGGTCATGGCCGAATGAAATGGATGGAAATGGCCATTAAATCATCAAGAGTTTCCTTCTCAAGACTTGGCACTTATCCATTCATTGTAGTCCTCTCAAAAACAACCTTAAATCCATAAGAATCAAGATTGTATTTTGAGTTTCACTAAAACCTTTACATGCAACCCTTAAACTTAAACTTTCTACTCAAAACTCTTTGAAATATGAATGATCATGGTATGGAAGATAACATTTACTTGTATAAAGAGTAGAAGCTTGGTGGAGAAATGAAAAAAAATGGGGAGGGGTGGTTCTCGGCTAAAGGCCGAGAGTGAGAGAGAGAGAGCCGAGAGTGAGGGAGGAGGAGGGAGAGAAGAGTGAGTGTGGTGTGGGTGATGAGTAAAAATGATCATGACTTTGCTTGTCTTATGGTTTTTGTATTGGCAAAAGTGAGTGGAATTAGGAATTGACATGATTAGCCTTCCACTTGAACTTGGTTGAATTTGCATGCAAGGGTAAAGAAGGTATTTGGCTAGGAAATAAGAGTTAGTGGGGTGGTTATTGACTCTTTAGCCCTTTTGGAATGTATGGAAGGAATTTGCATGCAAGGATAACTATGGAATTTGCTAATTATATTTATAAAGATTTATTTTTATAAAATAAAACACAAGTTCAAAAATTATAAAATTTATACCATAAAATAACTTGGATTTTTAGAGATTTTATAAAGTCACTTTCAAAATTTGTGAACAAAATATCTTTTAAAAGAAAATTTCTCCAAGGCTTAGAATATTCCTTATAAATCAAAAGTAAAGGAAATAATTAAAATTTTGCTTTGAAAAAAAAAAAAATCATGTATTACACATAAAAATTTTATAATGCAGAAATTCTCGCTTACACAATCGTACAATAATTGAACATATTTTTATTCGGCTTTAATATTATACCAAATCCACAATTAATATTACACGAAAATGCCGGTCGTAACAGGTTTTGTTTTATTATCTTGTGTTATTACTGTGTAATCTCGGTGATATATAAACCAAGAGTAGCAATTAGAACAACAAGAAGACTAAGCAAATATTTTCTCAGAGAAACATTTGTAAGCTGTATCCTTAGCATTTCTCTGTAAGTTTAGTTGTTCTAATTTGTAAGCAGCTGTGAGCTATTCAAGCTTCACAGAGTTCTCTTGATATATATATATATATATATATATATATATCTAGTAGATACTTCCTAATCCACTAGAAAATTTTAAAGACTTGTGTTTTTATTACTTTGTGTTTTGATTCATATTTAACTTGTTATTCCGTACTTTGCAAATCAAAACACTGTCATATATATATATATATGTATCTTAAGTTAGAACATTTTACAATTCAGAAAAAGTTTCAAGAATTCCATTCAACCCCCCTTCTGTAATTCTTGTTGCATTGTTAGGGACTAACAATTGGTATCAGAGCAAGCTCTTAAAGAACAAAGAGTTTAAAGATTACAACAAACAACAAGATGAACCAGAAGGATGTTGGAGTCAAGATTCCTTTTCTGGACAAAGACAAGTACCATCACTGGAAGGTAAAGATGCATCTTCATTTACTTTCTCAAGATGAGGCCTATGTAGATTGCATAGAGAGAGGCCCTCATGTACCAATGAGAGCTGCAACTGGAAATGAGCCATCAGTTCCCAAGCCAAGGTATGAATGGTCAGATCCTGATATTGAACAAGTCAGGAAGGATAAGAAGGCCATGAATATTCTGTTTAATGGAGTTGACGGTGACATGTTTAAAAACATCATCAATTGCAAAACTGCCAAGGAAGTTTGGGATACAATTCAGATTATCGGTGATGGCACTGAACAAGTTAGAGAAAATAAGATGCAGTTACTAATTCAACAATATGAGCATTTCCACTTTGAAGAAGGTGAAACTCTCACTAATATCTTTAATAGATTTCAAAAGCTAGTAAATACTCTAAAGCTGCATGGAAGAGTCTACCAAACCAAAGATTCTAACCTCAAATTTCTGAGATCCCTACCAAAAGAATGGAAACCAATGACAGTCTCCTTGAGAAACTCACAAGAATACAAGGAGTTTACACTAGAGAGACTGTATGGCATTCTAAAGACTTATGAGCTTGAAATAGAGCAAGATGAAAGAATGGAGAAAGGGAGAAAGAAAGGAGGATCCACTACACTGGTTGCTGAGTTAGAAAAAGAGAATGAGATGAAGATAGAAGCTGTTGAGTCTACTTCAAAGGTCTGTGAAAATAAGGGCAAGGGGCTAGTAGCAGAAAATGAAGATTATTTGAGCCAAGATGATATGGATGACATTGATGAACATCTAGCATTTATTTCCAAAAGATTTTCCAAGCTCAAATTCAAGAAAAACTTTGGAGCAGCTAAGCCAAATAGAAACATGGTGGATAAATCAAAATTCAAATGTTTCAAATATGGCTTGGCAGGGCACTTTGCCAGTGAGTGTAGAAAGTCAGATTCCAGCAAGAAAAAGTTTGAGCCTGTGTGTTAGGTCCCAATTTGTTTGTAGAAGGGGGGTTGAATACAAACAGTACCAAATAATCGAATTAAATGCGGAATAAAAAATGTGAAACAAAATTCAAGTTAAATAAAAATATTATTAAACTTGAAAGGTGTTACAACAACTGTATCGATTACAAGGAATTAATCTCAAATTAATTATCACAAATTTAGAATAAATTCGACATGAACTTTTTCTATTTTTGCAATAATTAGAATCAAATGCTAAACGCGATTTGAGATTAAGTTCTAGGGATTTTGATCCGCTAGATTGTTACACAAGAACAAGATAAATAATTCTAGTGGTTTGGATTTAACATTAACAAACTAGAATTTTGATCTTGATGTAAGCAGAGAAGAAAATAAAATGTTTGAAGGCGGCTGCTTTCTTTTCTTTGTTCTTGAAAATGAGTTCTGGATATTTAGTTGCTGCTTCTCTGCTCTTTTTAATCAACAACCGAATGGAATTGAATTGGCATGACAATCCTATAGCTGGCAAGACTTTCGGTAGGACAATTGATTGAACTAGCAAGACAATCTGAATGAACTAGCATGACAATCAGAATGAACTAGCAAGACAATCCTTCTCCTAGTGTAACTTTCGGTGAGACTATTGAAAATGGCCTAGCATGACAATCGGTATGACAATCCTGATTGTCATGCTAGTTCATTTTCAATTGTCTTGTTGATTTAATGCAGATTTTAATCCAATTTAAATTCTGAAAATTCCTAAAATTAATTCTGAATTAATTAATCAATTAATTTAATTAATCAATAAATTAATCTTTGCAGATATAATTTATTTTCTTAATTAAATTAGATGACTTAATTAATTAATAGAGAATTAATTCTAGTCTTCAACAACACCCATCCTTCTGCAGATCTTCTGAAAATCACTGAAAATTATGACTCAATTCCACCACTTCAATGTTGACACTCGATGTACTGTCTGGTTCATGAGTGACTAACTTCCGTGACGTTTCTTCATGTCTTGACTTTGACACTTTGATTTTCTTCAGATTAAATCCTTGTAATTAATGATACTCTGACGAGATCTTTGTCACTTGATTAAATCCACGATCTTGATTTATATCACTGAGGCATGATCAACTTCTTGAACTTCTTCCAGTGAATTAACTCCTCAAGTATGTAGATGAACCTTGTTTCTGAATCATTTGACAGATATTACTTTGCGAGATCTCTCTGACGGTCGATCCACTATTTACTTATTACATTCTTATTTGAGTTGAGTTGAATCCTCGAATGTACAAATAGGTCTCTAACATATGACTTACAATCTCCCCCTATTTGTTTGTTAGACAATAACACACAAATACCTAGAGGATAACTCAACTAACAAATAAGAAAAAGATATAAACATACATGCAAAGTAAATAGCAGAAAAGTTCTGGATGAGATTTAACATTTTCCAGATTCCAAGTAGATGTTCCTCTAGACTGAACATATCTTCAAGTAGTTCCATCTTCATTTGTACAACCACATTTCCTGTTGAGAAGCCCATATCTCTTGCTTCTCCCCCTATGAGAATCAACTGATTAAAGAAGATCACCTTCGTTTTACCACCTCTCCCGTACAATAGGATCCGCAGATAAAAACCAATGGTACTCCCCTAACTGCTTCTTCCCTTACTAGGAAATCACCTTGTGTTTACCACCTCTCCCGTACAATAGGATCCGTAGTTAGAAACAACAATGGTGTGGTGTAGTGTACATGTAGGATCTTTTTCTTAATCCCTGCTATTTCTCCCCCTTAGTTGAGGAATCCTCCAAACTATTACTTAAGCTTTTATCTCCCCCTTAAAGAAGGAATGTATGCCATCGTCAGAAGGAGTTCTCATATTTCACTTGGTTGGAAAAGAAATAACAAGTAGTTTCACTTTCTTCCTCACTGTGAGTGTGTGATCCTATTTAGTGTACCTCACATGTGTTTCACTCTTCTCTCCACTCGTGTTTACACTCATTCTCACAAGTGTATCACTCTTCTCTCATAGCTCCATAATCCAGCTGTACCTGCAAGGAAAATCACCTTAGCCATCCTTAAGGAGGTCACAGGTGGTGCAATGGGAGTTCACAAATCCACATCCTTGTTAAACTCGTCAGATGAATCTGAGTCATAATTTACAAGTTGCTAGTTTCCTTTTTAGGGTTCCAGATTTGAATTCTGGGAAGGTAAACAATGATCCAAAGAATTTAGCATAAAGATCACAGTTCCCTTCTAATGCATGTGAAGACATTTCCTTGTGACTCATCAGGTAATATCTGAATCATTGTCAACAAGTTGCCGATCTGCACCTATGTCAGATCCACTATCCGCAGATGCATCCAGGGGATTTAAGCCTGGGGAGGTAGACACTGACCACTGACATATGGCTTTTGGATCAGTATCCTCTCCTAACACCTGTAAAGGCAATTGGTCCATTAACGAACCTTGAACAATCGAATCTGACCTTAAAATGGTCGAAACTCTTGTTTCCGTCAACTCATCCTTTGTGTGTGTAACCTTTCCTTGTGCATTAAGAATTGTTTATATTTGAGGTGGTGACACTACATCGGATACCTTGGCCGACAGGCAAAATTCAATAGACGCACCCTGTTGAGAGAATGAATCTAGTAACTGTTTTTGTGCCTTTTCAGCCATTACATCTTTTTGAGAAGATGTATGGGGGCTAGCAGTTGTCTCGGTTTAAATACTACTCATCTATGTAGGAGACAGAGCTACTGGGTTGACTACAGAACCTTCCTTATGTGGTGCACTAGGCACTATCTCCCTCACGCTCATTCATACTACTTTTAGTGGTAAAAGAGTGTTGGTTGGTTCTGTTTTTGTGTTTGTCTTTACAGTCTGGGATAGACGTTGTGGGTTTTCAACCTCATGACTGTCAATGAAAGAAAGTCATTGGAGACTGAACCTGTATCATAGAACATATGATAATAGAGAGAAAATGATTTACAATAGTGATTTCAAAAGATTTTACATGAAATAAGAAATCACTAACATAGAAAGAAGTTTAATTTTTGTTTTTCAAAATGAATGAGTTTTTGATAAAACATTGATCACTTAGCGTAAAGTCTAAGTAATTCTCATTCATGTCAAAAGCTTACAAATATCTGCAACATAATGTTAACAACATATCATTGACCGATACTTGTCAAGTACTTTAGATACTAATTGTTATGTTGCATAATCAATATATCACTGCACATATAAAACAATATGATTGTGCCTAGTGATAAGATAGTTATAAATATGACGACTCTACTTATTCATATAAAACTGTAACTGCAGTTAGAGTGCCATACCATGTCCTTGACGATTGCTTGAGCAGTATACTAGTTCATACCAACCTGAAGTGAGATTGTGAAGAAGAGATTGCATAGTCCAATAGATCTGCAGCTGCAAAGTCCATGAACTGTGGTGCACTGACTTCTTCTTTTAACTCACCAATCAGGAGTACACTTGTACACATCTTACTAGAGTACAATTCCAAGTGTAATGTGCAGCAGGTGCCTGATATGTCGTAATATTCTCAAGTCTCGTCACTGGTGCTATATGTTAGATACTGCTTCCTGATAATAACCTAGCACAATATACAAAATTACAATGATAACATTCCCAGCTTGCAAACAGCCATATCCCTCAGATAAACCTTTGTTGTTATCTCCAAAGGTAATTAGGGGGCCAGCTTTCTCAATCCACATTTGATAGCAGGGCTCTATCTCCGGTCATATGTCTTGATGGTCCACTGTCAAGAATCCACACTACCGATTACACCTGTTTAATGCCCTGCACTTCAAATGGATTAGACCTTCTTCGGAACCCAAACTTGGTTGGGCCCGGCATACTTGTAGAACTGTCCTTTGTCAGGCAAAACAACATTTTTAATTTTAATTGTCTCAACTTTCTCAATGACTGAACATTTGACCTTGTAAAAAGCGTTACCAAATTTCTGTTTAAGCTTAGGCACAAATGTCTCCTTTCTAGCCTTAGAAGGACTAGCAGTCTTAGACCTATCATGCTTCTTGTTATTCACATGCTGACGAGGAGTAGTCTAATCATTAGACACATGCTTACCATTAAAATAAGCATACATCATATTAAAAGCACAAGACATACAATTAGCAACACCACATGCTTTATGAGAGTGATTAACAACAGGCAATTTATGCATGGTAGACATGGCATTATTGTTATCCAACTCATGTGTGTCTGAGTTAGTCTCAGTTGCTTTCACAACTTTGACTGGAACTTTCGACTCACTTAACTTGGAAACAATCTTCTCATTAGCATGATCCTCAGCACGTATTTCTTCTTGAATAACAGAAGAGGTCGCATCAAATGGTTCAGCAATTGATGCTTTATAGAGGGGTTCATCAACACCCTTAAGCATATGTGGTACTTCCCTCCCTTTAGCACAGACATGAGGAGGGGAGTTTATGCCTAATTCTCCAATAGCAGCATTGTAATCATAACCTATTCCAGATGTTTGATTAACAACTTGCTTACTGTAGAACTCCTTAGCTTTCGAACAAGAATTGAAGTAGGCTCTAACCTTAGTCTCAAGACCGGTGATCTTGTCTTTGAGAATAGTTTCGAGTTTTCTATAACAGTCAACTCTATTCTTTAGAAAAGATACCTGTTCTTTTAATTTGTCTTGATTAATATGCACAAGTCTTAATTCATTGACCTCTTTCTCAAGGTCTGTGATCTTTAAACTTAACAGTTCATTATCACGACGTGCACAATCTAAGTTACCTCTTAGATGATAAACCATTTCAGCATCAGAAAGTTTTACCTCTATTCTTGACGATGAAGCTTTTCCATCAATAGCCATAAGAGCAAGATTTCCTTCATCTTCATCTTCACTGTCAGTATCATCCCAGCTTCTTCCCTTTGCCAGATAAGCCCTTTCAGAGTTCTTTCTTACTTGCTTTGGCTTCCTACATTCAGTGGCAAAGTGTCCCAACTCATTGCAGTTATAGCATCTAATGGTGCTTCGATCAACCATCCCTGTTTTGTACCCACCACTGCTGGTGTTAGAGGATGAAGATCCACCTTTCTGGAATTTGTTGTAGTTGGACTTGTACTTAAGCTTGGGATTCCTCTTGAATCTGACATGGGAGAATCTCTTGACAATTTGGGCCATTGATTCATCTTCCAATTGCTCCAGCTCTTCCAAGGAATAAAAATCATCACTTGATTGATTTGTAGTAGGAGGATCATATTCTGCTACTAACTCATTTTCCTCACCCTTGGAAAACTGTACCATTCTTTCTAACTGTTGAAATTGTTGTTGTTGTTGACCTTCAGCTACAAGTGCAGTATATGTGCTGACCATTCTATCCTTCCCGTAGACTTCCTTCTGTTGAATCTGCTCCAACTCATAGGTTTTTAACACTCCATAGAGCCTGTACAAAGAAATCTCACTCAGATCTCTAGCTTCTCTAATGGCAGTGATTCTATGTTCAAGATGAGCTGGCAGTGTTAAAAGGAACTTTTTGTTGACCTCCCTGATTGAATAATACTTTCCATTGATGTTCAGGTTATTGATCAACGCATTGTACCTCTCAAACACTTCAGTAATTCCTTCTCCTGGATTTGATTTGAAATGTTCATATTCAAAGGTTAGGATTTCCAACTTGTTCTCCCTAACTTCCTCTGTGCCTTCATTAATCACCTCAATAGTTTCCCACATGTGTTTGGAATTTTTACAGTTCATCACATGTCTGTTCATCAAGGGATCAAGGGAATCAATTAATATTAATTGAAGGCTGGCATCCAAGGAGGCTTCTTCCTTCTCAGCAGGAGTAAAATCTTCAGGCTCTTTTGGATAGGTTCTAGCTTCAGTAGTCACCACACCATCTATTATTACCTCCGGTTCAATAACCATCAGAGTTTTTATACCCTTCTTTAACAAGTTTGAATATTTGGGATTTGCAACTTGTAAAAATAATAGCATCTTCTTCTTCCACATGATATAATTCTCTTTATCAAATTGTGGAATTTTAACGGTTCCAACTTTATGTGAAGTCATTATGAATTTTTGAATAAAATAAAAAATTCAAGGAGTTGAAAAATCACAAAAGTCTAGGATCTTGATTTGTTCGTTAATCAGAAGGCTCTGATACCAATTGTTAGGTCCCAATTTGTTTGTAGAAGGGGGGTTGAATACAAACAGTACCAAATAATCGAATTAAATGCGGAATAAAAAATGTGAAACAAAATTCAAGTTAAATAAAAATATTATTAAACTTGAAAGGTGTTACAACAACTGTATCGATTACAAGGAATTAATCTCAAATTAATTATCACAAATTTAGAATAAATTCGACATGAACTTTTTCTATTTTTGCAATAATTAGAATCAAATGCTAAACGCGATTTGAGATTAAGTTCTAGGGATTTTGATCCGCTAGATTGTTACACAAGAACAAGATAAATAATTCTAGTGGTTTGGATTTAACATTAACAAACTAGAATTTTGATCTTGATGTAAGCAGAGAAGAAAATAAAATGTTTGAAGGCGGCTGCTTTCTTTTCTTTGTTCTTGAAAATGAGTTCTGGATATTTAGTTGCTGCTTCTCTGCTCTTTTTAATCAACAACCGAATGGAATTGAATTGGCATGACAATCCTATAGCTGGCAAGACTTTCGGTAGGACAATTGATTGAACTAGCAAGACAATCTGAATGAACTAGCATGACAATCAGAATGAACTAGCAAGACAATCCTTCTCCTAGTGTAACTTTCGGTGAGACTATTGAAAATGGCCTAGCATGACAATCGGTATGACAATCTTGATTGTCATGCTAGTTCATTTTCAATTGTCTTGTTGATTTAATGCAGATTTTAATCCAATTTAAATTCTGAAAATTCCTAAAATTAATTCTGAATTAATTAATCAATTAATTTAATTAATCAATAAATTAATCTTTGCAGATATAATTTATTTTCTTAATTAAATTAGATGACTTAATTAATTAATAGAGAATTAATTCTAGTCTTCAACAGCACCCATCCTTCTGCAGATCTTCTGAAAATCACTGAAAATTATGAATCAATTCCACCACTTCAATGTTGACACTCGATGTACTGTCTGGTTCATGAGTGACTAACTTCCGTGACGTTTCTTCATGTCTTGACTTTGACACTTTGATTTTCTTCAGATTAAATCCTTGTAATTAATGATACTCTGACGAGATCTCTGTCACTTGATTAAATCCACGATCTTGATTTATATCACTGAGGCATGATCAACTTCTTGAACTTCTTCCAGTGAATTAACTCCTCAAGTCTGTAGATGAACCTTGTTTCTGAATCATTTGACAGATATTACTTTGCGAGATCTCTCTGACGGTCGATCCACTATTTACTTATTACATTCTTATTTGAGTTGAGTTGAATCCTCGAATGTACAAATAGGTCTCTGACATATGACTTACACTGTGGATTATAAACAGAAATATTTTGAGTTGCTCAAATAAAAGGAAAGGGCTTTCATTACACAAGAAAATGACTGGGCAGCATATGGTCTGGATGAGGATGATGATGTTAGCTATGTAAATCTAGCCCTAGTGGCCAAGTCTGATGAAATTGAGACAAGTTCTTCAAGTAATCAGGTAATCACCACTAACCTTGCACATTTATCTAAAACTGAGTGTAATGATGCAATAAATGACATGTCTACAGAATTATATCATTTGCGTGTTATACTTAAGTGTCTTACTAAGGAAAATGCTAAAATCAAAGAAAATAATTTGTTTTTAAGTGAGAGGAATAATGTGCTAGAATCTCAGTTTATTGATTTGAAAAATTGAGAACTGAGTGTAAAATTGCTAAGGATGAATTAACTGAGTCCTTGAAGAAAGAAGAGATCTTGAAGAAGCAGCTTGAACGAGAACAAGAGGTGATTAAGGCATGGAAAACATCTAGAAATGTTCATGCTCAAATCACCAAAGTTCAAGGTATTGAGTCCTTTTGTGATGCAGCCTGGAAGAAGAATAAGGAGAAGCTGGAATCCAATTTGGTTGAAGGATTGCTAACAGATGTGGACTCGATGGATGATGAGAGTCATCCGTCGGATAACCAAAAGGATTATCCGTCGAGTGACATAAATCCTCATCCGTCGGCTGTAAGTAAACCTGTGAGTAATGCCAAACTTGCTGTAACACCCCCAAATCCGGGGTCGGGGATCCGGGTTGTCACGAGTTTCATTTCCCTTAATAACACCCAATCTTCATAAACAATCAACTACTCTGTACTGTGACCCCACAATAAACACACACACCACAAGTTATAGTCTCAGAGATGAATATCCAAAAAATAACACGAGTCATTTTATTCCATAATTATATGCCATTACACCTTAAAAGGGTTTCTGAATAAATTTACATTTCTTTGCCATTATTACAATTCATAAAGATACATAAGTCTGGTACATCAAAAGTTGAAAGCCTGGCCTATTGGTAGTTCCTACCTCAGCGACATCGACATCGACGCTTATAGGAAACTGCGGAATGTTTCCTATCCGCTCGTGAATTGGGAGCTTGGTCATGTTCATCTTGTCTATCTGATGTTGTGTGATGAAAGAAGAAAGCAAGGGTGAGCAACAAGCCCACCAAAATAATATGTATAATGATTAATAATATATGAGCATTCTCATAGTATTCATGAAAGCCTTGGTCAAGAAGAATTGAACCAAGTTTGACCTCTTAATGCGACCAAGTCGCAAAATATTTAGTATATATATATATATACTTTTCAAAATTTTTAAATCCTCTTCCATGTATAATATACACAGAGTTCCAGTTTATAACTGTATAAAAATATCGTTGCAAGGTGATCTCATATATCTAACCTTGTCTCAACGTTTTTGTGAAAATCTTTGTCATGCATAAGATAATCATTAACCAGATATAAGTTGAAAAGATGAAGTTACAAGATACTCCAATATACTTATATCTTTTCCGAATACTACTTGAACTACCACCATTCAAGTTATAATTAGTTCATCCCATAGATGAAGCTACACGACAAAACTTGTATAGAATTAATCTTTGAAATATCATCAAAATGAAATGAAGTTACGAGATACTTCATTTGATGAAAACATCATTTTGAAAACTCGACCCTGCCAACACTTAACAATCGTCCAGCCGTAGCCTTTCTATCGAAGTACTCTGGGTAGTGTTGCAGAAATATCCAATTGGATGATGAACTCATTACAGGAGTTTGCCGCGCCAGGAAGACCACTTACGATGATCAGTCGCAGTAGTGCAACCCCACCATTTTCTTCATGTAGAGGAGAACCTGTCGGATTTACTTGTCAACCGAACACTGGACTCCTAAGGAATGGACCGTCTTAGCAGAACTTCCAGGCCATTTGGGCCAATTTAATAAGGCTGGGCCGGCGCCACTCGACCACTTACGCCACTCCTAGTTCAGATGAAATCCATGACTCTGAAACGTAAAGCTTGTCCCCCCTTTCCCCAGGTAGAAACTCGTTGATACGGCTCCACCAGGAAGTCGTATCTAGTTGGAAAGGAAAACTCACCGATATTTCCCAGGCGGTGCCTGTTAATGGATTAACTTGTTCTAAGAATTTTACTTCCCGAGTGTTGGGTAAGTAATCAAAAACTCTTTTATCAAAACAGCAACCTTGTTGCGAATATAAGAATACATCACGGAGCCGGATCCCTCAGATTTTTGAGCGAGTATTTAAATCCCCTTCGAAAGGAAGATCTTAAATTTGAAAACGAGTTTTGGGATCCGCTCTAACTTTTAAAATCATTTTGAAGACTCGAAAACATTTTTAAGAATGTTTGGAGTAATGCAGATTTAATAAAATAAATCAGTCCCGATATATTAGAAAATATCTGAATATTATTATTTAAATAATATTCCCACAAGGATAATCCTTATAAAAATAATTGAAGTAGAAGTTTTAAAATTTATACTTGAAATGAATAATAAATAACCAAAGATATACTTATACGAAAATACGATCTTTATTTGAATAATTGAAAATAAGTTTGATTATCGAAACATTATTCTTTAATAAAATAAAGAAAATTATTTAATAAAATAAGCGGAGTCATAAGTCCTCGAATGAATATTCAAAACAATATTCATTAAATAAAATAAGAGGAGTCATAAGTCCTCAAATGAATATTCAAAATAATATTCATTAAGTGAAATAAAGTTATCGAATAAACCTTATTCGAATAATAGTTTTAAAAACTATTTATATATATATAAATATATATATATATAATATACTCGGGAACATCGTCTCCCGGTTTAGAAAATATGTTCACCTTTGGGTCCCCTATACTAAGGGCATACGCAAATACTGCTTATCTCTAGCATAGGTATTATGCAACGTATAAGCAATTGAACCAACAATTAGATATCAAGATTACGAAACAGATATGCATATATACCATATCAGCATGCTCCAATATATCGCAAAATTTGCTAATAACAATCATGCACTTATCATAAGATAATGCATATACATATATTTACATCACAACAACAGTATAACGGGTAGAAAACTTGTCTAAGCGACTGGGGGTGATAAAAGGCTTGGGACGAGTCTGGTAACCTATAAACAATATATAAGTTGGAATTAAACCAAAGTCGCTTATGAATCTATACCTTAACCAATTAGACCTTAACGTTCGCTTTTGCGCTTAACGATTCACTTAAGTCGCTCGAGTACCCTCGGCTCCACCATTTTTAATAATTTAACCATTAAGAGTTTTAAGGCGATTCCTTCGCACGTACCTTACCAACTGCCTAATCCACTTTACTTAATTGTTTCATAATCCAATTAGTCATTTAATGTCCTTAACCAATGTTTCAAAGTAAGGCGAGGGGTAATGGTTCGTTCGCGAAACGCCGTTACTTAAAACGGTCGTTTCTCCTAAACCGTATATCGGATTCAAGCGAACCACATATCCAAACGAAGCTCATAACATGAACTATCTAAACATGGAAAAGGTTAGAATATTTGAATGAGTTCACGGGTCCTAAAGTTAAGAACAGAACAGTTAAGGAAAATCGGGCATTATGACGTTTATGTTTACGCGATTTCCAATTTAATTAACACTCTAAATTATCATCAATTCACTCACAACCACCAATACAACAATATTCAACCATCATACTACAAATTCAGTCCCCAACTCCAAGTTTTACCAATTTATCCAACCAATCAAAGACCCAATATTTAAAACCAATACAAATCCACCAAAACTACTTATAATCAAAGATCAAGCCTTAATACTAACAATGCTTCAATAAAACTTAATGGAATCATAAAATCAAAGCTAGGGTTTGAAGTTGATACCTTCCTTGGTAGGTGTTAAGTTGCTAGGAAGCCTTAGGGAGCCTTAATCTAACCTCCTACAAGCTTGATCTTTCCAAAGAAATCAAGAACACAAAGTTAGGTTTTGAAGTTTCTAAAAGTCATATTGAAAGAACTGTCAAAACGAGGGTCTTATCATGATTATTTGGATGAGACTTGTGAATAAGAGTTGTAGGCCATCTCAATACCTTTCCAAAGAGCTATAGAACATACTATTTCAGTGAGTATTGAAGGAGATATGGTAGTTTGAAGTTGCTGCTCTGATTTTGGCCGAGAGCTTGCTTCTTTAAAATGAAAAGTCAAGTTTGTGTTATGATTTTTTTGTTTTGTTTCTTTGTTTATGGCTTGGCTAATTTTGAGGATTTACCATGGTAAAAAATGAATGGCTCACAATCAACCAACAACACACTTCTTTTTGTCATGCTTAGGTCATCATTCTTATGTCATCCAATTGCCACATGTCTCTTCCTTGTGGTTTGATGATGTCACAATCCTTGGCTTCTTGTACAAGCTTGTCTCTTGGTCGTTTCTTTGTTTTACGGTTCGCTTAACTTTCGTTCTCGTTCGTCGTTTGAGGGATCATATCCGGGATCTTATTACTTGGGTTCCCCTAAACTTTTCTCAATATTTTATATTCCTTTTTATGATCCCCTCTTAAAATCCTTGAATTGAAATCCTTTTTATCCTGTCACCTTATACTCAATTCTTTCGGTATCTGGTGGATTTTCGGGAAAAATCAAAGTGTTCGAATTTGGATTCTGACGATCTTTACATACACTTATATAACATATAGAGTACTAATAAGATCTCAGAATAACAATGAAAGAGCCCCTACAAAGTGTGGCATGAAAAGTTTTCTTATTCAGCATAATAAGCAAAATCACTATTCATAAGGGTTACAAAAAGTTCAAAATTTTTGGGGTTATTACACTTGCCAAGTTAAATGAAAAATATGGATCAATTTCTATAAACTTCATTTCAGGAGAATCTAGTTAAGTGAGGAAGGAGAAGAAAGTGAATGTTGGACATCTGTCTATCAAGCAATTGAATGACAGACTAGAAAAGATTGAGGTTAAAACATAGAATAAAAAGAAAAATAATAGAAATGGTAAAGTGGGGATTACCAAACATAACAATTACACACCTGATAAGTATGCTCCAAGAAAAATCTGTGTTAAATGTGGTAGTGTAAATCATCTGTCTGTTAATTGCAAAACTGTCATGCCTACTTCCATATCTGTGCCACCTCTTTTTCCCAACATGAATGCCATGCCTTCTATGCCTATAAATGTTATGTCTACGCAAAATTTGAATGCATAATTTGCTAATATGCCATTTGCACCTAATCCTTATTATGCTGCATTTAGTATGCCTCAAATGCCATTTAGCATGCCTTACTGGAATAACATATTTACTAGTAGCATGCCATTTCCTGTTAATCAAAGTGTGCAAGATAATTATGTTCTAATGAATGATTTCAAAGGTCCAACTCAAATGACTAAGGATGAATCTGATATCCCCAAGGTAAATGAGATCAAACCTAAGAAACAGAAGAAGAAAGCTAACAAGGCAGGACCCAAGGAAACTTGGGTACCAAAATCAACTTGATTTGATTTTAATGTGTGGAGGGAAATAGAAAGAATCTGTGGTACTTGGATAGTGGCTGTTCAAGACACATGACTGGTGAGTCTTCCCTGCTCATAGAGTTCAAGGAAAGAGCTAGCACAAGTACTACTTTTGGAGATGACATCAAGGTTTATACTGTGGGATATGGCTTGATTTCAAAAGACAATGCCATCATTGAGGAGGTTGCCTTAGTGGATGGTCTCAAGCATAATTTGTTGAGTATCAGCCAGCTATGTGATAAAGGCAATTCAGTAACCTTCAACTCAGAAGCCTATGTTGTGACAAACAAGAGAACCAACAAAGTGGTTCTCACTGGAGTGAGAAAAGGGAATATGTACCTAGCTGACTTCAACTCATCAAATGCAGAATCTGTTACTTGTCTTCTCAATAAAGCAAGTCAAGATGAAAGTTGGCAATGGGACAAGAAGCTATCCCATCTAAACTTCAAGACCATGAATGAACTTGTAAAGAAAGAACTGGTTAGAGGCATTCCTCAAGTGGAGTTTTCTAAGGATGTGTAATAACCCCAAAAATTTTGAACTTTTTGTAACCCTTATGAATAGTGATTTTGCTGATTATGCTGAATAAGAAAACTTTTCATGCCACACTTTGTAGAGGTTCTTTTATTGTTATTATGAGATCTTATTAGTACTCTATATGGTATATAAGTGTATGTAAAGATCGTCAGAATCCAAATTCGAACACTTTGATTTTTCCCAAAAATCCACCAGATACCGAAAGAATTGAGTATAAGGTAACATGATTAAAAGGATTTAAATTCAAGGATTATAAGAGAGGATCATAAAAGGAATATAAAATATTGAGAAAGGTTCAGGGGAACCCAAGTAATAAGATCCCGGGTATGATCCCTCAAACGATAAACGAGAACGAAAGTTAAGCGAACCGTATAACAGATCAGCAATCATTAGCCACGTAATTAGGAGTTAATGAAAGGGGTTAGTGGAGGATGATGTCATCACACCAACAAGAGGAGGACAAGTGTAACAAGATGACATAAGTAGATGACATAAGCATGACCAAATGGGAAGGGTTGGTTGGTTGATTGTGAGCCACACAATTTTTACCATGGTAAAAGGTTAATTAACAAACAAAAAGGAAGCTACCAAGCAAACACATTCATTTCTCTTCCCCCCATCTTCTTGCTCACGGTGTTTTAAGAAAAACAAGAAGAAAAATTTCCAAACCCAAGCTCCACTCAATCATATTTCAAGAGGTTTGTTTCTTTGGATCCTATATTTCATAACTAAGAAGAGCAAGTAGTTTGAGTGCTTGAATCAAAGGTTTTCTATCTCAAACAAATCATTTTAGTTTAGGGTGAATAGTAACTATTAAGAACAAATTTTTGATTCTTGATTTTATTTGTAAGGTCAAGGTAGCTTAAGCATAGATAAAGGCTTCCATGGCATTCCAAGGATCTTTCATGGATTAAAAGCTTCAAAGAAGGTATAAAACTTCAAACCCTAGTTTTACTTTGAATATTTAGGAGTGGTTTTGATTAATATAGTTCATGAGAAGCATGATGCTTGTGTGTTTAAATTTTGGTTGGGTCTGTAGTGATTTGGATGATTGAATCTTGTTTATAGTTAATGAAACTTAAGTATAGTTAGTAGTTCATGTTTGTGGTTGAATAAATTGGAAAATCTTGAGGATATGGACTGATGTATTAAGGTTTGGATGAAGTTTGGTTGTATTGGTGGTTATGGGTTGAATTATGGATGATTGGAGTAGTTAAACTTTGGTAATCGCGTAAACATAGCCGTCGTAATGCCCGATTTACCTTAGACTGCTTTTGTTCTTAACATCAGGACCCGTGAACTCACTGTTAGTGTTATTCCCAGTGGACTAACAATGAGATTTACAGAAGGGGGGTTGAATGTAAATCTCAAAACTTTTTCAAGTTTTGAGCAGTTTCTAAGGCTAAGTGTTTTAGTGAACAAATGTGTATGAATTGCTTGAAGCTAATACAGACAGATATATATTCAAACACAAATGTAAAGAACACAAAGAACTTAAAAACTTTTCTGGTGGATTTATTGTTCCACCAGAGATGTGTTATTTCAGAAAATCTGTGATTCAAAGAATTAAATCACAGCTGCGTTCTAGTACAAACTAGATCATTTTCTCTCTGGATTTTTCTAAACAGCTCTGGAAAATTTACCATCTAATTACTAGCTACTACTTGGTTTATATATCACCAAGTTTACAAGTGAAGACAAAACTGTAAAATACAATTAAAAGATTCTTCACATGTTTCTTCTTCATTTCTCTATCCAATGCAATTTAGGTTTAGCTGTGAATCTTTGAATACTTCCTTGTTTGCACCAGAATGGAAATGCTGCATTTTCTTGATTCCTTCTAGAGGCTGCCACATTCCAGTTTTTCTCTGTCAACCCATGTGCCTCTGTCAGCTTATGAATTGTCACTATTAACTGCTATTGAACTAGCATCCGTTGAAGCTTTCATCCGTTGATGACTTTATCCGTTGAAGCTTTATCCGTTGATGCATTAACATTTGAAGTTTTATCCGTTGAAGCACTCATCCGTTGATGGATGTTATCCGTTGAAGCTTTAGAGACATCCGTTGAAGGCCTTTAATATCAGTTGATACTACTTCACTTATACAAAATTACAAGGCATGAAATATTTACAATTAGCCCTCATATTTGCATATCCACTAGTAGTCAACATGACTGATAATTTCCCGCAACATCTAAGAATTACAACTTAAATACAGAGAATGAAATGTGCTACAATACTAAACTTATTTCTAAGTAAAGCTACTCCTTCAACGGATAGCCAAAATGGTCTTATCCGTTGAGGCTACTAACACTAGATTTCTACTTAAGTGTTTTGTTTAACTTATCATCAAACTAATACACATATTCCTAACAATCTCCCCCTATTTATGTCTACTAGAACCGTAGGCATAAATTTGGGTTTAACTTGATGATAACAAAACACTTATCAAATATATGAACTGAAATAAAGTAGAAATTCAAAAGTGCTACAAAAATGTGTATACTGAGATAGAATTGAAGAATTACATTGTTTCCAAGGGTGCTCCTTTAGCCTGAGTAGATTAATTTCTTTTCCTTTGATCCCTTGTTTTCTTCCCTAGCCTCCTGTCATTCTCCTCTATTTGGAGTTGGAGTTGTCTGTAGAATTCAGCTTCATCTTCTTCATTGATGTCCAACTTAGATTACATATCCTTGAGAGTTTCATTACTGTCAATCTTGAGCTGATCTTCAAGTCTGAAAAATCTTCTGACTCCTTTATTGTCTCTGAACTCCATCAACCAATGAGGTGATTTATGAACTGTAATTCCTCTCTCTGGGATGAGTAATGTTCTAGGCAAGACATTGGGCTCCCACCAAGTTTTCCTTATGCTGGCAATCTTGTTGAGAATCTCAGTTTTGGCAGTCCTGGTAAAGCCAAAATCCCTTTTTATAGCTGAGTAGACTCTAACCAAGGTAGAATAGCCTTCATTTAGAATTCTGTAAAGAGGCCAAGTCTTTTCCCCACTTCCTTTATATTTGAACACTGGTCTTTCTGGAAGCTGTCTGTAGGCATCTATTCCCCTTACTTCTTCCAGCTCATCCAGATAGAGTTCAATGTCTGTAAATTCCTTTATGTCACAAATGTGAACATAATCATCCTTTGAGGCTTGTGGCTTAGGCTTAGGCTTCTGAGTGAATTTGATTGAGGTTAGAGGGGGTGTTGATTTGATTTTTCTTTTCTGTTTCTTTGATGGTGGAGAAGTGGTTAAGAAAGTGGGCAATTTGATGGTGTCCCAATCAATTGGTTCCTTCTTAGGAGTGATTGTTTCACCATGGATGTTTATGAAGGGGTCAGGCACAATGGGTTCAGGAATAAAAGGTAGTGATTTGGATTTTGATTGGGTTTCTTCAGTTTTATCTACAATCTTCCTTTTTGCATTGGCCTTCTTTCTGTTCCCTTTCTGCCATTCCTTTCTTTCCTTGCTTCTTTCTTCCACATCATCATTAAGCATGTCCCCCATACCTACATCTTCACCCTTGTCTTCAATTTCTTTCTTTTCTTCAGCTTGACTTGACTTTAGCTATTTTTCAAGCTTTGCTTGTGCTCTTTTGTCAACCTTTAGCTTTTTACCTTCTTCCTTCAACCTTCTGGCTTCTTCCCTCTTGGCTATTGAGAATTTGGGAAGTCCTTGTATCACACTGATACTCTTTCCCTCTCTAAAGATAATAGCCATGTTCATTCTTTCAACCACATCCTTGGTCTCCTTGTGCTTCATGATATTACCACCCAAAACATTGTCTTCATCAGGCTTTGAAAGAGGAAAATCCACTCCTTTTGCGACTTGGTCGCGTTAAGATGTCAAACTTGGTTCATTTCTTCTTGACCAAGACTTTCATGAGTACTATGAGAATGCTCATATATTGTTAATTATTATACATATTATTTCGTTGGGCTTGTTGCTCATCCTTGCTTTCTTCTTTCATCACACAACAACAGATAGACAAGATGAACATGACCAAGCTCCCAATTTGCGAGCGGATATGAAACGTTCCGCAGTTTCGTGTAGGCGTTGATGCCGCTGTAGCTGAGGTAGAAATTACCAATAGGCTAGGCTTTCAACTTCTGATGTACCAGACTTATGTATCTATATGAATTGTAATAATGGCAAAGAAATGTAAATTTATTCAGAAACCCTTTTAAGGTGTAACGGTTTATAATTGTGGAATAAAATGACTTGTGTTATTTTTGGTATTCATCTCTGAGACTATAACTTGTGGTGTGTGTGTGTGTATATTGTGGGGTCACAGTACGCAGTTGTTGGTTGTTTATTAAGGTTAAGTGTTATTAAGGGAAATGGAACTCGTGACAACCGGGATCCCCGACCCCGAATTTGGGGGTGTTACAAGATGGACTGTGTGATGCTTTCCAAAAGGGAAAGCAAATTAAAGCATCATTCAGAAAGAAGCTTGATTCAAGAATTGAAGAACCTTTCCAACTGCTACACATGGATTTGTTTGGATCAGTCAATGTGTTGTCCAGTTCAAGGAAATTTTTTTACCTAGTAATTGTAGATGATTTCTCAAAGTTCTCTTGGACATATTACCTTAAGTCCAAAGATGAGGCTAGTGAAATCATCATCAATCACATAAGGCAAGTCAACAATCATCATGATTTCAAAGTTAGAAGAATCAGGAGTGACAATGGAACTGAGTTCAAGAATTCTGTCATGAGAGGATTTTTGAAGAAAATGGGATTTTGCATGAGTTTTCAGCAGCAAGAACTCCACAACAGAATGGTAGTAGAAAAAAAGAACAGATCACTTATTGAAACTGCAAGGACAATGCTTGAAGAATCTAAGTACCCAACATATTTCTGGGCTGAAGCTGTAAATACTGTATACTACACTCAGAATATTTCTCTGGTTAATCAAGCAAAATGCATGACTCCCTATCAATTGTTCAAGAACAAGAAGCCAACTAT
Source organism: Apium graveolens (assembly GCF_009905375.1). Classification (NCBI taxonomy): domain Eukaryota; kingdom Viridiplantae; phylum Streptophyta; class Magnoliopsida; order Apiales; family Apiaceae; genus Apium; species Apium graveolens. The sequence goes on from NC_133653.1 coordinate 160,633,737, forward strand.
AAATTTTCTTCATGTCTTTGGCTGCAAATGTTATATCTTGAGAAATCAAACTGATCAGAATGGGAAGTTTGATGCTAAAGAAGATGAAGGAATTTTTGTTGGATATGCTATTGGTAAAGCATACAGAGTCTACAATCTGAGAACCAACATTATTGTGGAATCAATACATGTTGTGTTTGATGATAAAAAGATTGAAGGACTACAAGATGGAGATTACCATGAAAGCCTCAAATTTGATAATGTGGAGATGCTTAGTGATGATAGTGATGATGAAAGTGATCAAGAAATAGTATGAAAGGATAATGCAGAAAAATCCACTACCAATGAAGCACAAAATTCAACATTTGTCGAGTTGCAAAATGCTTCATCCGTCGGGAGACAATCTGCTTTATCCGTCGGGAGTCAACTAGCTTCATCCGTTGGTACTCAAAATTCACCATCCGTCGGGTCATCAAAAGAAGCTGAAGGTCAGAACAGATCACTTACAGAAAGTTCCCCTTTCTCAAATCAAAGATCCATTAACTCAGGGCGAGTTTCTAATAACCAAAACTCAACCACACATCAAGACAACAATGAGGCCTCTTCATCTAGAGCTAATCTACCTCAACAAAGAAAATGGACAAAGGATCACCCTTTTGAGCTCATCATTGGTGATGTATCTTTTAGAGTTCAAACGAGGAGATCAACTCAAGAAGAATGTCTATATAGCAGCTTCCTCTCTAAGGAAGAACCAAAGAAGGTAGAAGAAGCTTTGTTGGATCCTGACTGGATTTTAGCTATACAGGAGGAGCTAAACCAATTTGAAAGGAATAAGATATGGAAGCTGGTACCCAAGCCTAAAGAAAAGAATCCAACAGACACCAAATGGGTATTCAGAAACAAGATGGATGAAAATGGCATAGTAGTCAGGAACAAAGCTAGATTGGTTGCTAAGGGCTACTGTCAATAAGAAGGAATAGAGTTTAATGACACTTTTTCCCCTGTTGCAAGACTTGAAGCCATCAGAATTTTCTTAGCTTATGCAGCCCATGCCAATTTCAAGGTCTATCAAATGGATGTCAAAAGTGCCTTCCTGAATGGATATGTGGAGGAGGAAGTCTATGTAAGTCAGCCTCCTGGTTTTGAAGATCCAAATTTTCCAGAATATGTCTTCTATCTTTTGAAAGCACTTTATGGACTGAAGCAAGCACCTAGAGCCCGGTATGACACTTTGTCAAAGTTTATTTTAGAGAATCACTTCACTAGAGGTACTGTAGACAAAACTTTATTCTTTAGAAATGTTAATGGCTCTAGTAAACTTGTTCAAATTTACGTAGATGACATTATTTTTGGCTCTACAAATGAAAAAGTTTGCAAAAAGTTTGCCAAATTGATGCAAAGTAAGCATGAAATGAGCATGATGGGAGAACTAACTTACTTTCTTGGTTTGCAAGTTAAGCAAGTTAGTGATGGAATATTCATTAGTCAAACTAAATACATTTATGATATTTTAAAGAAGTTTGATCTAATGGATTGCACATCTGCAAAAACTCCTATGGCCACTGCAACTAAGCTTGAATTAAACACTACTGAAAAGACTGAGGATATTTCAAGCTATTGAGGCATGGTTGGCTCACTTCTATACTTAACAGCTAGTAGGCCAGATATAATGTTTGCTACATGTCTTTGTGCTATATTTTAGGCTGATCCTAGAGAATCTCATTTAGTTGTTATTAAGAGAATTTTCAGATATCTCAAGGGAACACCAAAACTTCGCATTTGGTACCCTAGAGATTCTGGTTTTGATCTAACTAGTTATTCAGATGCAGATTATGCAGGTTGCATAATTGATAGAAAAAGTACAACATGAACCTGTCAATTTCTAGGAAACAAGCTTGTGTCCTGGTTCAGTAAAAAGCAAAATTCAGTTTCTACTTCTACAGCTGAAACTGAATATATTACAGCTGGTAGTTGCTGTGCACAGATTTTGTGGATGAAAAACAATTGCTAGACTATGGTCTGCAAGTGGAAAGGATTCCCATTCTCTGTGATAACACAAGTGTAATTGCCATCACTGAAAATCCAGTACAGCATTCAAGAACAAAGCACATAGACATCAAGTACCACTTCATAAGGGAACATGTAATGACTGGTACTATGGAACTACATTTTGTTCCAAGTGAAAAGCAGCTTGCAGATATATTTACCAAACCACTGGATGAATCCACCTTTTTAAGGTTGGTAAGTGAGTTAGGTATGCTTAATTACTCTTGAATCTTTACAAATAATTTGCAAGTTGTAATGCAGCCAGAAATTTAATTGATTTTTCAGTCTTGGATGAAATTTTGGCTAAGTCAAAATTTACATCTCGACGGATGATCATTATCCATCGAGTTTGATCGTCCATCGGTATATAATCTGTTAATAAAATCAATTATTTTTGGCATATTTTATGTCTCAACGGATAACTGATTTATCCTCATCTATCGAATTGTCTTATTCTTAGCCGTTAATTCCCTGAACATTATCCATCGAGTATACTTACAGTTTGTAAGCATAACACGACGGATAATTGATGGAATTTTTATAGTTTATTTATTAAACGGCTATTTTGGGAAATTATTATTGGTTACTTTATTTTACTTTATTATTTTTGACAGTTATTTTCTGAGAGAGTATAAAAGCACAATTTATTTTCACTGCTTTTCTTTTATCATTCTCAAATCATCTGCTCTAACTTCTCTCTTTCTCAAAAGCACTTACTCTCTCTCTGCAAGTTTTTACTCTCTAACAATGGCACCGGTCGTCAAGATTATGTCTTAAACTGGATTTATCTACGAGAAGAACAACTTCACAGCTTTAGTGAACAAGGGAATTCAGCAGTCTAGGGACTACCACAAAATGATGGATTTTGTGAAGAACTGCAAACTCAACTATGCCAAGCTGGAATCACCCACCATTTACTGTGAGGTTGTTGAATAAATGTGGACGACTGCAACATACAACTCAACTGATAAGACTGTAACTTTCACTATTAAAAGTATGGAATTCTGTGTTAATAGTGATATTTTTAAAGCATGTTTCAAAATTCCTGATAACATTGTAACTTCTCTACACATAGACACTGATATTGTTAATATGCTCAGTTCCATGGGTTATGCACTCTCTACTTCTAAATTAAGTGAGATTAGGAGATTGGGTCTTAGGAAGAAGTGGAGTTATCTGTGTGATGTAGTTACTAAAGTATTTTCTGGTAAAATTAGCAATTTTGATTCAGTTAATATCTCTATGCTTAACATGCTTTACATGCTAGTGATTGACAAATTCTTCAACTTTAGTGATCTTGTCATATTTGAGTTGGAGTTTAAGTTAGGGGAGCTAAATAAGAGGGGTAAAAATGTTTATTATGCTAGATTTTTAATGATGCTTGCTAACCACCTCTCTGAGGATATTGTGCTTGAGAACCCAACCAAAAAATTAGATTGTTGAGTTCAAGAAAGAAGAATCATTGCAGATTTGAACAAGGAAACCATCACAAAGAGGTGCCATTCTTCTACTTTCCAATTGGCACCTCAGGTAAGTGAGGTAAGTTCAACTGTCTCTACTCTTCCAGCCTCACAAACTTCTTTTCATTCTAGTGTAGCTATGGCAACTGTGTTATTGACCCAACAGTTGCCTACCCAAGCTGCCAAACCCAAAATTTCAAAGACAAAGACAAAGAAAGCCCCCTCTGGTGTCTCTCAAAAGATGCCAGTTGTAAAATCCACCAAACCAAAAGAGGGGAGTGTGAAGGTGGGTAAGAAAGGTGGGGACAGGGTGAACATCAAAGAAACCCTAAGGATAAGGTTGGAGAGGTGAGTGTTTCCCAGTCTAGCCACACTGCAGTTTTCCAACAAACTGCAGTGCTTAATAAGGATATAAGCTCATTACTAGTTGCATCCTCCCAAAAGATTGTGACTATTGAACAAAGCTCTCAGCCAAGAGCACATGCCAAAAGGGTAAGGGACACAAGCTCACCCCAAACTTACACTAGAAAGAAGAAATCAAAGCCCCTTGGGGATGCACAAGGTTCACACACTGTGCAAACTGGTTCTAAAGACACAATCACTGCAGCTTCTCAAAGTCAGGTTGATGTGGCTCCAATAAATGTGGAGTCACAGCCAAAATCTTTAATAATAGAAGCACCTGAAACACCAAATTCTCCCGCACACTCCTTGGATGTTGACATGATAAACATATCACTTCCAAATTCTCCATCTTTAACTCTCTTGGAGAATCCAAAAATCCAAGCAAGTGAGCATCATCTTCTAGATGATTTGTTGGTTCACTTGCAATTTCTTTCTGAAACTGTTGAGACATCTGTGCCAAAATTCTCATCAATTTGCACAGAGTCCACAATAGTTTCCACTCCAAACTCATTCATTTCTACTCACTCGATGGATATTGTTCATCCGTCGAGTAGTGATTATATCCCGACAGATAAGCTTAACAGCAGTTATTCGTCAGATAGTCAAAGTGCTAACCCAACGGATATCCCTTATCTGTCGAATGTCTCTGCACAGCTTCAAATTTCATCAATTATTACATGTGAAGAAGACTTAATGGTAGTGCAATCACTCCTAGGATTGAGGGAAGGGAGTGAAATGAGTGAGAGTCTGGGTTGCTCCCAGGAAAAAGGAGAGGAAAAGAGTGAACAAATGCAATCCACTTCTTCAGGATTAGAAAAAGTGAGTGTGAGGAGTCCCACCTTAGATGGTGAAGGTGAGGGTGTGAGGGTGGGGAGCCAAGGTGAGACCTTGATGCAACAAAAGAGAGATCAAGAGAGAAATGCAGGTACAGGAGTGATAAGGATGGAAACCATTGTAAGTGAGTCAATGAATGTCAATGATGCAGAAAGGGAAAGGCTATTTCAGCAAGAATATCAAGCTGTTATAGATTCCATTTCCCTGGATGTTGAGACATTTACTCACCCTGCGACAGCTTACCAAACTCTAGCTATACAGGGCAATGAGGAGGCTGAAAGATTGCTGAACTTGGTGCACACTACACAATCTTTACAAAGAGCAAAGGATGCAATCACTGCTATTCCTTCCAATATTGGCAGTAATTTTGAAGTGGATGAAGCTTCTTTTGGGGATGCTGATGGGGATGATGAGGAAGACAACATGGACATAGGGGGAGATGCAGCTGTTCCTGCCTGGATGCTTACAAAAGAATGTTCCTACTCACATCTGCAATCAACTTTGTTCAAGCTAATTCATGACACCCAAACAGCCATTCAGGAATCTTCCAATGCTAGCACAAAGAAGCTACTCACAACACATCTTGAAGCACTCCAGCTGCATAAAATTCAAGCCCTCCAACACAATCAGAGTGTGGATGCAATCAAGCAGGAAATTTTTGTTGTTAAGCAAGATGTTATAGAATAGATGGATGCTAGACTCCCTGCAACCACCATGACTGAAATTGCTCAGAAGCTAAGGAAGGAGGATGATCTCAATAGGAAAGTTGAGGCCATGGACTCAAGACTGTCTGCTGTAGAGAAGTCAATGGCCAAGATACTTAACAATCAAGAAGCTCAGACTGCACTACTCCAACAGTTGGTGGCTGCTTAACTCCCTCCCACACAACTTGATAATAACAAAAAGGGGGAGAAAGGATCAAGTGAGGGGGAGCAACAACTCAATATTCAAGTTAGTAAAGTAATTGTGCCTACAATTGCTTTCACCAAGCCACCAACTAAGGACAACATTGATCTGATTAATGAAGCAGCAACCACATTGAGAGCAGCTGAAAAGAAACAGTTGAGCCCAACTGGGAGAAAATTGATGAGGATATATAAAAGAGGTTTGGGTTAGTAAAGAAGCCAGAAAAAATCAGCCATTCATCACTCTCAAGTCAGGAAAATCTCTATGAATGAAATGAGCATGCATAATCTGGAAAGAGAACAGCCATCCTGCATCAAATCTCCAAAGTCTAAGCTAATTTTGAAGTCAAAGGTGAACTATTCAAAATATTCACTAAAGAACCCCTTGGACACAGTGTATGAGACACGAAAGCCTGATGAAAAAAAGCTGTTGGCCAGGTCTATAGCATTCTACAAGGATCCAGCTGATTCAGTATTAAAAAGAAGAATTGCTAAAGTTTTCAGGAATGGTAAGAAAATTTGTGTGGTGGCTGGACACCCTCAATTTGCTGAAGCAAAGAGAGAAGAAAAGGCAAGATTGAAGCAAGAAAAGAAGCAAGCTGCTCTAGATGCTAGAAAGGTCAAAAAAAAGAAGGAGCAAGCTGCTATCTTGGCCAAGTTACAAGCTATGAAACCCACACAACAAATTTCTACACAACCATCTGAAATTGTTGATTCTCAAGATCAAGAAATGCAAAATGAACCTCCATAGACAAAGAAGACAAGGTACAAGCAAAGAATTAAGAGAAAATTGGATTTCAGTGATGAGGAGATGGAAGGATAGTTTCCCAAGGAGTCTATTTCTACAACAACTCAAACATCCATGCCCTCTGTGGCACATAAAGTTTCAAGATAGATCCATCCAAGAATTTCCATGGTGAACCTATCATTCCAAAGGATGAACCAGTAGACTAGGATAGTCTACCAATACCTGAACTCAATCTACCTCACTTCATGAAGCCAAAGAAGATAAAGACCAGAGCAGTCAAGAAAGTGAAGCCCTCAACTCTCAGATCCAAGTCCCAAGCCAAAGCTCAAACCAAAGTCAATAAGGGAGACATCATGTACATCTGTGACATCAAGGAATTCTCAGATTTAAACCTCTATCTAGATGAACTGGAAGAAGTTAGAGGGATTGATGCTTACAGAAATCTACCTGAAAGGTTAGTATTCAAGTACAAGGGAAGAAAAGAGATACAGTGGCCACTTCAAAGGTCCTTCAAGAAAGCCAATTTGTGCTGATAAAGGTTTATTCATCCTTCAAGAAGAATTTGGAATCAATGTGAGAGCTAGAAGACTTGTTCTAAAGAAGATTGAAGAACTGAGGAGTATTAGAGCCAAAGATGCACTCCCAAAGACTCTAACTATTCCTTAGATGGGGAGTAGGTGCATCTAAGGCCCTACTGGCTGATGGAATTCATGGATGATAAAGGAGTTAGAAGATTCTTCAAATTAGAAGACCAATTGAGCATCTCTAGCAATGAGACTCTTTTGGAAATGCAAGAAATGCTGAATCTCTCAGAATCTGATGAACTGGAATTCCACAGACAGCTCCAAAATCAGATAGAAGAAAACAACATGAAGCTTGGAAATAGATCCAGATCTTCAAGGAAATAGATTAATATGCTCAGGCTAGAGGAGCACCTTGAAAATGACCGTGAGCAAATCTTTGTACATTTTGTTAATTGTAGCACTTTACAGTTTTATCTACTTCCATTTAAATTTGTATTTTTAGGGTGTTTTGTTATCATTAAGTTTCTCTTAATTTATGGCTATAATTCTAGTAGACATAAATTGGGGGAGATTGTTGTGTATATGTTGTGAACTTGATGAATTCATTAACAGAACACCTTAGTAGATTTAACTTAGTGAAATATATAGCACTCGACGGATAAGCAAATATAGTCCGAACGGATGACTCAATATAGTCCCGACGGATGATGATTTGACATCCATCGAGTGAGTAGCTTATGTAATAATAAGTCATGTAGCACATTTATGCAAACACCTTTGTTTAGATTATGTAGTAGCATATAAGTCATGTTGACTTTAGTTAGATATGCATAATAGGTTGATTAATTGTACATAGATGATGTCTTGTAATTCTGCATAAATGAAATGAAGTCAAGTGCCAAATAGCTACCCGACGGATAATCAACAATGCTACTCGACGGATGATCAACAAGGCAACCCGGCGGATGATCATGTACCCGATGGATAATCAATTCAAACATCTGTTGACAGTGACAACACAGTAACATGCGTCGAGTGTATGCAAAAGGAATGTGGAAGCCTATTCAACTGGGTTTTTGAGAACAAAGAAGCATTGCCATTTCCATGCTCTTATGAAGATATTCAAAGATGCTGTAATAGAGTAATGAAGTAGCATAGTATTAGACTTGATATGTTTTGTTTTATTATCATGTCTTATTACTGTGTAATCTTGGTGATATATAAACCAAGAGTAACAATTACAACAACAAGAAAACTAAGCAAATATTTTATCAGAGAAATATTTGTAAGTTGTATCCTTAGCATTTCTCTATAAGTTTAGTTGTTCTAATTTATAAGCAGCTATGAGCTATTCAAGCTTCACAGAGTTCTCTTGATATATATATATATATATATATATATATATATCTGGTGGATACTTTCTAATCCACCAGAAAGTTTTAAAAACTTGTGTTTTTATTACTTTGTGTTTTGATTCATATTTAGCTTGTTATTCCGTACTTTGCAAATCAAAACACTGTCATATATATATATATATATATATATATATATATATATATATATCTTAAGTTAGAACATTTTACAATTCAGAAAAAGTTTCAATAATTCCATTCAACCCCCTTATGTAATTCTTGTTGCATTGTTAGGGAGTGACAGGGGGAGAAGGTAGTTAAGTCCAAATGCTCACCTACTCAAATACTAAAGAAGAAGGATGACAAAGGTGATGACCAGGGAAACTTTGATAAGTGTAGAGGTCAAGGAAAAGTTCTAGGAAAATCTTCACAAAAAGTAATTTCTGATGTTAACAAATCTTCCACACAGAACACGTCAAGTTCTGATGCTGTGAATGCTAAAAGTCTGATATCAAGTTCTGATAAGCAAAGTCTGATGACAAAGCCTGATGTTCTGATTCAAGGTGGAAGTCAAGACACTTAGAAGTTTCTGCAAACTCTGTATATCAAGGGAAAGCAGACTACTGTCTACCACAAGGATCCTAAAATCCAGACACTTGATGAAGAGATTTCTAGAAGATTGTTTCTCAAACATAATCCTGGAATGGATTTAGAAAATCTCAAGGAGGAAGAAGCTAGATTTAAAGATGAGAAGACAAATCTAAAGTCTAAATCTTCTGTTGCAAAGAAACCTCCAAGGCATAAGGAAAAAGGGATTGTGATCAAGGAGAAATCAAATACTGAGGCATCAAAGCCCAAGACTAGATCACAAACTGAGATTGATCCCAAAGATAAAGGGAAAGGAAAAGTTAATGAACCAATAAAGCCACAGGATATGAAAATTCCTCAAATCTTGATGAAACCAGTGTGCAAAATGGTTCAAGTTCATGATGATACTCTTGCTGAAGATGAATCTGTTCAAACTCTGAAAAGAAGAAAGATTACGGAAGAATCTAAGACAGCCTCTGACAAAGCTCAAGTTGTTCAGAGTGAAAAACAGCAAGCTACAGAAGAAACAACAAGTTCTGATAAAGTCATCAAGAAATCAACCTCTGACAGTGCTCAAGTTGATTTAGACAAAATGAAAGTTGCTGATAAAAGGAAACTTCTATGGAAAAATGTTAAACCATCAGATCCAAAGAAAAGCCAATTGTTGTCTGATTTCATGACTATTGGTTTAAATGCTAGAGAACCAAGAGATAGAGCAGGGCTAGGTTCCGATAAAGCTAAGATCAAAACAGGAGTTGAAGTTGCTACTAGAGATCCATTTTTGTTAATTGACAGGCCTCTTGAAGATTTTACACAGAAACACCTTGATAAGGTTATCTCTGTTCAAGTGGTACTGGATGCTCATGATAAACATAATGTCAAAGAAAATCTTATTCTATTTCTTGAAGATGGAAGAACATATCAAATGTCAGAATCATATGTGCTGAACAAATCTCTGAAAGAACTTCAATTCTTTCATTATCTTTTAGAGATAAAGTCTGAGATTACCAGGAGATGGTCAAATTTCATTATGAAGACAATAAGAGATAAAGCAAGAATTTTTGGTTCAAGGGTTACAAAATTCATTCCAAACATAGTTGAAGATGATGGAAGTGAAATTCCAATGAAGAAGGATTCTGCTAAACTTGAAGTGATTCTAAAAGAGAAAAGTATGTACTACAATGAAGACTCTTCTTATCCAAGGGTGATTAGACTTGTTGATGGTTTAGAAAGAAACCATATCTCAGCACTAAGGACTGCAATCTACCAGATTGGAAGTCAGAGTGAAGAACTGAAGCAAGTCAAAGCTACACTATCTCAAGTCCTGAGAATAAAGAAGAAAAGATGATATCAAACTTTATCAAGAATCACTTTGGATTCAGATTGACTCAGTGAGATTGGTAAAAGCTACAAGGACTGTAAGTTGTAGTTAATTGTCTATTTAAACTCTCATTGCATTTATACTTAAAATGTTTTTGACATCATCAAATCTATTAACTTGTATATTTTGCATAATTTACAAGTTGGGGGAGATTGTAAGATATATTTGAGATGTCATGTCTAATATGATTTGTGTTAAGTTTTCAGAACTTAATAACAAGACATATCAGGACTAATGAAATCAGAACTTACTGAAGTCAGAACCTAATATCAGAACTTAAGGTGTCAGAAGATACATATCAGTACTTAAGTGCGGGAAGACTTTCAGATAAGTAATGCGGCTGATTTACAGGAGAAGATCTGGACTAAAATAATAGAAGATATGCGTGAAGAGTTAGAGGACTAGAAGACTTGTAGAAGATATCTGATTGATATATTTTAGGAGATGAAATTATATTCCATATCAATTAGAATATATCTTGTAACTGTGTACTATATAAACACAGCATAGGGTTTACACTATATGTGTTATCATTAACGAGAAGATTATACATTGTAACCTAGGAGCTCTTAGTAATATGTGTTCATCACTGAGAGAGAACAACAGTTCATATTGTAACAGAGTTTATTGAATATACTTGATCTTTGTTAGATACTTGTGTTCAAATCGATTTGATTTTATAAATACTGTATTCAACCCCCTTCTACAGTGTTTTGTGACCTAACAACTAGTAATGAGCTTATATCCTTATTAATCACTACAGTTTGTTGGGAAACTGTAGTGTGGCTAGGTTTGGTTACACACACCTCTCCATCCTTATTCTTAGCGCTTCTTTTATATTCACCCTGTCCCTCGCCAGACTTACTTCCCTTCACACTCACCTTTTGGGTTTTAGTGGATTTTACAACTAGCTTCTTTTGAGAGAGACTAGAGGGGGCTTTCTTTGACTTGGATTTTGAAATTTTTGGTTTTGTGGCTTGGGTAGGCACCTGTTTGGTCATTGTCACAGGTGCCATGGCCACAGTTGATTGCAAAAGGATAGGTGGTTGAGAAGTAGTAGGGACATAAACATTTACCTCACTTACCTGAGGATGTTCCGTGATTGATATGTACACAAGGGGAACATCCTTATGGTGATTTGACCTGTTTAATTCAGCAATAATTCTTCTCACTTGGACCCAAAAATTTAACTTATTTATTGGGTTCACAATTGAGAGATCCTTATTAACAAAATTAGCTAATATCATAAAGAATCTAGCATAATAGATGTTCTTAGACCTCTTCTTTATGTCTCCTAACTTACCCCCTAGTTCATACATGACAAAAGTACTGAAATTGAAATACTTATCACTTAAAAACATATAAAGCATGTGAACAAGTGAGTAAGTTACAACATCAAAATTGCTAATTTTTCTAGAAAACACCTTAATAAAAGAATCACATAGAAAGCTCCATTTTTTTCCTAAGACCCATTCTCCTAACATCACCTAACTTAGTGGCATCAAGAGCATAGCCCATAGAAACTAACATGTTACTCATATCAGTGTCTGTGTGTGGAGCAATTGTGTTATTTTCACGAAGTTTAAAGCATTTTTCAATTATATCACACCTAACACAGTGTTCATTACCTTTGAGATTGAAAGTAATGGTTTTGTCCTTTGCGTTGAACACTACTGTAGTCCAAATTTCCTCGACAACTTCACAGTAAATGGTTGGAGACTCAAGCATGGCATAACTCAGTTTGCAGTTCAGCATGAAGTCCATCATTTTATGATAGTCCTCAGATGCTGGAATTTGCTTGTTCACCAGAGCCACGGAGTTGTTCTTTTCATAAACGAACCCAGTTGAGGACATGATTTTGACTACGGGTGTCATTGTTGTGATTGAAGTTAGTTGCCAGAAAGGGAGTATTTGCTTTTGGAGAAGAAGTGAGTAAGAAAAATTGTTTGAGAAAGATAAAAGCAAAAATAGAAATGAAATAAGCTTTTATACTTACTCAGAAATAAACTGTCAAAAATTAAAAAGTAAAATAAAGTAGCCAATCAAATTTTCCTATAATAGCCGATTATAAGGAAAACTGTCAAAATTCTAAAAGTATCCGTTGAAATATATATACATGCTGTAAGTAAATTCGATGGATAATGCTCAGAATTAACGGCTAAGATTGAGAGTAATTCGAAGGATAAAAGTACAAGTACCCAGAGTAATGTATGATATTCCGATGGATGATAAATTCAACGGATGTTCATTTTCAACGGATAATGAACATCCGTCGAGATGTAAATCCTAACTTAGCCAAAATTTCATCTTTTAACAGGAACTATCAAACTTTACTCTAGCTGCATTTCGATTTGCTTGGACATCAAAAAAATTAAGAGTAATTAAGCATACATAACTCATTTACCAACCTAGTAAATGTGGATTCTTCAAGTAATTTGGTAAAGATGTCTACAGGTTGCTTCTCACTTGGAACAAAATGAAGTTCCACAGTACCATTGATGACATGTTCTCTAATGAAGTGGTACTTGATGTCAATATGCTTGGTCCTCGAATGTTGTACTGGATTTTTAGTAATTATAATGGCACTTGTGTTATCACAGAAAATATGAATCTTATTCACCTGTAGACCATAGTCCAACAGTTGATTTTTCATCCATAAGATCTGTGCACAACAACTACCAACAACAATATATTCAGCCTCAGCTGTAGAAGTAGAGACTGGATTTTGCTTTTTACTAAACTAGGATACTAGCTTATTTCCTAGAAATTGACAGATTCATGTTGTACTTTTTCTATCAATTTTACAACCTGCATAATATGCATCTGAATAACCAGTTAGATCAAAACTAGAATCTCTAGGATACCAAATGCCAAGTTTTGGAGTTCCTTTGAGATATCTGAAAATTCTCTTAATAGCTACTAAATGAGATTCTCTAGGATCAGCTTGAAATCTAACACAAAGACATGTAGCAAACATTATATCTGGCCTACTGGATGTTAAATATAAAAGTGAGCCAACCATGCCACTGTAACTTGAAATATCCATAGACTTTTCAGTAGTGTTTAATTCAAGTTTAGTTACAGTGGCCATGGGAGTTTTTGCAGATGTGCAATCCATTAAGTCAAACTTTTTCAAAAGATCATAAATATATTTGGTTTGACTAATGAATATTCCATCACTAACTTGCTTAACTTGTAAACCAAGAAAGTAAGTTAGTTCTCCCATCAATGCTCATTTCATATTTACTTTGCATTAATTTGGAAAACTTTTTACAAAGTTTCTCATCTGTAGAGCCAAATATAATATCATCTATATAAATAAAAACAAGTATACTAGAGCCATTAACATTTTTATAGAATAAGGTTTTATCAACAGTACCTCTTGTGAAATGATTTTCTAAGAGGAATTTTGACAAAGTGGCATACCAGGCTCTAGATGCTTGTTTCAGTCCATAAAGTGCCTTCAAAAGATAGTAGACATATTCTGGAAATTTTGGATCTTCAAAATTAGGAGGTTGACTGACATAGACTTCCTCCTCCAAATCTCCATTCAGAAAGGCACTTTTGACATCCATTTTATAGACCTTGAAATTGGCATGGGCTGCATAGGCTAAGAAAATTATGATGGATTCAAGTCTTGCAACAGGAGCAAAAGTTTCATAAAAATCTATTCCTTCTTGTTGACAATGGCCCTTAGCAACCAATCTAGCTTTGTTCCTGATTACTATGCCATTTTTATCCATCTTGTTTCTGGATACCCACTTGGTGTCAATAGGATTCTTTCCTCTAGGTTTGGGTACCAGCTTCCAAACTTTATTCCTTTAAAAATTAGTTTAGCTCCTCTTGTATAGCTAAAACCCAATCAGGATCCAACAAAGCTTCTTCTACCCTTTTAGGTTCTTCCTGAGATAGAAAGCTGCTATATAGACATTCTTCTTGAGTTGCTTTCCTTGTTTGTACTCTTGAAGATTCATCACCAATAATTAGTTAAAAAGGGTGATCTCTACTCCATTTTCTCTGTTATGGTATATTAGCTCTAGATGAAGAGGCTTCATAGTTATCTTGATGTGTGACTTAGTTTTGATTGGAAGAAACACCCCCTGAGTTTGTGGATCTCTGACTTGTAATTGGGGTTCTTTTTGATTGTGATATATGTTGGCTTTTAATTCCTGTTGATGGTTCAACGAATGTTGATCTTTGCCTTTCAACGGATGATACAAATTGTCTTTCAACGGATGATGCACTCGGTCTTTCGATGGATGTTAAATTATGTACTTCATTAGTTTTGGATTTTTCTGCATTGTCCTTAGACATTGGTTCTTGATCACCTTCATCATCACTATCATCACAAATCATCTCAACATTATCAAATTTGAGGCTTTCATGGAAATCTCCATCTTGCACTCCGTCAATCTTTTTATCATCAAACACAACATGTATAGACTCCATAACAATGTTTGTTCTGAGATTGTAGACTCTGTATGCTTTTCCAACTCCATATCCAACAAAAATTCCCTCATCAGTTTTGGCATCAAACTTTACATGTTGATCAGTTTGATTTCTTAAGATATAGCATTTATAACCAAATACATGAAGAAAGTTTAATATTGGCTTCCTATTCTTGAACAATTGGTAGGGTGTCACACATTTTGCTTGATTAACCAAGGAAATATTCTGAGTGTAACATGCAGTATTTACAGCTTATGCCCAAAAATATGTTGGTAATTTGATTCTTCTAGCATTGTTCTTGTAGCTTTAATGAGATATCTATTTTTCCTTTCCACCACTCCATTTTGTTGTGGGGTTCTTGCTGCTGAAAACTCATGCATGATCCCATTCTCTTCACAAAATTCTTAAACTCAGTTCCATTGTCACTCCTGATTCTTCTAACTTTGAAATTAGGATGATTGTTAACTTGATTTATGTGATTGATGATGATTTCACTAGCTTCATCTTTGGACTTTAGAAAATATGTCCAAGAGAACTTTGAGAAATCATCCACAATTACTAGACAGTATCATTTCTTTGAGCTGGATAATATATTGACTGGTCCAAATAAGTCCATGTGTAGTATTTGTAGAGGTTCTTTAATTGTTGAATCAAGCTTCTTTATGAATGATGCCTTGATCTATTTCCCTTTTTGACTGGCATCACACAATCCATCATTTCATAATTCCACCTGTGGAATGCCTTTTACCAAATCTTTCCAAACTAGTTCATTCATAGTCTTGAAGTTAAGGAGGGACAACTTCTTGTGCCATAGCCAACTTTCATCTTGACTTGCCTTGCTAAATAGACAAATAACAGATTCTATATTTGATGAGTTGAAGTCAATAGATGGACATTTCCTTTTTTCACTCCAGTGAGAACCACTTTGTTGCTTTTCCTGTTGGTCATAACATAGGCTTCAGAATTGAATGGTACTGAGTTGCCCTTATCACACAGCTGGCTGATACTCAATAAGTTATGCTTGAATCCATCCACTAGGGAAACTTCCTTAATGATGTCATTATCCTTTAAAATCAAGCCATATCCCACAGTATAACCCTTGCTGTCATCTCCAAAAGTGATACTTGGTCCAGCTCTCTCCTTGAACTCAGTGAGCAGGGTAGAATCCCCAGTCATGTGCCTTGAGCACCCACTATCCAAGTACCAAAGATTCTTTCTATTTCCGTGCACACAACAAAATCAAATCAAGTTAATTTTGGTAACCAAGTTTCGTTGGGTCCTATTTTTAGCCCTTTTCTTAGGTTTTTTAGGCTTGTCCTCATTTGACTTAGGCATTTGAAATTCATCCTTAGTCAATTGAGTGGAACCCTTAAAACCATTCATCATTGCAGAATTATCATGCACAGGCTGGTTAACATGGAAAGGCATATTTCGTGCAAACATGTTATTCCGGTATGGCATGCTAAATGGCATTTATGTCATACTAAATGCAGCATAGTAAGGATTTTGTGCAAATGGCATATTATCAAACTGTGCATTCAAATTATGTGCAAGCATAACATTTACAGGCATTAGTCATACTAGGAGATAAATAAGGTGCAGACATGAAAGCAGGCATAGCAAGTTTGTAATTAACAGACAAATGATTAACAATTCCACACTTCACACATGTTTTTGTAAGTTCATACTTATCAGGTGTGTAGTTGTTATATTTGTTAATTCCTACTTTCCCATTTATATTGTTTTTCCTTTTTGATTCTGTTTTACCCTCTATTTTCTCCAATATGTCATTCAATTGCTTGATTGACAGATGCCTTACATTGACTCTCTTATCCTTTTTCACTTGACTTGTTTTTCCTGAACAAAGTTCTTAGAAACTGATCCATATTTCTCATTTAATTTAGCTAGCTTGTCTTTGCTAACTGGCTTACTTTTACTCAATGAATGTGGTTCCTTGTTTTTCGATGGATAATGCTCATCATCCGTCAAATCCACATTCGTTGAAAGTCCATCAACCAAATTGGAATCAAGTTTCTCGTTGCCCTTTTTCCAGGCTTCATCACAGGAGGATTCTATACCTTGAACTTTAGTAGTTTGAGCATGGACATCACTAGATGTTTTCCATGCCTTAATTACTTTATGTTCTCATTCAAGTTTCTTTCTTATCAAATTCGTGGACGGTCCTACGAAGAAACACTAAATCTACTCTTTCTTTAAGAATTCAGTTAGTTACTCTTTGGCAGTCTTGCACTCTATCTTCATTTTTCTCAAACTCAACAAATTTAGTTTCCAACACATTGTTTCTTTCACTTTAAAATAGACTGTTCTCTTTAATTTTAGTGTTTTCTTTAGTGAGAGATTTGAGAGTAACTCGCAGATGATATAATTCAGTAGACATGTCATTTATAGCATCATTACATTCATCTTTAGACAAATATGCTAGATTAGTGGTGATTACCTGATGACTTAAAGAACTAACCTCTGCTTCATCTGATTTGGACATTAGGGCTAGATTGACATAGCTTGTATCATCATCCACTTCTAGTCCATCTGCAGCCCAGTCATTTTCTTGTGTGATGAAAGCCCTTTCATTTTGTTTGAGCAACTCAAAATATTTCTGCTTATAATCTACAGGCTCAAACTTCTTTTTTCCAGAATCATACTTTCTACATTCACTAGCAAAATGACCTGCCAAGCCACACTTGAAACACTTGAATTTAGACTTGTCAACCATGTTTCTGTTTAACTTGGATGCTCCAAAATTCTTCTTCAATTTGAGCTTGGAAAACCTCCTGGATAGAAAATCCAGATGCTCATCTAGCCCTTTTCCTTTTCCTTCACAAACTCTAGGGTTTGGTGCAGATTTAACAGCTTCAACCTTTATCTCCTTCTCCTTTTCTTGCTCAGCAACCAATGCAATGGATCCTCCTTTCTTTCTTCCTTTCTTCGGCTTTTCATCTTGCTCTATTTCAAGCTCATAGGTCTTTAGAATCCCATAGTCTGTCCAGGTAAATTCCTTGTAAACTTGAGAATTTCTTAATGAGACTGTCATAGGTTTCCATTCCTTTGGTAGAGATCTGAGGAATTTGATGTTTGAGTCTTTTGTTTGATAGACTCTTCCATGCAACTTAAGAGCATTTAGCAGTTTTTAAAATCTACTAAATATGTCAGTGAGTAACTCACTCTCTTCACAATGAAAATGCTCATATTGCTGAATCAAGAGTTGCATTTTGTTTTCCCTTACCTGCTCAGTTCCATCACATATGACTTGAATGGTATCCCAGACATCCTTAGCAGCTTTGCAGTTTATGATGTTGTCAAACATGTCACCATCAACACCATTAAATAGAATATTCATGGCCTTCTTATTCTTGTGGACTTTCTCAATATCTGGATCAGACCATTCTGCTCTAGTCTTTGGGATGGATGGCTCATTTCTTGTAGCAGCTCTCATAGGGACATGTAGTCGTTTCTCAATATAGTCCACATATCCTTCATTTTGAGATAGGAGATGTAGGTGCATCTTCACCTTCCAATGATGATAGTTGTCTTTGTCCAGAAAAGGAATTTTTACTCCAACATCTTTTCTCCTCATCTTGTTAGTTATTGTAATCTTTAGACTCTTTGTTCTTCAAGAGCTTGCTCTGATACCAATTGTTATTCCCAAACAATGTAACAAATAATTAAAGAAGGGGGGTTGAATGTAATTCTGGCTTCTTTTAAATTTTAAGAACAATTCTACTATGAACATATAACTATGTTTGATTTGGCAATGGTGCGGAATGGAAGTAGTAAAGAAATCAAATCACAAAGTAATTAAATACAAGTACTTAAAAACTTTTTGGTGGATTGAACTTATCCACCAGAGATATATATTAAGTAGAGAACTCTGTGTTACAATGTTGTACACAGCTACATACAAGTTGAACTACAAGAATAGAGAAATTCTTAATAGATGTAGCTTTTTCTATTTCTCTGGCTATTGCTTACTTGCTTGAATAAAGTTCTACTTACTACCCTTGGTTTATATATTACCAAGTTACATGATAAAGAGACAAACAAAATAAGATAAAATGTTTATAGTCTAATCTCATGCTTCTTCATTTCTCAATACATCATTTTTGAATATCTTCAGTTTAACATGTAAATGGAAATGCTTATTTGTTCTCTAAAATGTGAATTAGGCTGCCACATTCCATTTGCATAAAGCCAATATATGTGATTGTCAAGTAACTATCAACTGCTCTTTTGAATTTGACCATCCGTTGAAACTTCATTGGATCATCCGTTGAAACTTTGGTTGATCATCCGTTGAAACTTCATTGGATCATCCGTTAAGACTATGGTTGATCATTCGTTGAAACTCGGTGAAACATCCGTTGAGACTGTCTTCACGGCAATTAACTCTATTTCATTTATACAAGATTACAAGGCATCAAATATATACAATTAACCAACCTATCTTGCATATCAATCTAGTAGTCAACATAACTTAAACATTCTAAAACATCTAGTTCACTAAGGCATTACAATATGCAGATATGTGCTACTAAACTCATTATTACATAAGGTACTCTTTAAATGGATGTTGAACGTGATCATCCGTTGAAAGCTACAATTACACTAAAAAATATCTACTAAGTGTTTTATTTAACTTATCATCAAGTTCACAACATATTCTAACAAGTGCTTTATCCAGTAAGTAAACATGATCTGGATATTTTAGATCAATAAAGCCTGGAGGCTTTTCAACATAAACTTCCTCTTCAAGTTCTCCGTTTAGAAATGCACTCTTCACATCCATTTGGAACACCTTAAACTTCATGTGAGCAGCATAGGAAAGAAAGATTCTTATTGCCTCTAGCCTTGCAACTTGAGAAAATGTCTCATCACAATCAATGCCTTCTTGTTATGAGTAACCCTTTGCAACCAGTCTTGCTTTGTTCCTTGTAACAATACCCTTACTATCAGTCTTGTTTCTGAACACCCATTTTGTGCCAACTACAGATCTTTTCTTTGGTCTTGGCACAAGAGTCCAGACTTTATTCCTTTCAAATTCATTAAGTTCCTCTTTCATTGATGTGACCTAGTCAGCATCTTGCAGAGCTTCTTCAACCTTCTTAGGTTTAGTTTGAGATAGAAAAGAACGGCAGAGACATTCATTCAGAGTGGCTTTTCTTGTTCTTACACCACTGTCAGGGTTTCCAATGATTAAGTCAGGTGTGTGTGACTTAGACCATTTTCTTGCAGATGGAAGTTGACTCCTTAAAGACAAACCGCCCCCTTGATCCATGAATTCTATATTATTTCTTTGATTAGTACCAATATTAAAACCTGATGCTCCCCCTGAATCAGTGTTCTCATTATTATCGGTATTTGACTCATCAGATTTGAGGAAGATGAGTCTGATGATCTCTCTACTGATGTTTCTTGAGTTGAATCACTTGTAGTAGTCTCTGGATTTGAGTCATATTGCTCCCCCTCAATATATGCTTCAGTGTTAGAAGAATTTTTGTGGCGCCCCAAAATCCGGGGTCAGGGATCTCGGAGGCCACGCCATCTCAATCACTATAAACCACATATCTCACATCACAATATATGAATACTCACACTTTACGGCCCCACACTTATCACACACACTTACAGGTTATTGTCTTGGAAACGAACCATTCATTACTAGAGTAAATCAACCCACAAAGTGATATTTATTACAACCCAAAAGTAATTAAGTCTTACCGGGGAATAACCTTTAAGTAAGGCTAGTCCGTCGGCCAAATATACGTTTCTTATTTATTACCTTACATAAGTCATACTTATAAATAAGTCGAACTAAAAATAACTGAAAACCAATCCAGCTTATTCGGACTACCTGTGGTACCGCACCAAACAACCTATGGAACAACTGACCATTTCATACCCATTTCCTGGCTGTGAGTCTCATGGTAGGCATCTTGATTCACTGTTGTGTTGTGTCAATTTAAGAAAACAAGTGTGAGCTATAATGCCCAGCATAATAATGTACAGTATGAAAATGACTGTATGATAAACTAACGTAAAACATCATATAAGACGATTATGTTTTGTTCAAAAAAATATTTTTCCTAGGTGATACACACCTTCTTATGAAAACAATCCTTTAGTGGATTTTATTATCCTGCGAATACCTTAATAGTAAACCCAGCACCTAGGCTTGGGTTACGGTATTACATCACAATTCCAATTGAAAGAATAGGACATTCGTTGGAGCCACCGCATACGATGATCAGTCGTACTACGATAATTGTAACCTTTTCTACTAGTAGAAGGACGACACCTTCGTATCCCGATTATCACCCTTGCCGCATTCGGGCTACGTGTCCCATTTTTGGGTATACACATACTTCACAAGTTCCTGAGTACACAGAGTACCTTCTCCTGCGGTACCTTTGGTAGTCCATCTAGCACACATAGTACTAGAGTCTACCCCTCCCTTGTCCTTTAATAGAATTCTATCAATCTTGAGAACTTGAACCACATCGAAGTTCCCCCAAGCGTTTCGCTTGTTGATAGAAACAACTTGTTTTATTAGCGTATATATATATATATGTATACGTACTTCCAAATTTTTCGGAGGAAGTACTAAGGATGTGAGTTGACCGTTGTCAACATATAAGTAAATAAGGGGGAGTTTCTTTTGAAACTATATTCAAAATATTTAAAATAAGTTGAGATAATATTCTTCGACGATCTAAAATTATTCGAATGATTTTCCGAAAATCAGAAAGTATTTTAAATCAGGTTCTATGATTTTTAAATCATATATGAACCATTTAATAAATAATAATTAATTAAATAATAATCGATAAATAATTAAAACTCAAAGGAGTTTACTTTTCAAAGAAAATGTAAAATAATATTCCTCAACCAATTTATGTTTACGTAATTTAATAACCTTTAATGTTTAATCGGTTTTGAAATAAATAATCATTGGAATATGCTTCTCCCATAATAAATGAGCAGGTATATAATATTTATTACTCGAACGATAAAATATAGTTGAGAGAATACGATCTTTGGAAATCGTTTTAATAAAAGTTCGAGGTGTTTAATGTTTCGTAAGTGGACGCCGAGTCCCTTAATACGTAACTACTATGGACTTTTAATCGTCCCGTAATATCACCGGAATGATTCTCGGGTTTTTATTTTGAAATCCCGACCGACTCTCGGTCTTATAATAATACGTCATGCTTATAGAGGAAATAACATTTCACGATATATACTTATCGTACAACATCGCTACATTATGCGAAAATTGAAGTACTATATATCATGGCAAGCATGGTATCTATGCAATGATAATAAAACAATTCTTTCACAACACAACATTAAATGGAGTTGGGTTAAACTTTCTTGGGTATCCCGAGGTGAAGGATGCTCTAGGTTCTGCTCGGAAATCTATAATCATAAACAAAATTCGTTTTGTTAGGTCCCGTTCTAATTTATAGCGACTCGCACTCATGCGCTACTTATTATGCATCCTCTCAATTTATATTACACTTATTATTCAAAGTATCTTATGTCCGTTTTCATTTTTGTCGTCAGCTCCGCTTATGGAATCTACGGTTTTCTATTCGCGCGGTTTTGTCTCCGATATTTTTATAAAATTGAAAAATAATTATTCTCACTTAAAATTTTTATGACAGTTAGAAAACTCAATTTAATACTCTCTCTAAAAATTTCATGATTTATGAATATTATTAAGTCGGTCTTTTTTATTTTCAAAGTTCGTAATTCGTAGCAGTTTTTGTCGCATAAATCACTTTTAGTAAAACGGCCATAACGTTTGATCCGTAAATCGGAATCAAGAGATTCAAGCACCTAGACGATCCTTATAACATTGTCTATGATAATAAAGGATTATATTTCAAGAAAATACAGTTTAAATCTTCGGGAATTTCTGCAGAAACATAAAGTTATGTTTTGTTCGTTTTAGTGAGATTACGGTTACGATCGGAGTTTCGTTTATGCCTTAAATCATTATACTACCACCAACAATAAACATATCATCATCACCACACTAACTCCTCTCAATAACATCATGTTCTTGAGTAAACAACAATCAAACTTAAATCTACTTAGCTAAACATGAAGATTACAATAATACTTCCACCAAAACTAGGTTTACAACTATATTCTAAAAGGATCTTGAACTTAAATCTGAAATAAGGTTGCGTCAAAGATTTATACCTTTCTTGAGAGCTTGAGATGTTTTCTTGATTATGGTGAAGTCTTGGGAGAGCTTAGTATGGTTTTTGGAACATAAAACAACCATTAAAATCAAGAAACAAAACAAAAATTACTATTCATACTATTCACTATCATATTTCTTGATTTTATTTCACCCATCAAACCTTGATAAAAAGAGCTCAAAGATTTATCTTACCTTAGTTTTGGTGGTATGAAGCTTGAGAATTAATGGGAGGATTTATCCATGGCTAGAGCTTGGAGATTTAAAATTGGTTTCTTGGTTTTTCTTTGAAAAAGCCGAATGAAGAAGAAGAAGAAATGGGGAGAGAAAATTTCAATAAAAATAAAAATATAATGCAGTGGGCTAAAGGAAAAAATAAAAATATAATAAACAAAAAAAGAAGAACCCTCCCTGTTCATTTGCATCGCACCTGTCTCAATCCCTCACTCTCAACTGCTCACTATCTCTCTCTCGGTTCATTTCCCTTATAGCTAAGGTTTTGGCGCCGTTTTTTTGCTTGGTAATTCCTCTATGCCGCCTCCCTATTCTTCCCTAATTCCGGTAAGCCGCCGTTCTAACTCTGGTTGGTGCCGACGATAGACCGCGATGATTATTTCTGAGTCTTAAAATTTTTAAAATATTAATTTAGTTCGAAAGTTATTTTCAAAAACGAAAAATACTTATTGGGTATTTAAAGATTGTATCAAGATTTTGGTTGCGTAGTTGATTGAAGTTGTTGTGAGTGAGTTGGATTTTAAATGGTGATTGTTAGAATAAGTGTTTGGATTGATTGACTATTGTGATTGATGTTGATATTGTGTTCAACAGGTAGTATGATAAATAAAGGAGACGCTGCCCAATTTTCGGATACGTATCCTATAAAATATCAGAAATACCCATCGAATGAAAATAGTTATATAGTTACAAATAAATAATTTGTAAAATATAACGGACAATTTATTTCCTAAAATAATGAGTATAGATGTTTCCCGAAAATGAATATTGAATCGAGACTTGAATATATGAATCATGTATGTTACGTGTACTATAGTAATGTATATAAGTACAAGTTGGGATTGTTATCGTTTGGGTGGGATTGGTATCGAGGATATATCAAGCATAACTGAGTGTCTAACATAGAGTATTTCGACCCTGTAGGTTCTAGTCGGGCAACCAAAAGTGGACATTGGGCTAAAGATAACCTTGTAGTCAGTCGACGAGCTCGGTAAGGTTTCAACCGAAAAACCTGAGTGTCGAAGTCGAATCCAAGGTGATCTAGTCGTTGGACGTTAAAGCCTGAGTGTCTAAGTCGGCTTAGAGTCGATCAGTAATATTTGTAAATCCCAGCAAGGCAAGTACTTTTGAACCTTTCTCGAGATTTATTATAAATTTCTAAATTCTCCAGTGTTATTGCTAGTATTCAAAATAGTTTTGTTTTATGTTAAGTACTTTGAATGATTCAGCCTGTACCCTGATCACCTCACTTGATCTTTGAGATGTAAGCCTTATTCTTTGTAAATCATCCATTGTTGATTTACAAGACACTAAGCCACATAAATGCAATAGTACCCAACAAATATATATCCACCATACACCAAACACTGGAACATACATGCTTAAACATACATTAACTTTTATACCCAATCATACCTTATAACATCAAATGACTAGACTTTGTGAAATCATTGCTCATTTAATCCCTGATTCTCTTACAGGCTGAAAACCATTCCTCATAAATACCTTGATATAGCCTTGTGATACCCATGAATTGCATTACGCTTTTATTCAAGAGTTTTATCATCATTGATTATGATCTTGTTTTATTGAATTATATTGTTTATCATACTAAACTGTTTTAGAATTGGATAGTTTTCTTATGTGGACCAGATTCGTGGTCAGACCAGATTCGTGGTTGAGGTAGGCCAATGTATACCTTGGATCCAGTCATTAGAGTAGAGATGTGTGCCTTTCTTGGGGTTAGTGCATGACTGATTAGCAGCCTAACCTTGGTTTTAAAACTTAAAACGAATATCCAATTCTAATGATTGTTTAACAAGAAAATTGATTCCTCTGGATCATCTCGTTTAATCATTATTTAACTTCAGTTATTGTTATTATGACTTGCTGAGCTAGTTAGCTCACTCTTGCGAATCTTTTTATGTATTCTACAGTTAAGAAGGGTACGGTTGATAGCGAGGTTTTTCAGTTCAATATAAGAGCTAGAATTCCAGATTGAGTCGGATCGAGCTAGCGGGAGCTTATTACGGTAGTGAGATAGTAAGATTGTAAGAATAATTTAATTATCAGTTGTAAGTTAAATTAGTTGGGATTTGGTACGTTGTAATAAAAGTTAAAGTTGTGGCTTGTTTTTACACTTTTACCTGTTACGATCCGTGCTTATGTAAAGCAGGGTCATTGCAAATAATATTTCTTATACATATTTATATATTGAGTAAGTGTTGTGGACCCAAACTTCTGACCCAGGTTTGGAGGGTGCCATATGGAACATATTGTGCACTTGTTGCAGATTAGGAGGCAAGGCGAGCTCGTAAGCTAGAGGTCCTATTCTCCTCAAAATTTCAAAGGGTTCTATGAATCTGGGACTCAGCTTCCCTTTCTTCCCAAATCTCATCACTCGTTTCCATGGAGATACCTTCAATAGCACTAAATCTCCCACTTCATATTCCCTATCCTTCCTGGTCTGGTTGGCGTACTTCTTTTGTCTATCCTGAGCTGCTACCAGTCTTTTCCTGATGAGTCCCACCATTTCCCTGGTCTGTTGGACTAACTCTGGTCCTATTATCTTGTGTTCTCCACCTTCATCCCAACATAGGGGAGAGCGACATCTCCTTCCGTAAATAGCTTCATACAGAGGCATTCCCATTCTAGCGTGATAGCTGTTGTTGTAGGCAAATTCGATCAGGGGTAAGTGGTCATTCCAATTTCCTTTAAAATCGATGGCACACACTCGTAGCATATCTTCCAGGGTCTGAATAGTCCTTTCGCTTTGTCCATCAGTCTGGGGGTGGTATGCGCTACTCAGGTTTAGTCTGGTGCCTACGCATTCCTGGAAGCTTCTCCAAAATCGGGAATTAAACCTTGGGTCTCGATCTGACACTATGACAACAGGAACGCCGTATCTCACTATAATTTCCTTTAAGTAGATATCCACCAGCTTGTCTACGGTGTACCTTTCGTTGATTGGTAGAAAGTGTGCAGACTTGGTCAGTCTATTTATGATAACCCATATGGCGTCGTGATTGGTCTTTGTTCTTGGTAGGCCTGGCACAAAATCCATTGCAATATGCTCCCATTTCCATTCCGGAATTTCCAGGGGCCGTAATAGTCCACTAGGTCGCTGATGTTCAGCCTTCACTCTCTGGCACGTCAAGCACTTGCTGATCCACTCTGCTACTTCTCTCTTCATGTTAGTCCATCAGTAATATTCCTTAAGGTCACGGTACATCTTCGTACTTCCTGGTGGATTGAATATCTAGAGCTGTGCCCTTCGTGCAGCAGCTCGTCCTTTTCATATTTGGAATCCAAATTCGGGACGCATACCTCATGATCCCTTTCTCTTCCTTCTCGCATCTCACTTCCTCACCGGTCAATGTTCCTCTTTCTTCACTCATCTTCTTTTCCTGACATACTCGTATCTTTTCAGTCAGTTCCGACACTAGCTTAATCTCAAATAATCCTGCTGTTCCTTTACCGGTCATTCTCACGTCAATTTCCATTTTCTCAAATTCTTTAATTAATTACTCTGATGTCATTATCATTTTAAGTCTTTCCTTCCTGCTAAGGGCGTCAGCCACCACGTTGGCTTTACCCGGGTGATACAAAATTTCACAATCATAGTCCTTAATCAACTCTAACCACCTCCTCCGTCTCATGTTTAGTTCTTTCTGAGTGAAAATATATTTGAGGCTCTTGTGGTCTCTGTAAATCTCGCATTTCTCACCGTACATGTAGTGTCTCCAAATTTTCAGGGCAAACATTATGGCTTCTAATTCTAGGTCATGCATTGGGTATCTGATCTCATATTCCTTCAATTGTCGAGAGGCATACGCGATAACCTTTTCGTGCTGCATAAGCACACACTTAGTCCTTTATGCGATGCGTGTTGTATATCACAAACTCTCCCTTTTCATCGGGAAGAGCAAGCACTGGTGCTGACACCAGTCTCCTTTTCAGTTCCTGAAAGCTTTCCTCACATTTCTCTGTCCATACAAACTTTTCTGTTTTCCGGGTAAGTCTAGTCAGTGGGCCGGATATCTTAACAAAGTCTTGCACGAATCTTCGGTAATATCCTGCTAAACCTACAAAACTCCTAACCTCTGTTGGGGTAGTCGTTCTTTCCCAGTTAGACACCGCCTCTATCTTGGCTGGGTCAACTAAAACTCCCTTGCTACTCACCACATGTCCTAAGAACTAAACTTCCCTTAACCAAAACTCGCACTTTGAGAACTTGGCATATAATTTCTCATTACTCAGGATTTCTAAGACTTTCCTCAAATGTTCTGCATGTTCTTTCTCTGTCTTTGAGTAGATTAGAATATCATCTATAAAAACTATCACACAGATATCTAGTTACGTTTTGAACACTTTGTTCATCAAATCCATAAAGGTTGCGGGTGTATTGGTTAGCCCAAACGACATGACTAAGAACTCATAGTGTCCATACCTAGTGCGAAAAGCAGTCTTTGGTATATCCTCTGGTTTGATTTTCAACTGGTGATATCCTGTCCTCAAAGCTATTTTGGAAAAGTGCACAGCTCCCTTGAGTTGGTCGAATAGGTCATCAATCCTAGGGAGAGGGTACCTATCCTTAATAGTCAGCTTATTCAATTCTCGATAGTATATGCATATTATCATACTGTCGTCCTTTTTCTTTACGAACAGTACTGGTGCTCCCCATGGCAACACACTGGGTCTTATCATCCCATTATCTAATAATTTTTGCAGCTGAGAAGCTAAGTCCTTCATCTCAACTGGGGCTGGCCTATATAGGGCCTTGGACACTGGTGTCGTTCTTTGTGCTAATTCTATAGGGAATTCAATTTCTCTGTCGGGTGGCAACCCTGGAAAGTTCTCTGGAAATACATCCTCAAATTTATTTACTATGGGTATGTCCTGTATGTTAGGAACTTCCTTCTTCGTATCCATCACCTAAGCTAAATAGGCCTTGTTACCTTTCTTCAACAACCTTTTTGCCTGTAGCAGGGTCAAAAATTTATGGGCCTGTCGTTGACCTCTAAACACTACTTCCTTTCCATTTTGCACTCTTATCTTTTCCCTCTTCCGCTCACAATCTATTTGCGCTCCATTATTGGATAACCAATCCATTCCTAAGATTACATCAATTTCTCCTAACACAAATGGGATTAGGTCAACTTCGAAGACTCTCCCTTCTAATTTCAACTTGCATTTAGGGTGTACTTGATTTATAGGAATTATTTCTTTATTCGCTATTTCCACTTGTAATACATCACATAAGGGTACGACGTTAAGTTTTACCCTTTTAGCAAAATCTCGAGATATAAATGACTTGGTTGCTCCAGAATCAAATAGGACATTTGCATGTTCAGAATTTAACAGAAGGGTACCTACTACCACGTCAGTGTTTTGAATAACATCCTGAACGGTCATGTTGAAGGTCCTAGTAGTTGGGGGTCGGTTGGATGTAGCTCTGCTCATCCCTGAGGCTAGGGGCTTTAATGTCGGGCAATCCTTTCTCATGTGTCCTACCTTCCCACAATGGAAACGCGTCATATTGGTTCGGGTGTAGTTGTTGGCAAGGCGTCCAGTTTGGTCACACCTGTAGCATTTCAGAGGGGCTCTCGCCTGGGTACACACTCCAAGGTGTCTTTTTCCACATGTTTGACATTCCGGTATTGGGGCACGAGGTTGGCTATGAAATGTTGCCCTAGATTGTCCGCCGCCTTGGCCAACGATCTCACTTGGGGTCTTTCTTAATCCGGGGCCTCGCGCAGGTTCGGACACCACTCCCCTGACGAACCTGCTTGGAAGGCTCCTGTTCCCGGTTCCTCCTCCTTAGCTTCCTATCTTTCTCTTTCTATTTTCCTTTTCCTTCAAACTTTGTTCACTACCAGTTTCAACAATTGAGGCATTTTACACTAAGGTGGCATAATCTGTCAGCTCTAGTACTTCCACTCGGTTCTAAATACACTATTTCAGACCAAGCTAAAACGTTCACGCTTTCTTCTCTTCGGTATTCACGAACTCAGCAAAAATCGTGATAGCTCAGTAAACTTGGCCTCATACTCTGCCACAGTCATCTTATCTTATTTCAACTCCAGAAACTTAATCTCCATCTGGGTTTCCATAAACCTAGGGAAATACTTGTCTAAGAATAGTCGGGTAAATCTATCCCATGGAATCACAGCATCAGTCTCTAGGTTTCGTTTGGACTCCCACCAGTAATTAGCTTCTCCTTTCAGCATGTAAGAAGCAAAAATGGTCTTGTGTCATTCCTCCACACCTAGTATCTTGAAGGACTTTTTTATCTTTTTGAGCCAGGCCCGTGCTTCAATGGGGTCGGAAGATCCTAGAAACTCTGGGGGTTTGAGGGATTTGAACGCCCTGAAGACAGTGGCTGCAGTCTGTTGGGCAGCATGTGGCTGTGATGGAATGGGCTGTTGGTTCATATTTGCTCTTAAAAGTTCTATAAACTCATTCATGGGGTTCCCTCCCTGATGGGTATCCTCAGCCTCTTCTTCTACATATTATTCCTCATCATATTCATTATAGTGTAGGTCTCCTTCACTTTCTTCATTCCCTACAGGGTCGGGTTCATTCCGTTGTTGGTTAACAGATTATGCGGGTTGTGCCCTGGTTCCTCTTCTACGGGGTGGCATTGTTCTGATAATGAGAATTTATCAATATAGTTGCAATTATATTACAGTTGGATTAATTTATTCATATATAAGCATGTTATTTATTATCTAGCATATTTTTATCAATGCAATAATATAGAACTCAATTTCTTAATAACTGCTAGATATATATACCATAGGGTCTCTCACTTATATCTGGGGAACAAAACAACTAACCGAGTTCATACATGGCTTGATTATAATACATCATTACTTGTCCTAAATACTGAAATGCAAATATATAAGTCGTGTACCCTGAAAGGCTTGGAATGCTATCTACTACTAGCTATCCTATCAAAATTGGTGACAAGTCACCCAGCTTTCTTCAAGGTCCAAAAATAGTCACTAGTCCCTCAGTCACTGTTACTGCGCGTGAGGTCACGCACCCTCCTCATCGCTCCTGCCAACATCAGCTCTGCGTCGACTACCGGGATGTATCCTCCAACCGCCGTCATCCTCATCTGAACCCGGGTACGGAGCTCGATCCCATCAATCTCTCTGTGGGCTATGGCTGGGGAAGCAGCTCTGAAGTCCCCTGGATATCCTAGTTTGATGGCTCTCTCAGTTGTCAGTGCCTGGCATAACTCCACAATGTAGGCAGATGCCGCAGTGATCACAACGTTAAGCTAAGCCACTATCCAGTCGTGTGCAGCTACATGTATGGTCACCGGGGGTGGTAGAGGTGAGTCTGGGTCGCTAGAGGATATGTTATAAGTCTCGTAGGTCTGTGCATTCATCCCATCCTCCTTATCATCATCAGTATAGGGCAAAGGACTCTGCATCCCTGGGTGTGGTGTAGGAGAGCGAGCAGTCGAGAGAGGGTACATCTCTACATCTCTCCATCCTAAGTCATCTCCTTGGGGAATCTCAACGTCATCAGCTATGGGGACAGGAAGGTCATTCTCCTCATCCGGGGCATCCTCAGTAGGGTCATCATCTGAATCATCAATGGGTGGGTCCTCCGGCTCGGGAGTAGGGTCACGCTCAGGGACTATAGCATCATCAACAGGGTCAACCTCCCTCATAGGCTCCATGGGTACCTGACACAATAGGCAAGGTATTACTAACTTAGAGTCGGAATTCCCTTGAGGGTTAAAACTGTCAAGACTACCCGTGTAGCCCGACGACGAACTCGACTTGAGCTCTAATTGATTATTTATTATTCTTATGTCTACGTATTTTATATCCTATCGTTTCCAAGATTTGATAACCTAAGGCTCTGATACCATTTCTGTGGCGCCCCAAAATCCGAGGTCAGGGATCTCAGAGGCCACGCCATCTCAATCACTATAAACCACATACCTCGCATTACAATATATAAATACTCACATTTTACGACCCCCCACTTATCACACAGACACACTTACAGGTTATTGTCTTGGAAACGAACCATTCATTACTAGAGTAAATCAACCCACAAAGTGATAATTATTACAAGCCAAAAGTAATTAAGTCTTATCGGAGAATAACCTTTAAGTAAGGCTAGTCCGTCGGCCAAACATACGTTTCTTATTTATTACCTTACATAAGTCATACTTATAAATAAGCCCAGCATAATAATGTACAGTATGAAAATAACTGTATGATAAACTCACGTAAAACATCATATGTGATGATTATGTTTTGTTCAAAAAAATAGTTTTCCTAGGTGATACACACATTCTTATGAAAATAATCCTTTAGTGGATTTTACTATCTTGCGAATACCTTAATAGTAAACCCACCACCTAGGCTTGGGTTACGGTATTGCATCACAATTCCAATTGGAAGAATAGGACATTCGTTGGAGCCACCACATACGATGGTCAGTCGTACTACGATAATAGTAACCTTTTCTACTAGTAGAAGGACGACACTTTCGTATCCCGGTTATCACCCTTGCCGCATTCGGGCTATGTTCCCATTTTTGGGTATACACATACTTCACAAGTTCCTGAGTACAAGAGTACCTTCGCCTGCGGTACCTTTGGTAGTCCATCTAGCACACATAGTACTAGAGTCTACCCCTCCCTTGTCCTTTAACAGAATTATATCATATCTTGAAAACTCGAACCACATCGAAGTTCCCCCAAACGTTTCGCTTGTTAATAGAAACAACTTGTTTTATTAGCGTATATATGTATATGTATACGTACTTACGAATTTTTCGGAGGAAGTACTAAGGATGTGAGTTGACCGTTATCAACAGATAAGTAAATAAGGGGGAGTTTCTTTTGAAACTATATTCAAAATATTTAAAATAAGTCGAGATAAAATTCTTTGACGATCTACTTTATTCGAATAATTTTCCGAAAATCAGAAAGTATTTTAAATCAGGTTCTATGATTTTTAAATCATATATAAACCATTTAATAAATAATAATTAAATAAATAATATTCGAGAAATAATTAAACCTCGAAGGATTTTACTTTTAAAAGAATATTTAAAATAATATTCCTCAACTAATTTATGTTTACGTAATTTAATAACCTTTAATGTTTAATCGGTTTTGAAATAAATAATCGTTAGAATATGCTACTCCCATAATAAATGAGTAGGTATATAATATTTATTACTCGAAAGATAAAATATAATTGAGGGAATACGATCTTTGGAAATCGTTTTAAATAAAGTTCGAGGTGTTTAATGTTTCATAAGTGGACGTTGAGTCCCTTAATATGTAACTACTATGGACTTTTAATCATCCCGTAATATCACCGGAATGATTCCTGTGTTTTTATTTTGAAATCCCGACCGACTCCCGGTCTTATAATAATACGTCATGCTTATAGCGGAATTAAACATTTCACGATATATACTTATCGTACAACATCACTACATTATGCGAAACTTCAATTACTATGTATCATGGAAAGCATGGTATCTATGCAATGATAATAAAACAATCCTTTCACAACACAACAGTAAATGGAGTTGGCTTCCTAAACTTTCCTGGGTATCTCGAGGTGAAGGATGCTCTAGGTTCTGCTCGAAAATCTATAATCATAAACAAAATTCATTTTGTTAGGTCCCGTTCTAATTTACGGCGACTCGCACTCATGCGCTATTTATTGTGCACCCTCTCAACTTATATTAACCTTGTTATTCCTTTAAGTCCTTGTTCTTGTTTTGGTCGCTTCCTTTTTCAAAGTATCTTATGTCCGTTTTCATTTTCGTCGTCGGCTCCGCTTATGGAATCTACGGTTTTCTAATCGCGCGGTCTCGGCTACGATATTTTTATAAAATTGAAAAATAATTATTTTCATTTGAAATTTTTATGGCAGTTATTAAACTCAATTTACTACTCTCTGTAAAAAATCCATGATTTATGAACATTCTTAAGTTTTTTATTTTCAAAGTTCGTAATTCGTAGCAGTTTTTGTCGCGTAAATCACTTTTAGTAAAACGGCCATAACTTTTGATCCGTAAATCGGAATCAAGCAATTCAAGCGCCTAGATGATTCTTATAACATTTTATATCATAATCAAGGATTATCTTTCAAGAAACTACAGTTTACATCTTCGGGACTTTCTGCAGAAACTTAAAGTTACGTTTTGTTCGTTTTAGTGAGAATACGGTTACGATCGGAGTTTCGTTTATGCCTTAAATCATTATACTACCACCAAAAATCAACATATCATCATCACCACACTAACACCTCTCAAGAACATCATGTTCTGGAGAAAACAACAATCAACCTTAAATCTACTTAGCTAAACATCAAGATTACAACAATACTTCCACCAAAACTAGGTTTACAACTATATTCTAAAAGGATCTTGAACTTAAATATTAAATAAGGTTGGGTCAAAGATTTATACCTTTCTTGAGAGCTTGAGATGTGTTCTTGATTATGGTGAAGTATTGGTTGAGCTTAGTATGGTTTTTGGAACCTAAAACAACCACTAAAATCAAGAAACAAAACATAAATTAATATTCATACGATTCACTATCATCTTTCTTGATTTTATTTAACCCATCAAACCTTGATAAAAAGAGCTCAAAGATTTATTTTACCTTAGTTTAGGTGGTATGAAGCTTGAGAATTAATGGGAGGATTTATCCATGGCTAGAGCTTGGAGATTTGAAATTGGTTTCTTGGTTTTTCTTTGAAAAAGCCGAATGAAGAAGAAGAAGAAATGGGGAGAAAAAAATTTGTTGCTTCTTGCAATAATTTTTGTGATAGCTTATATTTTATTGTTATTCCTTAGTATATATCCTAGGATTTAATCTTGGTTGCCAAATCTTGAGACAAAACTAGCTAGCCTTTGTAGTTTACAAGCTAAGCTACTTGGTTTAGCTCTTTAGCTTACTATTTGCTAGCTCTTGGTTGATCATCCTATGCCTTAGCTTACAATTTGATAAAGTAACCATGATTACTTTTCTACCATGGTTAGTTAGTGCGTTACGTTTATTTAATCGTTTACGCGTTCGCTCGGTCGCTTAAACGTTTTCATAATACTTTCTCGTAAATGGTTCGCGACGTTCCTCTCGTATTTATTCCTTATGTTTTAAATTATCATACTTAGATATAAATCCGTAGGGTTTTAAATTCGTAATTATATTGTGATTCCCGTAATCCTCGATGATTCGTAAATATGGTCGTTTTTCAAAGTTTATTTTCTTCAAAAACTAATAGCGTTTACATACACTCTTTTGGTACGTATAATCAAAATATCATCTCCAAAACTCATTTTCTCATACACTACATAGTATGGGCTAAAAAGTTTTCTCCGTCCATCAGGGTTACTATTCATTAAACATTTTTACAAAGTCTCAAAAATTCGAGTTATTACAATTTTCACTGTTCTGTGGAATCTCAGAGCTTTGAGTGATATCAGGATTTACCGTATCAGAGTCAGTACTTAAAAATTCAGCATAAGGTACTTCATTTTCAAATCTCAATTTGTCATGGTCATATGCATCTTCTAGACCTGTTATCTTCATGTCATCAAAAGATACATGTATAGATTCCATGACTGTTCTTGTTTTCAGATTGTAAACTCTGAAGGCTTTTGTAGACAATGGATATCCCACAAAAATTCCTTCATCAGCTTTCAGATCAAACTTGGTCAGCTGCTCCGGATGAGTTTTGAGAATAAAATACTTATAACCAAAAATATTAAAGTACTTCAAATTTGGCTTATTTCCGTTCACCATCTAAAATTGTGTTTTTCCATGCTTGTTGATCAATATTGCATTTTGTATAAAGCAAGCAGCCTGCATCGCCTCAGCCCAGAAGTAGGTAGGCAATCTTGCTTCCTCTAGCAAGTGCTTCTATCAGAGTTCTATTCTTTCTTTCAGCAACTCCATTTTTTTTGGAGTTCCAGGAGCAAAAAACTCTTGTTTTATCCCCATGAGTTTGCAGAACTCTTCCATAGAGCTACTCTTGAATTCAGTTCCATTATCACTTCTGATGATCTTCACTTTGTATGTTGATCCTTTTTCCAGCTCCCTTACATGATCAAGAAGAATGGATGGAGATTTATCCTTGGTATGCATAAAATACACCCATATATATCTTGTATATTCATCAACAATTACGAGTGCATACATCTTCTTGGTAATTGACATAACATTCATTGGACCAAAGAGATTAACATGAAGTAGATAATATGGTTCAAGAATGGAGGATTCAGTTTTACTCTTGAAAGATGTTTTCCTTTGCTTGGCTTTCTGGCATGAATCAGATAAGCCATCAGGAGTAAACACTGCATTGGGCAATCCTCTTACAAGATCATTCCTCACAAGTTCATTGATATTGTTGAACTTGAGGTGAGAAAGTGTTTTATGCCAATTCCAGCTGTCTTCCACAAATGCTCTACTCAGTAGACAAACTTCTGTATTATCAATTCTTGCGGAGACTCTGGCTTTATATAAACTACCATGTCTTACACCAGTCAATGTAATCTTGCCATCAGACTTACTAACAATTTCACAATGCTCGTCATAAAAAATTGACATGGTAACCTCTGTCACAGATTTGACTCACACTGATCAGATTATGTTTGAGTCCTGTAACTAGAGCTACATTTTCAAAGATGACATTTTCAATTTTGATTTTGCTATATCACAAGATTTTTCCTAAGTTTCCATCTCCATAAGAAATGCTTGGGCCATCCTTCTCCTCAAATTCTGATAGTAGGGATTTATAACCGGTCATATGTCCTAAGCATTCACTGTCCAAGACTAGAGCATTCCTCCTGTCACCCTACAATCAGTAATTTGATTCAGTTAGTGTTTTAAGGACCGAGACTTGCTTAGATCCTTTGGCTTCTTTAAGTTTGTTAACATAGGCAGCAGAAGACTTCATATCAGAGTTTATGTTAACATTCTTACTATCAGTATTTATACATGCAGAAACAGATTTTAGTTTAACTAAAGAGGGTTTCAGTTTATAAAAATCATAATACAAACTGTGATACTCTTTACATGTATAAATAGAGTGACAAAAACTGCCACAATGAAAACAAGGATTCTATGGTTTATATCTAACTGTTTTATTCCTAAACTCTGATTTGGAAGGAATAACATTTTTCTCTTTATTCTTCCTGCAGGAATTAGCAAGATGATTAGTGCTACCATAGTTTGAACAGGTCTTTCTAGGTGCATTAGGAGGAGTCACATAATTTCCATTCTTATTAACACCTACCTTGTCATTTCTATTTTTGTCACGCCCCCAACTTAAACAGCAAATTAAATATAACTATTACAACATTTTAAAAAGAAGTAAACATAACCAACTCCAAGATCTTACAGTTTAGGGTTTGGAACAGCCCAACACTACCATCTATTACAACTGATTTTAAATAGCGAGTCCTCACACAAAACTACTATCTCTTATTCTACCTGAGCTCGAACATAAGCATCAGCATCACAGGTCTTACGGGAAGTCTTCTTGAATCTAACCATAGCTGCTAGCTGTAATATCAGGGTAAAGCAAGGAGTGAGCCAAATGCTCAACAAGTACTAAACAGTACGATACAAAACACAAATCAAGATATACATTAAAGAATGACAATGGGAAGACATAACCAATGATAACGAGAGATAAAACTTTGGGTGATGGCATCATTTTGCTTGTATTAAAACAATTTCAAAACCATATCTTAATCAAAATCATTTTATGACGCTACGGATTATAGCCGGTGATCAGCCGCGAAGTAATCCCGAACCTCGATGGGTTCTAAAACATTAATGGGATCCCTAGGCAACTTTTAAGCCTAATATAAGTGTAAAAAGGACTCGCGTCTTAGTCCAGATCCACTATTCAAAGAAAACATTTATCCCCCTTTGGGACTGAAAATCCACATTTTATTTATTTCAAAAACTGATGTCGATTTATGACCAAAATCTCTTTTAACAGTAAACATTTTTATCAAGGGATTATAGATCAACTCGAAACACAGGAAATATGGTACTAAATCTCAAGGCCATGATCCACTAAACTTTACTCCATTAGGGTAACGGAAAGGTTTTCATATATAAAACTTGGACAAGAAAATTTTGTGAGGCTATTGGATATTATGTAGGGGTAATGCCAAACTGGGCTTAAAGCAATGGTTTCTCGTCAAGGCACAAGTGCTGGATCATTAAGAAGATAAGCTTCATGAATACTAAGGGTGTTAAGGTATGAAGAAATGATCTTTAACTCAGGTTATATCAGAATTGTCAAGCTTTAAGATAAGAAAGAGGGGTATCAATTAATGAGGAATCACTTTGATAAATATCTGGCTTTCAGGGTTCAAGGTAAGGTTCTATAGGGGTTCAAGTACCAGAATGAGATATCAATACTTAGGAATCATCAGCATGTTAATCAAGAGAATCAACCAAGAGGTATAACTACCCTTTCTTTTATAATGGCATTCAAAATTACTTTAATATACTATCATGATAAGACTACTTTGCAATACGTACACGAGGGTTCATGGCATTTCTATATGATTAGATATGTTGATTTAAATATATCAAAATGACTCAGGACAGTTGCGTTAATATATATGAACTATTTGTTAAACAATTGCAGTGAATACGAAGATAGGTTGAATCACTTGCCTTGAGAAAGGCTGGTCTGGTCTGACTGGTAGGAGCAACTGGAAGTTTCACTCGACCTTTATGGCAAGTTTACCCTCATCTCGAGATCCTACATAAATAATAATAATCCTCATTATAATATATTCTCACCAACTTAACCTATTTACAACCCAAAATTAAACACGGATGACAGTTAGGCCTATATGCACTTAATTTATATTCACCTTATAAATATAATTGCACACACATAGCCATATATACTCACATATCATATATTAATACCAAATAACACCATATACACCATAATGCAACACTAGGCTTGGATGATCTCGACTCACAACTTAAGTTACTTGGTCGCTAAACTAGACAAAGTCTTCAAATTTTGGCTTCCTAACTCGAGGTGCCTTTACTAAACTATCTAAGACCTATTGACCCTCACTTGGGCCTTTTTCTCTACTGACCTTATACAATCTTACAACTATGGTAGTCAACCTAGATCTCACTCCTAAGTGTTCTAAAACTATGTGTTAAGTGAAAGTGCTCACTGGTGTAAATTTTAGAATGACATCTATGGTTTCTTGAGTGGATTAGACACTCTTAAACTACAAGTTTTCCTTCAAAAATTTTACACAAGACTCTCCTGACCCTAAGGCCATCTCCCAAACTTGATGTGGCTCAAGGGCCTGGCTTGGGCCTTCTTGGGCCTAAGCTAAAAGTCCAAGGTTCCCCTGTTTCTCTGGGCAGAAAATGCCCTGACTAGAATTAACTTGTGACACATGGTTCTAACTCATATCCTATGAAATATGGCTGGAAACACTTCTCTGACACTCCCTCTAACTAAGCCCAAAAGGGCCTAATGAGGGCCTACCCATGACATGGTCAAATCTCCCTATTTCTAAGTTGCAACAAAACTGTCCCCTCTTGGACAGATTTTGTTATTCTACTTGTGCACCTAACCAAACGACATGTAAACCTCCAACCAACACCTAAAACCTTTTAGATACTACCAATACTAACTTCTGGTGGCTTTGGCCTCAAAGTGCACATCAATGACATGGTCAAAACTCACTCTAAACCTCAGGGTACTAAACTGATTTTCTGCATAAACTATAACTCTCCT
Organism: Apium graveolens; assembly: GCF_009905375.1. Lineage (NCBI taxonomy): Eukaryota > Viridiplantae > Streptophyta > Magnoliopsida > Apiales > Apiaceae > Apium > Apium graveolens. Next base: position 160,672,663 of record NC_133653.1, read on the forward strand.
TTCTCCAAGGTTTTGACTTAGACAAACTCAACCACCAACAACCCAATACCCAAACCAAGACTTAAACATGGTGATCTACTGAACTCACTCTCTTATACTCAAAATAATCTTGGTAGAGATCATCCTTACCTAAGGTGCAATCATGGCAAAACAAAAGAAACCACATTTCATAACTCACAAATCATCAAGTTTTTTGAAAATAATAAGTTATGTTTTTTTTATAAAATATACCCGAATTATTACCATGCATCAAGGAACACTAATCAATATTAACACCTTATTCCTACTGAAATTAAAGCTTACTAACAAAATCTTTCCAAATGATCAAAATCTTATAACATTCTAAGAGAAATCCACATGCATGCATGTCTTCGAGTTTTACCAACCAAAGCAACATGTTTTCTAAATATATTTCACCATGAAATTGACATGCAAGCCTAGCATAAGCTATATCTAGATGATCACTTAGCATGCAAAGAGTTTCATCAAATTTTCACTACAAGATTCATGCCATTATCACATAAACATACAAAGATTGAACAAAGCAACAAGAATGATCTAAAGGACCATTCATTCGGCTCCCTTAAGGTCATGGCCGAATGAAATGGAAGGGAAATGGCCATTCAACATCAAGAGTTTCCTTATCAAGACTTGCCACTTCACCATTCCTTGTAGTCCTCTCAAAAACAACCCTAAATCCATAAGAATCAAGGTTGTACTTTGAGTTTCAACTAAAACCTTGACGTGCAACCTTAAAACTTAAAATTTTACTCAAAACTCCTTGAAATATATGTGATCATGATATGGGAAGTAGTATTTACTTGTATAGAAGGTGGGATCTTGGTTGAGGAATGAAGAAAATGGGGAGGGGGTTGGTCTCGGCTAAAACCCGGGAGTGAGGGGGAGGAGGGCCGAGAGTGAGAGAGGGAGGAGGGAGGGAGGAGAAAGTGTGGTGTGAGTGGAGTGAATGATCATGCCATTTACTTATTTTATAGTTTTTGATTTGACAAAATATGAGTGGGAATGAGAATTGACAAGACTAACCTTCCAATTATACTTGGATCATTTTGCATGCAAGGGCAAAGAAGGAATTTGGCTAGTAAAAAAAGAGTTAGTGGGGATGGAATTGTCTCTTTAGCCCTTTAAATTAAATAGAAAAGGATTTGCATGCAAGGGCAACCATGTAATTTGTTAATTATGACAACTAAAAGTTATAAAGATTTATTTTTATAAAATAAAATACAAGTTCAAAAATTATAAAATTTATACCATAAAATAACTTGGATTTTTAGAAATTTTATAAAACCACTTTTGAAATTTTGTGAACAAAATAACTTTTAAAAAGAAATTTATTCAAGGTTTAAAATATTCCTTATAAATCAAAAATAAAATAAATAAATAAACTTTTTCTTTGAAAAATCATATACCACATAACGCAAATTTAAGACGCAGAAATTCTCATTCACACAAGCATACAATAGTTGAATATATTGGCATTCGGTTTTAAAATTGCACCAAATTTATAAATAGTATTACACGAAAATGCCGGTTGTAACAATTTTTCCTAGACCTTTTCCTCTTGTCTTTCATGTGTAAGTCCCTCAGCTTTTGCTTAAGCAGTTTCTGAGTCATTGAACCAATATTTACTGAATTTGTATGAACTTGTTCACACTTATCAGTAATTAAGTTTGATCTAGGTGTTGAGGTTGTACGTTCCTAATGGATTAACTTAACAGTCTTAGCACTTGGATTAAACTTAATGGTCTTTATTTGAACCCTGTTCAGTTTGACATTGCCATCAGTTTTTATTGGTTCTATTTTCTCAGTTTCTTTTCCACTTTTCTTATCAAAATTAGATCTAACTGAATATCCTAATATTAATCCCCAACAGCCATTCTCTAAAATTTCTTGAGTTGACTTTCCTGAGTTAATCCAAAGTTTAATAACTCTCTTTCTTTTGTTAGCTCCTTCTCTAGATAAGCATGTTTTTCTAACAATTTTTCCTTAACATAAACATCATTATCTCTTTCTTTTTGAACTTCTAGCATGGAAAACAACTCAATTTCTAGGTGATCATTCCTTTTCTTTAACTCAGAGTTTTCACTCTTGATTCTATTATTATCTAAGGTTTGATACATATAACTAACATGCAGAGACTTAAGAAATAATCTTAATTCATAGATATCATCAGTATTAAACACAAGAGTAGTCTGAGGTACCTTTAATTCAGCATTGTCAGCCTCAGCATCAGCATTTTCCATGACAGCGTAATTGATCCCATTATCTGAATCTAATGAATCATCCCAGTTTCTCTTCTTTGAAATCAAAGCTTGTTTCTTCTCAGCTCTGGGTTTTCTGCAGTCAGCTGCAAAGTGTCCAAGTCCATCACAGTTGTAACATCTCTCTTTTGACTTGTCAAGTTTTTCAGATCTAGATTCCTTCCAATCAGTATTTCTTCTATTATTCCTCTTATTAGAAGTAAGGAACCAGAACCATTTCTGGAAAATCTTCTCCCTTTCTTAAAGTTCTTGTAGACCATCTTCTTGAAGCTTTTAACTAGTAGGGAAGCCATTTGTTCCATGTCTTTATTGTTGTTATGATCACTTTCAGTATCTGATTCATCATCAGTATTTGAGTCATTATCAGAATTTGATGATTTAGCATCTGAATTTGCAATCATGGCTTTCCCTTTGGAGTAGATTCTCCTCCTAGCTTTCTCCTTTGGTTTCTGTTCAACCTTGAGTGCAACTGGTCTAGCTTTTGATCCTTTCCTCTTGCTTCTTTGCTCTATCTCTAGTTCATGAGTTTTCATAACTCCATAGATCTCATCTAGAGGTGTGTTGTCAAGTTGATAGTTATCCCTTATTGATGTGACTTTAAAGTCCCACTTTTCAGGGAGAGCAAGAAGGAACTTCAAGTTTGAGTCCTCCAAATCATATTTTTTGTTGACAAAGGATAAGTCATTTAGCAACTTCTGAAATCTGTCATAGATCTCAACGAAGGACTCATTGTCCCTTGAGATAAAGTGCTCATATTCATGAGTAAGTACTGTCCTCATGTTCTTCTTAATAGCATTTGTACCTTGATACTACTTCTAAAGAATCACATTTCTCTTTTGTTGTCTTATATCCAATGCTCTATTGGATATAACACTATCAAGACTGCTGTGCAGGATATGTCTAACCTTAGCATCCTTCATGATAGATGAGATATCTTCAGGAGAGTAGTCCTTCCTGTCTTTGTCTATCATCTTTGTTGGTTCTCTTGTAAGCTAAACAGCTACCTTCATTGGTCTATGAGGACCATCATAGATCCTGTTTAGGTATTCAGGATCTATGGCTTCTAAACAATGGCCATCATAACTTTCCAGATTGGATATTTATGTATCTTCAAGATAGGCACCTTGATTTCTTTATACCTACTCATGTTGCTGCTTATCTGTGATGTGGCTGGGGTTGGTGGTTTCGTATTCTGTGTCTCTTCTTCTTTGTCTCCCATTGTAGATTGATTTTTAGATCTTAAACTATTTGTACGTTAACAGCAAGCTCTGATACCAATTGTTAGGCCCTTAATCAATTGTAAAGGGGTGAATATAATTAATACAATCTATTCGACAAAGCTTCAACAGAATCAACAGTTTTTATATTAATTGATAAAAACTTATTTCGAACGTAATCTCTTGAAAGGATGAAAAATTATCCTTGAGAGTCGCTAGGTTATGCGAAAGATATAATAATGTCGCAATGCTTATAGCATGAACCTAATATGTGCTTTATATAGAGCACAACTACACAATGTATAAGGAATCCTATTCTATCAACAACAAGAAAACCTATATTATTGCTTCTGAGATAAAGTCCTTCACCGCCTTGAGTTGTCGTTTCCTTATCGAAGATTAACTGATGTGACAAATACTGATTTCATCATCCGTTGACAGCATCATCCGTTGATATCATCATCTGTCGATATCATCATCCGTTGACATCATTATCATCCGTTGATATAAGTTCTGAACTGAACTTCTGATAGTTTCTGCTTGATATCATCATTTGCTTCTAATAATTTATAATAAGAAGAAATTGGAGGTTTTTTAGTTGGATTCCTTGCTTTGCAAAAGGTTGAATGATGAGGAAGTTGTTCAGTTGGAGCAATATTTTAGCATAAAGGAGCCGAAGTTTGCCTTGAAATCTTTTAGCAATGACAAAGCTCCAGGGCCAGATGGGATTAATATGAGGTACATTAAGGAATTTTAGGTGTTTTTGAAATAAAAGGTTCTTAAAGGGTTCATCTCTTTTGCTAGATTAGATGTACTTCCATATGGTTGCAACTCTTTATTCATTGCTCGTGTTCTTAAGATCACTAAACTGTTAACTAAATTGTTGGCTCAAAGGCTTAGTAGGGTTTATGACAAGTTACTAGATGTTAATCAATTTGGATTTGTGAAGGGGAGACTGGTTGCAGAAAGTATATTGTTAGTTAATGAGGTTACCATACTTTGAAGTCTTCTAAAAGTCAGGGTGTTATATTGAAGTTAGATTTTGAGAAGGCTTTTGACACTGTCAAATGGAATTTCCTTTTCAAAAATATGGAGTGTTTAGGTTTAGGCAGTAATTGGATAAAGTGGATGCATAATTTATTCAAGGAAATCAAGATCTCTGTTCTGGTTAATGGTTGCCCCTCTAAGGAGTTCAGTGCTTCAAATGGACTTAGACAAGGGGATCCTTTATCTCTAATGCTTTTTAATTTGGAAGAGGAAGTGCTAAGCGAAATGCTTAATAAGGCAGCTGAGTTGGGATTGATTGAAGGTTTGCAGATCAAAAAGAAGGAAGGGCAATTACACATTTGCAGTTTGTTGATGACACAATTGTGTTTTTAAATGGTAGTTTGCATTCAATCAAAGGTGTTAAAAGGGTATTGCAATGCTTTCAATTACTATATGGACTGAAGATTAATTTCCAAAAGAGTAATCTGTATTCTTTCCATCTTCTAGAAAAGGAGTTGGATATGTTTGCAGGTATACTTGGATCCAAGGTGGGTAAGTGGCCCTTGACTTATTTGGGAAGTGAAATTTGGGTCAGTCCTAAAAAATTTATATTTTGGAAACCTCTGATTGATAAGGTTAAAAATAAACTTGCCAATTGGAAGAAAGATAGTCTTAATTGGGCTGGAAGGTTGTCTCTAGTGAAATCAACCCTGGATAGTCTTCCAACATTTTGGTTCCCTCTCCATAAGGTTTATGCTGAAATATGCAAGCAATTGGAAAGAATTAGGAGGGTCTTCTTTTGGGGTAATGTTTCTAAGGAGGAGAGTGTCGAGGTCACGAAAATGCACCTTAAATCTTGGAATATGATCTGTAAGCCCAGAAATTGGATGGTTTAGGCTTAACTTCATTGAAGTAGAGGAACTTAGTTATACTGTGCAAGTGGTGGTTTAGATGGCAGGCTGAGAGGAAGTTAAGTTTGAATGTTTGGCTAAGAGAAAATTATAGTAGTGAGTTATGGCTAATACTGGATAAGTGGAGTAACCCAAGGTTATGTTCAGTAGTTGTGAAGGATGTCTTATCAACAATTGCTTCTTTGTCCAATTTTTGTCCTTTAGGCCCAGATAGTTTGAAGTGGGAAGTGTCTGATGGTGAATCGGCATTATTTTTGGAAGACTTATAGTATCAGGATAAGGAACTTTGTGATAAATTTAATAGACTTTATAATTTATCCAATTTAAAGAACAAGGAAATTAGCATCTTCAAGGTATTGTGGGATTGTTATCACAGGAATGGAGAAGTTTTCTGGTCTAGGAAATTAAGAAGCTGGGAGTTTGATGAGTTGAAAGAGCTGGGTAAGATAGTGGGGTCAATACAGCTTAATTATAAGCCTGATGTGTTAATTTTGATTCCTTTAGGTGATAAGTTTAGCTGTAAAGCAGCTAACAATCTATTGAGTGAAGAAGTTGCACATTCTAATGTACTTTGGGAAGTCATTTGGAAGTGTAAGGTTCCTAAAATTGTGAAATTAATTTAAAGTGCAGTCCAAAATAGTCCCTACTAAAGTTTGGTTGGCTAGTAGAATTTGTAATTTTGGAGATAATAAGACATGTTTCTTGTATGATTTGGAGGATGTATCAATAGATCATTTTCTTTGGGAATGCTCATTTTCTAAGAAAGTTTGAATCTTTGTTCTAAGTTGGTGGGGGATAGTATCTAAGGCCTGTGTAGTAGATTTGGAGTCCATGTGGGGATCTAGGAACTTCTTTCATCAGGAGAGTATTAAGCAAGTTTGGACTATTGTGTTGGGGTCTACTATATGGACTATTTGATTGTACTGGAATCAGTGTTATTCTCATGAGAATTCTCTTGGTCTAAGTCAAGTAATTTTCCTGGTGCAAGTCGAGCTATGTAATGGGGCTTGGCTAATGGAGTTCTAAGTTCACAGAGAATTCAACGGTGGGCCAATAATACAGTTGGGGTTGTTACTGCTAGTGATAAAGATTTTTGGTGGAATCTGATCTCTAAAGGGGATCATGATATTATAGATTTTATTGATGGTAGTTTGAGTACTAGTGCAAAAGGTTTAATTCCAGCATGAATTGGAGGTATTGTTTATGATAAATCAGGTCGTAATTTGTTATATTTTTCTGGACCATCTACAACTTCCAGTGCTTTTGAAGTGGAGTGCTTTGCTTTGGAAACCTTGTTCAGGATCTTAAAGGATAATAGTTGGAAACATAGTCATATTTTAGTTCTTTCAGACAACAAACAGTTGGTTAATTAAGTGGATGTCACTGATATACAATATAATTTATGGAATTGCAAGGTGTTAAATGTTCAAGTGAAGTACATTGTGAGAGAAATGAATGGAGTGGCTGATGGAAATGCGAGAAGAGGTGCTCGACTCAGTAATTTGGGAATAAGTAGTTAAAGCTTAATTTGTTTTTGCCATACAAGTAAATTCAAATTAGTAGTAAATATAGAGTAGTCATTTATTTTGGGAGGGAATCTTTTAAGTGAATTTTGGTTAGTAGAGTTTATAGGTTGTTTAGGCATGATTACTGAGTTTTTTAGAGTCATTATGGTTACTTGGGGATATGAAAAGCTATCAAATTCGCTTGGGAAGTCTAAACGGTTGCTTGGGAACATGTACTGAGTCTATAGGGCTTTTATGTCACTTATAGGAGGTTCTTAAGCAGTCTTATATATATACCAGCCCATTACAAGCGATTTGGTATAGATTTCTCTAGATTCATTTTTCGGAAGAGAGTGTTAGTACAATTAGGGCTCTTGATAGTCTTCAAAATGGAGGAGGAGAATGTTAATGTCAATGCAAGATGGCTGATGCCTGCTAAAGGGGTTGTTAAGTGCAATATCCATAGCTTCTTTTCTTATGAAGCATTACCAAATGGTCGCCATTCTGGGATTGGCACGGTGTTCAGAGATGGGGTTGGAGTGATTATGCAGGATCCTTGGGTTTTAAGGATCAAAGAGAGAATGAATTTCATGCTTTGCTGGAAGGGTTAAAGGAAGCTTATTACAAGGGTTTCAAGAAAATTATTTTGGAAATAGATCATGTTGATGCAATTAGGAATTGTTCAACTCTAAGATGCTTGGTAGTCGTCCTCAGTACGCGCATGTCCTGTGGCAGTTGAATCAGCATAAGGAGGACAAGAACTACAAGTGTGAGTTGAGGCTGGTGGATCAGGAAGCTAATGCTTTGGCTTCTAATCTGGCTGAATATGAGGCTCACCACTGGGAGAAGATGGTTATTGTTGAGGAAGATTTTGGAAAAGTAGAATAATTGTGGTATCTTGATATGGGTTTGGGCAATATTGAACCTAGATTCAGAGCTGTGAGGCAGGGGGAAGTTGAACTATCTGTCATGGATGATGAGGTTTTTGATCCTCAAGAAAATGATCTTCATGAGGGTAGAGAGAACAATGAGTTTCAGGGTTTGGCCTTGCATGGCATGAGTGCTGAGGCCGGTGTTGCTGCTTAAGGTAATGAAGAGGAACCGAACATTGCATATTTTGAGGTGGTTATTGGTCTCCTGACAACGGTTGCTGGTGCAGAAGGGCTTGGGGGAGTGCATGCTGAAGACATGGCAATGGAGCACTAAAGACGCTGGGTCAGGAAGATGAAGAGGTGGAGATTCAAGGAATTGTTTGGATCTCTAAGCAATTGTTATTTTAGTTTTGTTATTTAGTTATGTTTTGTTTGGGTTACGTATTTATTTTAGGTCAATCTAGTGGTGATGGTTTTCTTGTTAGCCCAATTTTCAGTTGGGTTAATGTAAGTCTTGTATCTATTTGGGCTTTGCCCTTTAATCTTTCTCATTGTGCTGTTCAAAAAAAACTACGATACAGGTTATTGTATAATTTTTAATTATAAATTTATAATTATTATATATTTATATAAATAATTTTAAATTATAATATGATGGGATAAATAAAATTTTTAAATATTAACGAAAACCCGTGCATCGCACGAGATTTAAGCTAATATTTATATAAATGGAAAAGAGTATTTAAAGGTCATAATAGAAAATTTTTCTATTAGTGTACCTCAAATTCACAATTTTTCAAAATCAAATTAAAAATCCAACTGTACGGATGTAAATATCTTGTAAAAATAAGTAAGTATGAAAATTTTCGAATGATTTTGTTATTTAGATCGACCACTTGATAACAAAAAATAATCTTTCAATCTCTACTGTTAATATTATATAAGAAAAAAGATTCATTATAAAATCAATACTAGACCACTCGTATTTGCATGAAATATTTTATACAATTATATTTTGACTTAATATTTACATCTGTATGGTTGGATCATTGAAAAACATTCAAGAAATATGATTTTAGGCTGCAGTAATAGAAAAGTTTTCTATTGTGACCTTTAAAAACTCCAAGCCAATATATAAATTAATACATACATACATATATACATACATACATACATACATACATACATACACACATACACATATACATACACACACACATAAACACACGTAAACACATACATATATAGATACATACTCATATACTATTAATTGTCATCAATTTAACATCGTCCTCCAACACATTGAAATGGCCAAATATTATATTAAATTATATGAAATAAAAAATAAAAGTAAACTATTTTTACACATATGTATAATTTATACTTCACTGTTAATAATTATTTGACATATATCATATACTCCTGCCGTCCCATGGGTTGTTAACATTATTAGGGGGTTTGCTAAGCAAATTATTTATATGACGATTATACCCCTATATTTATATCTATATAATATTTAATTCACCTAGTCATTTATTTATTAAAAATTATCAATTATTATATAATTAATATATGTATACATATATACATACATATATATATATACATACATAGATACACACATACATACATACATACATACATACATATATATATACATATACATACATACATATATATATACATACATATATATACATACATACATAAAATAAATATATACGTATATATAAATTAAGAAAGGGACATACACACACATACCTACTCGTATATCCTTATTTTTTTATCAATCTAACCTCATCCTCCAACATAATGAAATGACAAAATATTATATTAAATTCAATAAAAAAAATAAAATAAACTATTTATACAGATATATACGATTTATACTTCACTATTGATCATTTTATGACATATATCATATACTCCCATCGTCCCATAGGTTGTTAACATCGTTGTTAGAAACAGTGATTAAAAAAATTAATTATGTTGAAGAAAATTTAAGAAAGCGGGGGTAAATTTTGGAGTTATTATAAAGATAACATGCTATTTTAGGAAATGTTAGCAATCTGATAGAATATCCCAAAAATATAAAGTTATTGGGATGGAGAGTATCATATGTCATTCAATGAGTAAACTTAAGTACCGACGTTAATTGTCTATATAGTATGACTCATCAATCACATTTCTAACACATAAACACATTAAATAATAATTTTTTTTTTATATTTAGAGTGATTGATACACATCAGACACACATAATCACTTGTATTTATTTTACTTTCTAAAATATATTACAAATACCATATAATTATAAAAGGGTAAAAATTGTATATTAACATAATATATTACTTCCTGCGAATGCATCATTGCAAACTGTTAGGTTACACAACACTGTAGAAGGGGGTTGAATACAGTGTAGAATACAATCAAATCGATTTCGAACACAAGTAATAGTAAACAGATATATTCGATATAATAAACTCTGTTACAATGGAACTGTTCTCTCTCAGTGATGAACAAATATCACAAGAGCTGCTAGGTTACAATGTATGATCTTCTCGATAATGATAACACATATAGTGTAAACCTATGTCTGTGTTTATATAGTACACAATTACAAGATAACTTCTAATTGATATGGAATATAATTCTGTCTCCTAAAATATATCAATCAGATATATTATACAAGTCTTCTTATCTTCTAACTCTTTCCATGCATATCTTCTTTTGTATTATTCTTAATCTTCTTTCTTGTAAATCAGTTTCCTTCCTTAACTGTTAGTCCTCTCGTACTTAAGTTCTGATATCCATCTTCTGATATTTATCTTCTGATAATCTAAGTTCTGATATCCTTAAGTTATGACTTCCAGTAAGTACTGATATTTCCTGTTTGTTAAGATCTGAAAACTAACCATGAAACATATTAGACATGACATCTCAAATATATCTAACAATCTCCCCCAACTTGTAAATTGTGCAAAAATATACAAGTTAATAGATTTGATGATGTCAAAAACATTTAAGTTCAAATTCAATGAGAGTTTAATAAGACTATTAACTACAAATTACAGTCTTTGTAGCTTTAGCAACTTCACTGGATCAATCTGAATCCATAATGATTCTTAACAAAATCTCTTACCAACTTGTCTTCAGCTTTCCTCAAAACTTCAACTAACTGTTCTTTGACCTGCATCAGTTCTTCATCTTTAATATCACCAATTTGATAAATGGTTGTTCTGAGAGCTTGAATTGATGTTCTTTCAAGTCCATCACCAAGTCTGATAACTCTAGGATGTGAAGAGTTTTTATTATAACATAAGCATTTTCCTTTCAGAATTAACTTTCACCTTAGCAGAATTCTTTAGCATAGGAATTTCTCTTCCATCACCTTCAGTAATCATTGGTATATACTGAGAAGTCTTTGTACCAGAGATTCTAAATAGATCTCTTATAGCCTTCAAAATATATTCTGACCATCTTCTTGTAACATCAAATTTTACTTCCAGAAGATAGTGAATATGTTGAAGTTCTCTGACAGACTTCTTTAGCACATCAGTATCAGCTAGTCTGTAAGTTATTCCATCATACAGAAATAAAATCAATTTCTCCTTTAGATTATCCTTATCATGATCATCTATCACAATTTGAGCAGACAGCACTTTGTCAATGTGCTTTTGTTTGATTTGTTCATATGGTTTGTCTGTCAACATGAAAGGATCTCTTAGAGTAATTTCTACTCATATTTGTATCTTCTCTTCATCAGAACCTAATCCAGCTCTATCTCTAGGTTGCTTGGATCTCAACCCAAATGTTGCAAGTTGATTCATCATAAGATTGGATTTTGGTTCAACTGGAGTAGCTTTCTTCCATAAAAGCTTCTTCTTATCAGCAATTGTCATCTTTTCCAAATTAAGTTGATCATAATTTGTTGTTTCTTCTGTAGCTTGCTATTATTCATTCTGAACAACTTGAGCAGTGTCAGAGGTTGTTTTAGATTCCTCAATTATCTTTCTTCTCTTCAGAATTTGAACAGTTTCATCTTTTATCAAATCATCATCATGCATTGTAGTTTGATAGACTGGAATGGAAGAACTTATTTTTTTCTCAATCTTTAAAGGTTCACTAACCTTTTCTTTTCCTTTTGACTTAGGATCAATCTCAGTTTATGATCTAGTGTTGGACTTTGAAGTCTCAGAATTTGACTTTTCCCTGATCACAATGCCTTTTTCCTTAGGCCGGTTTCTTTGCATCAGAAGCTTTAGACTTAAGATTTGTCTTCTCATCTGCAAATCTAGTTTCTTCTTCCTTGAGAGTTTCCAAATCCATTCCTGGATTTTGTTTTAGAAAGAATCTTCTAGCTATCTCCTCATCAAGTGTCTGGATTTTAGGATTTTTGTAATAAACAGTAGTCTGCTTCCCTTTTAGCTTCAGAGTTTGTAAAAACTTCTGAGAGTCTTTAGATCCTGACTGAATCAGAATATCAGAACTTGACATCAAACTTTGCTAATCAGAACTTGACTTCAGACATTTAGCATTCATAGCATCAGAACTTGACATGTTCTGTGTAGAAGATTTTCCTTGAACTTTTCCTTGACCTCTGCTCTTATCAGAGTTTCCTTGGTCATCACCTTTATCATTCTTTTTCTTCAGTATTTGAGTAGATGAGCATTTAGACTTAACTACCTTCTCCCCCTTTTTGGCATCATCAGGAAGTAAGAGAGAAAAAAGAAGTTCAACTGAAGATTGGATTTCTTCCCATTGAGCTTTCTAAGAAACTTGGTTAGCCAGGACCTCGGCAATTTGGGCCTGTTGCTTCTCTTGAATTTTCTCAATGGCTTCAATTTTCTCAAGAGTAGGTCTGATATATATATTCTTGTCAAGCTTGATCTGTAGATCTAGCTTATCAGCATGTTCCTTTAGTCTATCAACCTTTTCATGAGTAGAAGAATGTAGACCTTGAAGATGTTTGGTAGAAAGAGCAGTGATCTTGAGTTGTGTCTTCAAATCAGCATTTGTGAGCAACTCATCAGCTTTAGCAATATGCTCTGTCAAAACATTAGAACTTGGAATGCAATCAGTGTCATTCCGCTTCTTGGTCCACTCCACACCTCTGTGAGTATCCTCCCAAGGAATAGGTGCTTCCTGTTCAACAAATTTTTTCACCAATTCTTCCTTTCCCATAATGGGAACTGGAGTCTCAACAGAAACATTGTCTTCAGAACTTGAGGAAGACTCATTAGGTTCTGACGACACAATAGTGTGTGAAGCAACTGGAGATTCAGGAACAACTTCATTTAAATTCTAAACATCAGAATTTATCTCCAGAGCTGGTGTGGTAGGTGTAGATGGTATCTCAGCATTTAAAATTGGAAAATGAGTTGGAGATTGCTGAGCTTCTGTAGATGGAGCTTCCAGATAAAGAAAATTTGGTATATTCAAATTACGAATATCTATTTCAAAAGTTATAGCTTGTTCTTTAACATCATCTGTAGCTTTAATAGGAGAGAAATAAGGTGTTGACACAGTATCCTGAGCTTGAGTAGGGAATGGTAGAGCTTCAATTACCACAGGTTCTGATGAGATCAGAGATTCCCGATCCCCTTCCTCAGCTTCAGTTGAATCCTCCGATATAGGCTTGGCCTTGTACCTTTCTGCCCTCATTTTCTTTAGTCTCATTGGTAGTTAAGGAGTTGCTTTAGCAGCTTCAGAACTTACAGATTTCCTCTTTAAAGTATCAGAAATTTGAGCTGTAGTTTCTTTCTGAGAAGTAACATTCTCAGCTCCAACTATCACAGGTTCTGATGCATGAATCCGTGCTTCAATTGTTTCCCAAATCATCATAATTTAATATTCACCATAATTTTAATCAAAACATTCATCAAAGGATAAAGTTCAAATAGATGAAGTAAAGATTAACAAATTACAATTAGAACATGCACAGTCACATAATATGAGAGAAACAGAGACTAAATCTTGCAATTAAGGGAAATTCCATTAATATATCAAACAAGTACATTTCATGAAATTTATAGATTACATGCAAAAATTACAAGATAGTCCTAGTCTAAGAGTCTTAACATCAACAGCCTTAGTCTAAGAAGTCTGACAAAGCTGATGGTGAAGAGATACAGATGGATGACATTTAATTCTTCTTCCTACTTTCAACAAAGAGAACAACAAGATGAATGATTTTCTCCTTCTGTTTAATAATACGGAGATGAACCTCTCTCTGGAAAGACAACAAATCATTTTGAATGTTGTCTGGAAGTTGAATCCAGATGTCGAAAGGAATGTTGTTGATAGGATATGAAGTCGGAATTCCATTTCTAAAAATGGTCACAGTGTCTGTGCCATAGCAGTAAAACCAACTAAAATGTGCCAATGTTGGAGAGAAATGAAAAGATGTGATTTTACTAAAGGATGATCAATCATTTAAATAGCCAATGGAATACCAAGGGACGCGAGGACTGTTTAACGATTAAGAGTAAAAAATAATGATGCCTCGTCTCCCTAGACCGATGTGTAATAATAACAGTCAGTAAAAAGTTAAAGCAGGAGTTAATGAGCACAAGAAATCAACAATAATTACTGTGCACATGCAGTTTTTCAGGACAAACACGTTTACCACTAACCCATAATGATTATGACTATTTTTATCTTACCCAAATATATTCTTATTTAAATATGACTGTTTCAGTGTTTACCACAAATAAGTCAAGTAAAGAATAATGCCACGTAAGCATCAAGGATTCCAGCAGGATTTAATATCAGAACTTAAACATATATCAGATTTTAACAATCATCAGAATATGGCTTCTGAACTCAAAAAGTGGATATCTTTTTCTGTGATTATTCATACAAATACTGACTTGTTTTCTTCAGAGTTTAATCATCAGAACTTCCCTCAGAACTTGTCCTCAGAATTTATGCAAATGACACTTAACTGTTTGTCAAAAATAACTTAATCACCACAGTAATTTTCATCATTCATATGGAGTGAAAGTGTGTGCATTCAGCAGAATATCAGATAAAGATTAAAGTCTGATAAACTTCAGTACATCTTAGAAATATGGCATAACTAAGAAAAGTGCTTGAAATCTGTCAAAAATCATAAAGTCTACTATAGAACAAATTTATGCAAGAGTCCACCTCAACTGTTTATGCTCATTTTATGCATCTTTTGAAATTCCTTTTTACAGTGGCTTCTCAGTGTAAGTGAGTCACGACTCCTTATCAGAATTTATGCTGTTGTCATAGTATTTCTCCAGTAATCATAGAATGTGAAAAGTCACCAAGAAAATTTATTTGCTTTTCTAATGCATATTACTTAATACCAGCAATACACTTGGGTCTTCCCTTCCACATTTTTACTCTAGACCTCAAAGGAGTACCTGACTTTTATTTCCCTTTTTTTCTCTTTTGATAAGTGAGGCTTATCAGCATTTAGTTCATTCTTAAGATTTATTGACATCAGAATTTGACAGATAAGAAGCAAAAATCTAGTTTGTGACTTAGTAATAAGATACACAAAGTAAATTTGACTAAGCTCAAAATCAGAATTTCCTCGTGTTAATGAGTTTCCACATAAATAGCTAATTCAAACATGGGATTTCTGGTATGTTAAAGACTACTAGGTTAGCATCTGGCATAATTATCCTCATTAGATTGAATAGTCACAGAACATTCAAAACACTATCAGAGTTGAAAAATCCACATCAGATAACAATCAGTATTTAATGAATTTTAATTAAAGAACAGATTTCATGAAGATAAGACAATCTGTAAACACTGATCCGAAAGTCTGATGCATGAGAACAAAAACTAAGCAGATTTAGAGAAAGAACCTGAAACCATTCCAAGTTCATTTACCAGTCTTGTAAAAGTAGCTTCACATAGTGGTTTTGTGAAGATATCTGCTAGTTGTTGATCTGTTGGAACAAAATGCAATTCCACTGTACCTTCCATCACATGTTCCCATATGAAATGGAACCTAATGCTGATGTGCTTTGTCATTGAGTGTTGAACTGGATTACCTGTCATAGCTATAGCACTTTGATTATCAAAGTAAATAGGGATTTTAGAAAATTCTAACCAATAATCCAGTAACTAATTCTTCATCCAAAGAATCTGTGCACAACAGCTTCCTGCAGTAATATATTCTGCTTCTGCAGTTAATATGGAAATTGACTTCTATTTCTTGCTAAACCAAGAAACTAATCTGCCTCCAAGAAATTGGCAGCTTCCAATTCTTCATTAAGAAAAGCACTTTTCACATCCATTTGAAAGACTTTAAACTTTTTATGAGCAGCATAAGCCAAAAAGATCCTTATGACTTCTAATCTAGCAACTGGTGCAAATGTTTCATCATAATCAATACCCTCCTGTTGAGAGTAGCCTTTAGCAACCTGCCTTGCTTTATTCCTTGTAATTATGCCATCACTGTCAGTTTTGTTTCTGAACACCTATTTTGTGCCAACAACTGATCTGTTCTTTGGTCTTGGCACTAGGGTCCAGACTTTATTTTTTTTCAAATTCATTTAACTCTTCCTGCATTGCTTACACCCAATCAGCATCTTGAAGAGCTTCTTCCACATTTTTGGTTTAGTCTGAGATAGGAAAGAATGATAGAGACATTCATTTGATGTTGCAGTTCTAGTTCTGACACCTGCTTCAGGATCTCCAATAATTAAGTCAGGTGTATGTGATTTG
Source organism: Apium graveolens (assembly GCF_009905375.1). Lineage (NCBI taxonomy): Eukaryota > Viridiplantae > Streptophyta > Magnoliopsida > Apiales > Apiaceae > Apium > Apium graveolens. The sequence continues at coordinate 160,689,146 of NC_133653.1, forward strand.
GTCCACTTCCTTGCAGATTGAATTTGACTTCTAGAACTGGATCCTCCCCCATGATCCATGTTATCTCCATCAGTATTTTCTGATGCTCCTCCTGTAGTTATGCTCTCTGAGACTTCAGAGTTTGACTTGGATCCTTCAGGATTTGAAGTATCAAAGCTTCCAGAATTATCAGAATTTGGCTCATCAAAGCTAGATGACACAGAACTTGAAGAGCTAGTGACAGATTCTGATGCTTCTTGAGAGTCTTGAGATGTGGTAGAATTTCTAGCTTGCTCCCCCTGGACAGGTGCATTTTTCTTTGGAGTTGTTACCACAGATTCAATGACATCAGTACTTACAGGATCAGGGTTTAAGTCATCAGAATTTACAGAATCAGAATTTAAGTCTTCATTTTCAAATCTCAGCTGATCGTGATCATTGAAATCTTCGAGTCCAGTAATCTTCTTATCATCAAAAGATACATTGATAGATTCCATGACAACTCTTATTCTTCAATTGTAGACTCTGAAGGCTTTTGTGGAAAGTGGATATCCAACAAAAATTCCTTCATCAGCTTTTAGATCAAATTTTGACAGCTATTCAGGATAAATCTTAAGAGCAAAACACTTGCAACCAAATACATGAAGTATTTCAGATTTGGATTCTTTTTCTTCACCATCTCATATGGTGTTTTGCCTTGCTTGTTTATGAGTGTTGCATTATGTGTAAAACAAGCAGTCTGCACAGCTTCAGCCCAAAAGTAAGTTGGCAGCTTTGCTTCATCAAGCATAGTTCGTGCAGCTTCAATGAGAGTCATGTTCTTTCTTTCTACAACTCCATTTTGCTGTGGAGTTCCAGGTGCAGAAAATTCCTGTTTGATTCCATGCTCTTTGCAGAACTCTTCCATGATTCAATTCTTGAACTTAGTGCAATTATCACTTCTTATAATTTTAACAGAATCTTTGACCAACTTATCCAGCTGTCTGACATGATTAGTTAGAGTAAATGCAGTTTCATTCTTTTTGTGCAAGAAGTACACCCAAGTGTACCTTGTGAATTCATCTACTATAACCATAGCATATTTATTCTTTGCAATAAACATGACATTAACTGGACCAAATAGACCAACATGTAGTAGGTGATAAGGCTCATGAATTGTTGACTCAGTTTTGCTCTTGAAAGAATATTTTCTTTGTTTTGCCTTTTTACATGAATCACAAAGGCCATCAGGAGCAAATACTGATTTTGGCAGTCCTCTCAAAAGATCTTTCTTTACAAGCTCATTTATGTTGTTGAAGTTTAAATGAGAGAGTCTTTTGTGCCAATTCCAGCTTTCTTCAATTGATGCCCTACTCAACAAACAGATTGCAGAACCATCATAACTTGTTGAAAGTCTGGCTTCATAAATGTTACCATGCCTGTAACCTTTTAGGACCACTTTTCCTGTAGAATTGCTTACAACTTCACAGTGTTCTTCAAAGAAATCCACATGATAACCTTTGTCACAGATTTGACTCACACATAGCAGATTGTGTTTAAGTCTTGAGACTAGAGCTACTGTTTCAATGATTACATTCCCAAGATTAATATTGCCATATCCCAGAGTTTTTCCCATGTTGCCATCTCCATAAGAAACTTCTGGGCCTACTTTCTCCACAGAGTCTGAGAGCAGGGCTGTATTTCCAGTCATATGTCCTGAACATCCACTATCCAGTACTAGGATGTTTTTCCTGTTGCCCTGCAATCACAAAGACCACTAATGGTTAGTTTTAAGGACACAGACTTGCTTGGATCCTTTGGCCTTTTTAAGTTTGTTAGCATTTACAGCGGATTTAATATCAGAGTTTATGCTAACATGCTGTTTATCAGAATTTATATCAGACTTTGCATCAGACTTTACACTAGAAGGAATTAAAGCAACTTTCTTCAAAGAAGGTTTTATTTGATAATAATCATAGTATAAACTATGATATTCCTTACAAGTATAAATGGAATGCCATAAACTTCCATAATGAAAACAAGGATTTTGTGGCTTAAACCTAACAGACTGACTCTTAACTCCTAACTTAGGAGGTAAAGAGTTTATATTCTTATTCTTCCTGGCAAAAAGAAGCAGGATGGTTAGAGTTTCCACAGTTATAACATTTCTTTCTAAGAGCATTAGGAACAGGCATATAATTATTGCTTTTATTCACACCTTCCTTTCCATTATTAATTTTCCTAGCTACCTTAACCTTGTTGAAATTTCTTATTTCTTTCAGCTTATGCTTAAGCCGCTTCTTTGTCATTAAGCCTATGTTGACTTCAACTGGTTTATCTTGTTCTAATTTGTCAGAAGTTGACTTCTCTTTAACTTCTGTCACAGACTCTTTCATCTTTTCAGAATCAGACTTTACAATTTTAGCTACAAACTTAACATGAATTACCTTTGGCTTAACAGTTTGCTTAACAACAATTGGCTCAATTTGTTCAATTCATTTTTCACTTTTATCATCTGCATAACCTAAGCCCTCTTTCCAGAGTTAGTACAAGTCCTGATAATCTCTTTTTCTTTTTCTAACACAGTTTTTAGAGATTTATTCAATTTTAGCAATTCATCTCTAACATAAAAAGCATCATCTCTTTCTTTCTGGGTTTGATGAACATAACTAACTCTTTTTCTAAATAATCATTCCTTTTCTTAAAAGCAAGATTTTCAGAAGTTATTCTTTCATATGTTAAAGTTTGATCTCTGTAGCTAATAAACATGGTTTTAAGATATAATCTCAACTTAGTAATATCATCAGTATGAAAGGCATAAGTTGTTTGAGGTACCTTTAATTTAGCAGTTTCAGGGCTGCCATCAGCATTTGCCATTAAAGCATAATTCACCTCATCTTCAGAATCTGAAGAGTCTGTCCAGCTTTTCTTCTTTCTGATAAGTGCCTTGCCTTTGTCACTCTTTCCTTTCTTGCAGTCAGGAGATATGTGGCCTCTTTCACCACAATTTTAGCATTTGACATTTGAGTTGTCTCCTCTATCAGACTTTGCACTTTTGCCTTCATACTTTCTGAACCGTTTCTTATCAGTACTTCCACCTTTCTTGAAAAACTTCTTTCCCCTCATGAATTTCCTGTAGGCTATCTTTGTGATACCCTTCACCATAAGAGCACACAATTTCATCAACATCTATTTCAGGTAAACTTTCAGTTTCTGAATCATCATCATCAGAACTTGATGATTCTGAATCAGAATTTGTGATGAGAGCTTTTCCTTTGCCTTTCTTTGAGACAGCCACTTTGGAAGATTCCTCCTCAGCCTTAAGAGCAACTGTCCTTGACTTTCTCCCATATCTCTTGCTTCTTTGATCCATCCGAAGTTCATAAGTCTTGAGCATACCATAAATTTCATCAAGAGTAGTTTCATCAAGAGCATAATTGTTGTAATAACCCCCAAAATTTTCAACTTTTTGTAACCCTTGTGAATAGTGTTTTAGCTGAATGAGGAAACTTTTCATGCCACACTATGTAGGGGTTCTGTTATGGATATTCTGACATTTTATCAGTACTCTATATGATATATGAGTGTATGTAAAGATCGTCAGAATCCAATTCCGAACACTTTGATTTTTCCCGGAAATACACTAGATACGGAGAGAATTAAGTATAAGGTAACAAGATAAAAATGATTTAAATTAAAGGATTATAATAGAGGATCATAAAAAGGAATATAATGTATTGAGAAAGGTTAAGGGAACCTAAGTAATAAGATCCCGGGTATGATCCTTCAAACGATAAACGAGAACGAAAGTTAAGCGAACCGTATAACAGATCAGCGGTCATTAGGCAAACAATTTGGAAGTTAATCAAAGGGATTAGAGTGAGTGATGTCACCCAACCAATGAGAGGAGGACAAAGAGGGAAGGATGATATCACAGTATGACATAGGCATGACATGGGAAGGAAGGAGATGTGGTGGCTTTTTAACCACACAAAATCAAGGGAAAATAGGTAAATTGACTAAATCAAACACAAAAACAAATCAACCAAGCCAAGCAAATTCATTCTTCATCAAAATCAAAAAGAAACCAAGGCATTGTTCTTGAGAGCTCTCGGCTTTTTACTATTGCAAAAGGCAAGAAAATTCAAAATCAAAGATCCAAGCTTCCTAAATTGGTGGGTTAATTCCCTAATCATCTTCATGCTTAGTTAGGGCTATATCATGAGTTTAAGCCATCAATTCCTTCTCAATCTTCTTCATTTAATCAAAGAAGAAGACAATGAATAGTGTTTTCAAGTTTTTAACTTGAAATTTTTCTTGTTTTCCTTGAAGATCCAAGCATTCCTAAGACTTCTTAAAGCTTCTTAAGGCTTCCTAGCTACTCCCACCACTTCAAGGAAGGTATATCATCTCCAAACCCTAGATTCCTATGTATTATAAGATGATTTTGATTAGTAGGGTGATATTGTACCTTGATGTTTATGATTTAGAGTTTGGGATTGAAATGGTATTGAAATGGAATGGTAAATGTTGTTGTTTTGATTAAAAGAACTTAAGTATGGTTAAAGTTAAGCTTAGGCATAAGTATGAATGTTAAAATTGAATTGGTTGGGGTTGTTATGATGTGATAAGGATGGATGTTGGTTGTATGTTGGATTTGAGGTTGAATTGGGTTGGTTTTGAATGGTTTAAAATTGGGAAATCGCGTAAACATAGTCGTCGTGACGTCCGATTTTCTTTAGACTGTTTTTGTGCATAACATTAGGACCCGAGAACCCCCTGCTAGATTATGACCATTCCCATGTTTAGATAGCTCATGTTACGAGCTTCATTTTGATATGTAGTTCGTTCGATTCCGTTGCACGGTTTAGGAGAAACGACCGTTTCATGTAACGGCGTTTCGCGAACGAAACTTTTCCCCTCGCCTTACTTTGAAACATAGGTTAAAGACCAAAAAGGGTTAATTAATGTATGAAACATTTATGGTAAGTGTGTTAGGCAGTTGGTAAGACACTCGCGAAAGAATCGCCTTAGAACTCGTAAAGGTTAAATTAATAAAAATGGTGGAGCCGAGGGTACTCGAGTGACTTAAGAGAATCAGTAAGCGCAAAACGAGCGTTAGAGTCTGAGTTGGCTAGAGTATAGATTTACAAGTGACTTTGGTTTAATTCCAACTTACTTGTTGCTTATAGGTTACCAGACTCGTCCCGAGCCATTCGTAACCCCCTGTCGCTCAGGCAAGTTTTCTGCCCGTTGTAACTGTTGTTGTGATGTATATATGTATATGCATTATCTTGCGATAGATGCATATTGGTTAATTAGCAAATGTTGCAATATATTGAAGCATGCTGCTATGGTATATATATATATATATATGCATGCCTGTTTCGTATTCTTTCCATAAATATCTGTTGATTCAGTTGATAATACCTATGCTAGAGGATAGCAGTAATTTGCATATACCCTTAGTATAGGGACCCAAAGGTGAAAATATATTTCTAAACCGGGAGTCGATGTTCCCGAGGATAATATATATATTTTTATATATATATGGTTATATATTAATCGAATAAGGTTTATTCGATAACTTTAACTTTATTTTATTATCGAATATTATTTGAATATTCATTCGAGGGCTTATGACTCAGTTTATATTATTAATGATTATTAATTGGATATTCATTTGAGGATGTATGACTCCTTTATTTCATGAATATTAATTATAGTATTCATTCGAGGACTTATGACTCTGTTAATTCTATTTAATGAATATTACTTTGAATATTCATTCGAGGACTTATGACTCTGTTTATTCTATTTAATGAATATTATTTTGAATATTCATTCGAGGACTTATGACTCCGATTATTTACTAAATAATATTCTTTATTTTATTAAAGAATAATTTTTCGATAATCAAACTTATTTTCGATTATTCAAATAAAGATAGTACTTTCGTATAAGTATATCTTTGGTTATTTGCTATTCATTCAAGTATAAGTTTTCCAACTTCTACCTCAATTATTCTTATGGGAATATTATTTAAATAATAATATTCAGATATTCCTTTTATATCGGGACTGATTTATTTTAATAAATCAGTATTACTCCAAACACTCTTTAAAGTGTTTTCGAGTCTTCAAAATGATTTTTAAAAGTTAGAGCGGATCCCAAAACTCATTTTTATATTTAAGATCTTCCTTTTAAGGGGATTTAAATACTCGCTCAAAACCTGAGGGATCCGGCTCTGTGGTGTATTTTATATTCGCAACAAGGTTGCAGTTTTGATAAATGAATTGATTACTTACCCAACGTTCGGGAAGTAAGTCCATCTATTGAGTCGGCATAAGCAACATGGGCTCAGTGGGCGTCCATGATAGTGTAAGTGGCTCAGTGGGAGTCCATCAAATGCATAAGTGGCTGAGTGGCAGTCCAGCATAAGGTCCTATTACGACCAGGGTGATGACCAGTGGGGAATTCGTCCATCTACTAGTAGAAAAGGTTACTTATGGGTATCTTTGCCGGATCAGCAAGATATCTGGTTTATGCCAAAATTCTTTTCCTTTCCAAATTTATTGGATATTGCAATTCTGTTCATACTTTACATGGCAGAGGTTTTCAGGAAATGTATAAAGGAAGATGTATATGTGGATATATATATATATATATCAGAACTTAATGAAGTATGTCATAACTTCATTTCCTTTAATAATATTTTAAAGATTTAATCTATTCAAATCTTGTCTTGTAGTCTCATCTATGTGATGAACTGTTGAAAGCTCATTATATTTTGAACAATGGTAGTTCAAGTAGCTTTAGAAATGATATAAGTGTAGTGAAGTATTTGGTAACTTCATCTTTTAAACTTATATCTAGTTAATAATTGTCTTATGAATGACAAAGATTTTCAGAAAAACGTTGAGACAAGGTTAGATATATGAGATCACCTTGCAACGATATTTTTTATACAGTTATACACTGGAACTCTATGTGTATTATGCATGGAAGAGGACTTCCAATATTTTGAAAAGTATACATGTATATATACTGAATATTTTGCGACTTCATCGCATTAAGATATCAAACTTGGTTCATTTCTTTTGACCAAGACTTTCATGAGTACTATGAGAAGGCTCATATTGTTAATCATTATACATATTATTTTGGTGGGCTTGCTGCTCACCCTTGCTTTCTTCTTTCATCACACAACAACAGATAGAAAAGATGAACAGGACCAAGCTCCCGATTCGCAAACGATTAGGAGATGTTCCACAGTTTTCTAGAAGCATTGATGCCGCCGTAGCTGAGGTAGGAACTACCAATAGGCTAGGCTTTCAACTTTTGATGTACCAGATTTATGTATATTTATGAATTGTAATAATGGCAAAGAAATGTAAATTTATTCAGAAAACCTTTTAAGGTGTATGGGCAGATAATTGTGGAATAAAATGACTTGTGGTTATTTTTGGATGTTCATCTCTAAGACTATAACGTGTGGTGTGTGTGTTTATTGTGAGGTCACAGTACAGAGTAGTTGAGTAATTATTAAGATTGGGTGTTATTAAGGGAAATGGAACTCGTGACAACCCGGATCCCCGACCCCGGATTTGGGGGTGTTACAGAAATGGAATCAGAGCGAAGCGTTATAAACCTCAGAGATGATGTGACGTTAAGATAATAAGTTCACTAAGATAATAAGAACTCTTGCCAAGTTCATAGTCGGGCTACCTAACGTAGCACTGACAGTTAAAACCCTTACGGGAACCCTTATAAGTATCGTGATAGTAACATAGTTCGTTCTCATATAGGGCAGCGGGGCACCGAACCTTGAGGTTCAGGAGCATCAGCATGAGGATGTTTTAATACAAGTTGGAGATCAAATTGTGAATCCGATGGAGTACCCTAATGAGGGACCGGATGAGGTTTAGATAGAGAATGTTGCGGTTGAGGATGTTATTCCGGAAAGGATTGTGGCTGAGGAGGATCTCATGGAGGATCCTGATGAGAATGAAGAGAGGACCGCTGAGGAACAGATGACCGTAGTCAGGGAGACTACCAGAGCAAGAATGGCCGCGAGGGTGGCACTACAGGATGAAGAGTTACCAAGGGCACAAAGGCTAATGAGGGCAGAAGGAGTGGGGCCTTCCACGACCCCAATTATACCAGTATCAGACCTTCTTCCAGAGGCTCCTATAGACACCCATGAGGTTCCACCAATTCCTGTTCCCTCCCCTGTACAGAGCCCAGCACATACTGAGGAAATGCCACCTTTATCCCCTGCACCATTGTCACCTGATACCGTGCTTGGTTATCCATTTGGATCTCCTGGGTCTGCACCACCTGCACCCCATGGACTGCTAGATGCTACCACTCAGGCTTCTCTTATCGCTGATTGTCATATGACTTTGGGTGGCCTGTCAGAGGCCCGGAATGTTAGGAGTGATCTTTTGGATCGACTTACTGCACCAAGGATTGAGGGTGGGATACTTCCGGCAGGATTAGCGTATAGCATGGAAAGGATTGAGGCTACCACCCGTGTTACAGCTAGAGGCCATCTTAAGAGTCAGGTTGATCCAGCTCTACTTGCGACTATCTTAGACCTCATCACCTCTGTGATGGAGCAGGTTAGGGATGTCGTGCGTGCTCGCATCTCTTAATCCATGATAGTGTGCAGAGCCAGAGCAATCAAACAAGGGTTTCATGTAGCACCACTTTTGGAGGATTAGCCTAAGTTATGAATGATTAGTTTTAATGACGAGATGACTATCTATGGTAGTACTTTTGGGATAGGAGCGATAAGTTCATATGATGTAATCCTCTTTAATATGTTTAGTTGTTGTACCCTCGAACAAATGGTCATGTATATATTCGTTAATTTCAGTTCAGATCAGTTTGTTTGTGATAAAATCACATTGTTAATTGCTCTATTAACACTTAAGAGAGTCTCATGAAGTTTATCGAACTTGAGAATTCATAATTTGCAATCGTGCAAGGACTAAACGAGGGGAAGACTTAAGCAAAGTAAGTAAGACAAATATCCGGAGATTCTCAAAATTTTCCAAGTAATATGCCCCCACAAGGAATAAGATTAGGGGCAAACCTTGAATGTGATAATCAAGGAGGTCGCAATTAAGATATAAAGAACCCGGAATATAATAAAGTGGAAAATGAAGATTTTAAATTAAAAGATGACCCCAATTATGGGGAGTAGGAAGAAATATTTAGACTAAAACAGCAGAAGTCGAGCGAGATAAGGAGACCCGAGATGGTACTCCTATACGAAAATTCATGAACCTGTCTAAACAGAACTTATATTTTATTCCCAACCACCACCTTGAGGAAACAATGTGGTGTGAAATTCTTTCAGGACCTCTAAGTCGCTAAGCTCTCAGAGTTCCAAGGAACAAGCTGACCCAGTCGAGGCAAGAGCCTGGCTAAAGGAAATATAGGAATCATTTGAGATTCTAAATGATTGACGAATCACAAAAAACTGTTTTTATCACTTACCCTCCTAAGAGAGAGACCACCCGCTGGTGAAAGACCAAGGAAGGCATGTAGCAAGAGATTATAATAAACTGATTTAAGTTCAGTCAATTGTTTTCAGGAAAGTACTTCCCAAGGTTATAGAGATAGAGTAAAAGCTTTAGAGCCTGAACAAAGGCAGACGAGTATGATGAATTATGAATCTAAGTTGTAAAAGTTGTCAAGATTCGTTCTAAGGACACGAATCCAGAATGACGGGATGTTTGAAATCAATGCTTATGTTGTGTTGGTTCATGAAATAATGATAAGAGAAAGGGAAATAAAAAGGAACTGAAGTGGAAAGGGATATAAAGGCAATAGAGTTTGAGGTATGATAAGGGAGTCGGGTATGAGGAAACCCTAAAGACTCGTAGCAATAGAAATAGGAAAGTATGTAATCATTGGTATGAGGGTGATTCACCATGAGTTAAAGTTGATGGTTGAAGGCATACGAGTTATGTACATTTTATCCCCTTTAAGTTGGGAGGATTCAAGGAAACCTTTAGATAGTTCAAAGGATAAATAATAAGACGCGGATAGACTAAGGAGACAAGAAAGTAAGAAAGTAGGAGAATTGGATGAAGGAAGTGACCTTCAATAATGTGAAATGTAAGACCGGTGGCTCGATACTCAGAAAGGGAGATGCCAGGTATGAGAGGTATCCCAACATTGAGATGTCTGTTGAGATAAACAACAAAAGTAAATAAGGAATTATTAAGAAGAAGTTCACGTTGAACATGACCAATATCTTCCAGAACATCCATGTTATCATTACCAAATCAAGAAAGAAAAGCGGATGACCATTGTTATCTTTTGGAGGCCATATGGATTGACCTCAATTTGAATAAGGATGCTATTATGAAGTTAGGTATAGACTATCGAGGTGGGAATGATGAATAAGATAATCTATCAAGGATATATGACTTGATTTATCCATGGAAGGATGCAGGTACCTTTTAAAGGTGGAATTAAGGATAGAACATTGGTAACTTAAAATGAATCCTAGAGGACTGCATAAAGGTTGGCATGTCACCCTTAATAGGGACAGTATGAGTTTTGACAGTATGATTGGGAAAGGGTTAAGGTAACAACAACCTTTAAAAATCAGTGGAGAAATTTTTCAGAAGAATATAGACAATGGTTCTAGTATTAGTAAATGGTATTGTGATATGCCCTGTATCTAGGGAATACAGGAGGAACGATTGAAGGATAACCTTAGAGGTTTTACAAGGAGAAAGGTAATATTCAAAATTCTCAAGAATAGAAATGTTGATAAAGGAAATATGACGTAATTATAATTTTGCCAAGTGAGGCACGTGTTAAACCACGAGAAAGTATGAATTGAACCAGTAAAGGTCGAAATTGTTCAGGGCAATTAGGACATAATATAAAAGATGTTCTAAGTATGATTGAGAGTCAGTCGTGACAGTGATTAACCTCTAAAGATTGAGGCAATAAATTATGGAAAAATGGTGATATTTTATTTTATTTTATTTACTCATCAGATATTAAAGAAAAGCATTTTCACATAAGCTGTGATTGAAATAAGGTAGAAAATTTATTTGGAGGTGGTTAAAATGACATTGACTGTAAGGAAATTTTACTATCAGGAAAGGCCAAAGAGGTGGCCGACACTTTAAAGGTAAGATTATAATTATAGGCGCGTGCGCCAAAGGAATACAGTGATGATGGTTGAAGCCGGGAAGGTTGTATTACGGTTCGGAAGATTGACATTCCTTCTGATGACTGTGCAATACTCAACCGTAATAGTAGTTGGGTAAAGGTTTAATTCGTGTAATCGCCATTAGCGGGCTATCTATCTTAGAAGGTACTATCTTGAGAATGAGCCTGGACCATGTTTCAAAAGGACTAAAGGAACCTTTGAGTTAAGTCTTCTATCGAAGGCATATGATTAAGAATGGTATTAACCTGCTATCGTTACTTTGATTGAAACTCTTCTGCAATTTTATCTACTTCATGTCATGAAAGTACGTCAGAGTTTGGAGTGTTCTTCATGAATTGTGATTGGTGGTTATGTTAACTCCTTAGGAGAATTAGATACGAGATGTATGGACTCCGTATGGTTAGCTATTAAGACTTCATGGAAAATGAATGACTATAGTAGGTCAGTGGTGGACCATAGTAAGGCAGCAATGATTCTGCGAGTAATGAGCTGATTACAACCGTGAGAGTTGTATTGGAATGGGTGTTGAGATTGAGTACCACTAATCGGGTCGTGGTAGTGTATAAGTTATCATTGATAGACTAATTAAGTAGAGTATCTACCTATTGAATATTATTCTTTCTTATCAATAGAGAGTCGTATTACTATACGAGGAAGGTTGCGGTGCAAGCATAGAATTCTATTAACGATGATGTATAAAATGAGATTCCAGATTCGATTTTCGATGTCGAGGGAGTTTCATAGGTAATTGAGTATAAGCTCGAGGAAGAGCATGGGTCCATAGAATGATGGACGGAATAACAAAAATATTTAAGCATGTAAAATGCGATGCGATAATACTTGATGTTGATATATATACATATATGTTTTGTTCTCCTATGACAAACCTCTATGATTCAGAGGTAGGTTCCAAGCCAGATATTTTATGGCAATATTTTTTCATATATACAATTCTCTTCAGTTCGTTCTTTTCTCTCTTTTCATTTCATGTAAACTGAGAAGAACAACCCTTCCAGAAGGGGAGGTATTGCCGAATGACTATCTATCTGTGTGATAGAAGCCGAGTAGGATACCAGCTATTGTTTAATTGCTTGTCAAGTACTAAAGGCTGGCCACCTTCTGTACTAACTATGCGATATAACAAGTGTTCATGATCATAGTGATCTCTCAACAAATTCCTTTACTTCTATTTGATTGATCAAATTTTGGAAAATAGAAACAACTGAAAAAGGAGTAATAAAGTGGTGGTAGTATGCGGAATGGAAACACATTCGTGATACTAAGGTTGACGTGGTTATTAAAAGGTTATAGAACGCTAGCGAGCAAAAGTATAACCCGTATAATATTAGGAACGGAAGGTAGTAGCGATTACGAACTGGAAAAGAATGGGTATTGAGAAGCAAAAGTTCTAATGCTAAAAGCTATAATGAGAGTCTGTGCAATAGACTTGAAAAAATTTGGAATGATCACCTAACACGGATTGAGTTTTCTTACGACAATAGATCATATGTCAATATTGAGATATCGCCTTATGAGATCCTTGAGGGAAGACAATGTCGATTTCCCTTATGTTAGGATGAAGTTGTAGAGCGCAAGATGCTCGGACCCGCAGTAGTCCAAAGGGCCAGGGATATAATAGATCTAATCAGAGGACGGCTGGTAGTAACCCAAGATGGACATAAGAAGTATGTTGATTTGACACGAAAGGACAAAGAATAGGAAGTAGGGGACCTAGTGTTGTTAAAGGTATCCCCTTGGAAACCCTTGGAAAGGATTGATGAGATTCGGAAAGAAAGGAAAGCTAAGTCCACAATTTGTCGGACCCTTGGATATATTAAGAAGTATTGGGAAGTTAGCGTATGAGCTAGCCTTACCCCAGAACATGTAGCAAGTCATAACGTGTTTCACGTGTAAATGTTAAGGAAGTGTAATTCGGATGCCAGATAAATAGGGGCATATAAGCGCATAGACATGCAACCAGACGTAACCTATATGGAGCAACCAGGAAGGGTTATAGAGTGAAAAAGAACAAGTACTTAGGAGAAGGGTTATCAAACTAGGCGGAGTTTGGTGGTAGGACCACAATGTGGGAAAATTTACTCGAGAGTTAGAAAGTGCAATGCTAAGAGAGTATCCCTATTTATTTTCAATTTGATTCCGGGACGGAATCCTTTTAAGGAGGGGATACTGTAATAACCCCCAAAATTTTCAACTTTTTGTAACCCTTGTGAATAGTGTTTTAGCTGAATGAGGAAACTTTTCATGCCACACTATGTAGGGGTTCTGTTATGGATATTCTGAGATTTTATCAGTACTCTATATGATATATGAGTGTATATAAAGATCGTCAGAATCCAATTCCGAACACTTTGATTTTTCCCGGAAATACACTAGATACGGAGAGAATTAAGTATAAGGTAACAGGATAAAAAGGATTTAAAATAAAGGATTATAATAGAGGATCATAAAAAGGAATATAATGTATTGAGAAAGGTTAAGGGAACCTAAGTAATAAGATCCCGGGTATGATCCTTCAAACGATAAACGAGAACGAAAGTTAAGCGAACCGTATAACAGATCAGCGGTCATTAGGCAAACAATTAGGAAGTTAATCAAAGGGATTAGAGTGAGTGATGTCACCCAACCAATGAGAGGAGGACAAAGAGGGAAGGATGACATCACAGCATGACATAGGCATGACATGGGAAGGAAGGAGATGTGGTGGCTTTTTAACCACACAAAATCAAGGGCAAATAGGTAAATTGACTAAATCAAACACAAAAACAAATCAACCAAGCCAAGCAAATTCATTCTTCATCAAAATCAAAAAGAAACCAAGGCATTGTTCTTGAGAGCTCTCGGCTTTTTACTATTGTAAAAGGCAAGAAAATTCAAAATCAAAGATCCAAGCTTCCTAAATTGGTGAGTTAATTCCCTAATCATCTTCATGCTTAGTTAGGGCTATATCATGAGTTTAATCCATCAATTCCTTCTCAATCTTCTTCATTTAATCAAAGAAGAAGACAATGAATAGTGTTTTCAAGTTTTTAACTTGACATTTTTCTTGTTTTCCTTGAAGATCCAAGCATTCCTAAGACTTCTCAAAGCTTCTTAAGGCTTCCTAGCTACTCCCACCACTTCAAGGAAAGTATATCATCTCCAAACCCTAGATTCCTATGTATTATAAGATGATTTTGAATAGTAGGGTGATATTGTAGCTTGATGTTTGTGATTTAGAGTTTGGGATTGAAATGGTATTGAAATGGAATGGTAAATGTTGTTGTTTTGATTAAAAGAACTTAAGTATGGTTAAAGTTAAGCTTAGGCATAAGTATGAATGTTAAAATTGAATTGGCTGGGGTTGTTATGATGTGATAAGGATGGATGTTGGTTGTATGTTGGATTTGAGGTTGAATTGGGTTGGTTTTGAATGGTTTAAAATTGGGAAATCACGTAAACATAGCCGTCGCAACGTCCGATTTTCTTTAGACTGTTTTTGTGCATAAAATTAGGACCCGAGAACCCCCTGCTAGATTATTACTATTGTCATGTTTAGATAGCTCATGTTACGAGCTTCGTTTTGATATGTAGTTCGTTCGATTCCGATGCACGGTTTAGGAGAAACGACCGTTTCATGTAACGGCATTTCGCGAACGAAACTTTTCCCCTCGCCTTACTTTGAAACATAGGTTAAAGACCAAAAAGGGTTAATTAATGTATGAAACATTTATGGTAAGTGTGTTAGGCAGTTGGTAAGACACTCGCGAAGGAATCGCCTTAGAACTCATAAAGGTTAAATTATTAAAAATGGTGGAGCCGAGGGTACTCGAGTGACTTAAGAGAATCAGTAAGCGCAAAACGAGCGTTAGAGTCTGAGTTAGCTAGAGTATAGATTTACAAGTGACTTTGGTTTAATTCCAACTTACTTGTTGTTTATAGGTTACCAGACTCATCCCGAGCCATTCGTAACCCCCCAGTCGCTCAGGCAAGTTTTCTACCCGTTATAACTGTTGTTGTGATGTATATATGTATATGCATTATCTTGCGATAGATGCATGTTGGTTAATTAGAAAATGTTGCAATATATTGAAGCATGCTGCTATGGTATATATATATGCATGCTTGTTTCGTATTCTTTCCATATATATCTGTTGATTCAGTTGATAATACCTATGCTAGAGGATAGCGGTAATTTGCATATACCCTTAGTATAGGGACCCAAAGGTGAAAACATATTTCTAAACCGGGAGTCGATGTTCCCGAGGATAATATATATATTTTTATATATATATGGTTATATATTAATCGAATAAGGTTTATTCGATAAATTTAACTTTATTTTATTATCGAATATTATTTGAATATTCATTCGAGGGCTTATGACTCAGTTTATATTATTAATGATTATTAATTGGATATTCATTTGAGGATGTATGACTCCTTTATTTCATGAATATTAATTATAGTATTCATTCGAGGACTTATGACTGTTAATTCTATTTAATGAATATTACTTTGAATATTCATTCGAGGACTTATGACTCTGTTTATTCTATTTAATGAATATTATTTTGAATATTCATTCAAGGACTTATGACTCCGATTATTTACTAAATAATATTCTTTATTTTATTAAAGAATAATTTTTCGATAATCAAACTTATTTTCGATTATTCAAATAAAGATAGTACTTTCGTATAAGTATATCTTTGGTTATTTGCTATTCATTCAAGTATAAGTTTTCCAACTTCTACCTCAATTATTCTTATCGGAATATTATTTAAATAATAATATTCAGATATTCCTTTCATATCGGGACTGATTTATTTTAATAAATCAGTATTACTCCAAACACTCTTTAAAGTGTTTTCGAGTCTTCAAAATGATTTTTAAAAGTTAGAGCGGATCCCAAAACAAATTTTTATATTTAAGATCTTCCTTTTTAAGGGGATTTAAATACTCGCTCAAAACCTGAGGGATCCGGCTCTGTGGTGTATTTTATATTCGCAACAAGGTTGCAGTTTTGATAAATGAATTGATTACTTACCCAACGTTTGGGAAGTAAGTCCATCTATTGAGTCGGCATAAGCAACATGGGCTCAGTGGGCGTCCATGATAGTGTAAGTGGCTCAGTGGGAGTCCATCAAATGCATAAGTGGCTGAGTGGCAGTCCAGCATAAGGTCCTATTACGACCAGGGTGATGACCAGTCGGGAATTCGTCCATCTACTAGTAGAAAAGGTTACTTATGGGTATCTTTGCCTGATCAGCAAGATATCTGGTTTATGCCAAAATTCTTTTCCTTTCCAAATTTATTGGATATTGCAAATCTGTTCATACTTTACATGGCAGAGGTTTTCAGGAAATGTATAAAGGAAGATGTATATGTGGATATATATATATATATCAGAACTTAATGAAGTATGTCATAACTTCATTTCCTTTAATAATATTTTAAAGATTTAATCTATTCAAATCTTGTCTTGTAGTCTCATCTATGTGATGAACTGTTGAAAGCTCATTATACTTTGAACAATGGTAGTTCAAGTAGCCTTAGAAATGATATAAGTGTAGTGAAGTATTTGGTAACTTCATCTTTTAAACTTATATCTAGTTAATAATTGTCTTATGAATGACAAAGATTTTTAGAAAAACGTTGAGACAAGGTTAGATATATGAGATCACCTTGCAACGATATTTTTTATACAGTTATACACTGGAACTCTATGTGTATTATGCATGGAAGAGGACTTCCAATATTTTGAAAAGTATATATGTATATATACTGAATATTTTGCGACTTCATCGCATTAAGATATCAAACTTGGTTCATTTCTTTTGACCAAGACTTTCATGAGTACTATGAGAAGGCTCATATTGTTAATCATTATACATATTATTTTGGTGGGCTTGCTGCTCACCCTTGCTTTCTTCTTTCATCACACAACAACAGATAGAAAAGATGAACAGGACCAAGCTCCCGATTCGCAAGCGATTAGGAGACGTTCCGCAGTTTTCTAGAAGCATTGATGTCGCCGTAGCTGAGGTTGGAACTACCAATAGGCTAGGCTTTCAACTTTTGATGTACCAGATTTATGTATATTTATGAATTGTAATAATGGCAAAGAAATGTAAATTTATTCAGAAAACCTTTTAAGGTGTATGGGCAGATAATTGTGGAATAAAATGACTTGTGGTTATTTTTGGATGTTCATCTCTAAGACTATAACGTGTGGTGTGTGTGTTTATTGTGGGGTCACAGTACAGAGTAGTTGAGTAATTATTAAGATTGGGTGTTATTAAGGGAAATAGAACTCGTGACAACCCGGATCCCCGACCCCGGATTTGGGGGTGTTACAGTTGTCTCTTATAGTAGTAGATTTCAAATCCCAACTTTCAGGAAGAGCTAAAAGGAATTTTAGATTTGAATCTTCAAGATATTATTCCTTGTCCACCAGTGATAGATCATTCAAGAGTTTGACAAACCTGTCATATAAGTCAGTTAATGACTCATCAGGTTTTGAGTCAAAGTGCTCATACTCTTGAGTGAGTATAGTCCTCCTATTTTTCTTGATTGCATCAGTTCCCTAGCATCTTGTCTCCAAAGCATCCCATATCTCCTTTACAGTCTTGCAATGAATTACCTTGTTTGACATCACATTATCAATGGCACTATATAGCAAATACCTTACCTTTGCATCCTTGGCAATGGATGAGATATCTTCAGCTGTATACTCACTTTTCTCCTTTGGTATGGTCTTTGCTGGCTGATCTGCGACTATAACAGAGAGCTTGGTTGGCTTATGCGATCATTCATTAATTCTGTCAAGGTATTCAGAATCAGTAGCTTCCAGAAACATAGCCATCTTTACTTTCCATAACGGATACTCAGAAGGTCTCAGTATGGGAACCCTAATAGTCTCATATCGACTGTGGATTTCAGTGTTTTTAGTTTCTTCAGTTTTGGTGGGCTTGGTTAGATTTTCTGCTTCTTCAGACATGCTGTTTGGATCTTTACTGTATGTGTGTTAACAGATAGGCTCTGATACCAATTGCTAGGTCACACAACACTGTAGAAGGGGGTTGAATACAGTGTAGAATACAATCAAATGGATTTCGAACACAAGTAACAGTAAACAGATATATTTGATATAATAAACTCTGTTACAATGGAACTGTTCTCTCTCAGTGATGAACAAATATCACGAGAGCTGCTAGGTTACAATGTATGATCTTCTCGATAATGATAATACATATAGTGTAAACCTATGTCTGTGTTTATATAGTACACAGTTACAAGATAACTTCTAATTGATATGGAATATAATTCAGTCTCCTAAAATATATCAATTAGATATATTATACAAGTCTTTTTATCTTCTAACTCTTTCCATGCATATCTTCTTTTGTATTAGTCTTGATCTTCTTTCATGTAAATCAGCTTCCTTCCTTAACTGTTAGTCCTCTCGTACTTAAGTTCTGATATCCATCTTCTGATATTTATCTTCTGATAATCTAAGTTCTGATATCCTTAAGACTTCCAGTAAGTACTGATTCCAGTAAGTATTGATATTTCCTGTTTGTTAAGATTTGAAAACTAAACATGAAACATATTAGACATGACATCTCAAATATATCTAACACAAACATACATCAATAACTCGTGCTCATATGCATAAACTAATAAATTATTCATACATTAGGTAACAACATAAATATATCGTCAATAATTTATAATGAAAATAGTTTCAATTAGCACAATTTAGAGTATGTCCGTGCATTGCACGGGCTATAGAGCTAGTTTGAGCCAAATAAATGAAACAGTATTATGGTTTCTAGGCCTATATATCATTTTGAGATAAAAATTTGGTCAAAATTTCATTTCGGAAAATTATACCCTAATATATTAATTCAAGATTTTACATCATATAACGTCATGTATTGTATTGGTAAAAACTCCAAAACGCTACATCGTGTAGCATCTAGGCTCATTCTATTTTATTATTTTTTAAAATTTTTAATGTACAAAACATGAGATGATGTACCAAAAACTACATCATGTATCGTTTTGACCCCAAAATACTACTTCATCTATCATTTTACACATATTATTTTATTAAAAATATATTTTAAACTCAAATAAAAAATTATTAAACCCTGAAATAATTAATAATTGTTTTAAATTATTTCTAAACCCTAATAGAGGATTGGTGAAATCTAAAATATTTAAAATTATTACATTTAGTTACACTCTTAAATTTTAAAATTGTTTATTTAATGTTCATATTTTTTATTCTTAGGATTTCTGGCCTACCATAAACCCTAAAGCGGTGTAATTTTTTTTAACATTTCTAAAACCCAAAGGGGATTGAGAAACCCTAAAAAAATAAAATTTGTTAAATTATGGTACATCATTAAATTTAAAAATGTTATTTTAAAATGATTTTTGAAAAAAATAACATTATGTGGTGTTTTCGGCGCCAAAACAATACAAAATAAAAGTTTTAAATAAACAAATGAACACATTAATGCTACATGTAGCGTGGTGTGTATATTTTTTTTAAAAAAATGGGGGCAAACCGCTATACGATGTTGTTAGATATATTTGAGATGTCATGTCTAATCTATTGTGTTTAGTTTCAGAACTTAATATCAGGACTTACTGGAAATCAGAACTTATTGAAGTCAGAACTTATATCATAACTTAAGGCCGTCAGGATTTATATCAGGACTTAAGTGCGGGTACTTTAGATAAAGAATGCATCCGATTTACAGGAGAGGATCCGAACTAAAATAATAGAAGATATGCATGAAGAGTTGGACAGCTAGAAGACTTGTAGAAGATAATATCTGATTGATATATTTTAGGAGACAGAATTATATTCCATATCAATTAGAAGATATCTTGTAATTGTGTACTATATAAACACAACTTAGGGTTTACACTATATGTGTTATCATTCACGAGAAAAATTATACATTATAACCTAGCAGCTCTTAGTGATATTGTTCATCACTAAGAGAGAACAACTGTTCTATTGTAACAGAGTTTATTATATTGAATATACTTGACAACTGTTACATACTTGTGTTCGAAATCGATTTGATTGTACAAACACTATATTCAACCCCCTTCTATAGTGTTGTGTGACCTAAAAAGTGGTATCAGAGCATCTCTGTTGATATACAAACAGTGAGATCCAGTTTACAATCATGTCTGAAGAAACACAAACTCCAACTAAGCCCACCAAAACTCAAGATACTCAAAACAATCAAACTCACAGTCGATATGAGAGTATTAGGGTTCCCATACTGAGAGCCTCTGAGTATCTTATATGGAAGGTAAAGATGGCTATGTTTCTGTAAGCCACAGATCCAGAATACCTTGATAGAATTAATGATGAACCATATAAGCCTACCAAGCTTTCTGTTGCAGTTGCTAATCAACCATCAAAGATGATACCAAAGGAGAAAGGTGATTACACAGCTGAAGACATCTCATCTATTGCCAAGGATGCAAGGGTAAGGCATCTACTGCATAGTGCAATTGACAATGTCATGTCAAACGGGGTAATTGGATGTAAGACTGCAAAGGAGATATGGGATGCTTTGGAGACAAGATGTCAGGGAACTGATGCAATAAAAAAGAATAGGAAAACTATACTCACTCAAGAGTATGAGCACTTTGACTCAAAAGCTGATGAGTCATTAACTGATTTATATGACAGATTTACCAAACTCTTGAATGATCTGTCACTGGTGGACAAGGAATATGATCTTGAAGATTCAAATCTAAAATTCCTTTTAGCTCTTCCTGAAAATTGGGATTTGAAGTCTACTACCATAAGGGACAACTATGACCTTGCTGAAACTACCCTTGATGAAATTTTTGGTATGCTCAAGACTCATGAACTTGAGATGGATCAAAGGAGAAAAAGGCATGGAAGAAAGTCAAAGACCGTTGATATTAAAGCTGAGGAGAAATCTCCTAAAGTGGTTGTCTCAAAGAGGGGAAAAGGAAAGGGTCTCATCATACAGTCTGATTCAGAGTCATCATATTCTGATGATGATTCAGAATCTGAATATTTATCTGAAGTTGATGTTGATGCAGAGATGATGAAACTGTGTGCCCTTATGGTGAAGGGTATCATAAAGATAGCCTACAAGAAATTCAGAAAGGGCAAGAAGTTTTCCAGGAAAGGTGGAAGTTCTGAAAAGAAAGGGTTCAGAAAGTCTGATGGAAAAGGAGGAAAGTCTAACAGAGGAGACAACTCAAATGTCAAATGCTATAATTATGGTGAAACAAGCCACATCTCTCCTAACTGCAAGAAAGGAAAAAGTGATAAAGGCCAGGCACTTATTACAAAGAAGAAAAACTGGGTAGACACTTCAGATTCTGAAGATGAGGTGAACTATGCCTTGATGGCAAATGCTGATAGCAGTTCTGATGCTGCTGAATTAAAGGTACCTCAATCAAATCTTCTTTTCATATTGATGATATTTCAGAGCTAAGATTATATCTTAAAACCGTGTTCATTAGTTTTAGAGATCATACTTTAATAAATGAAAGATTAACATCTGAAAGGCTTGTTCTTAGAAACAGAAATAACTACTTAGAAAAGGAGTTAGTTATGTTCCATCAAACTCAGAAAGAAAGAGATGAGGCTTTGTATGTTAGAGATGAAGTGCTAAAATTGAATAAATCTCTTAAATCTGAACTGGAAAAGGAAAAGGAGATAATCAAAACTTGGACTAACTGTGGAAGAACAACTCAGAAAATCTTAGAAAATGGAAATTGGAAAGAAGGACTAGGTTACCTAGATGATAAAGAAGAAAAGGAAATCGTGTCATCTAAACCAAACTTTACCAAGAAAGCTGAAAAGCCTAAAGTTAATCCTGTCAAATTTGTGGCAAATTCTGATAAGTCAAAATCTGAAAAGATGATAGACTCTATAACATAAGTCAAAGAAAAGTCAACTTCTGACAAATTAAAATAAGATAAACCAGCTAAAGTAAACATAGGTTTAATGACAAAGAAGCAGCTTAAGCATAAGCTGAAAGAGATTAGAAATGTGAACAAGGTAAAGGAAGCTAGGAAAAATAGGAATGGAAAGGAAGGAGTGAATAAAAGCAATAAGTATATGCCCGTTCTTAATGCTCCTAGAAAGAAATGTTATAATTGTGGAAACTCTAACCATCTTACTTCTTTTTGCAGGAAAAATAAAGATATAAACTTTTTACCTCCTTAATCAGGAGATAAGAGTCAGACTGTTAGGTTTAAACCACAAAATCCTTGTTTTCGTTGTGGTAGTTTATGGCATTCTGTTTATACTTGTAAGGAATATCATAGTTTGTACTATGATTATTATTAAATAAAACCTTCTTTGAAGAAAGTTAGTGTAATTCCTTCTAGTGTAAATTCTGATGCAAAGTCAGATAAAAAGCATGTTAGCATAAACTATGAAACTAAATTCGCTGCAAATGCTAACAAAATGAAAAAGGCCAAAGGATTCAAGAAAGTCTGGGTCCTTAAAACTAACCAATAGTGATCTTTGTGATTGCAGGGCAACAGGAAAAACATCTTTGTTCTGGATAGTGGATGTTCATGACATATGACTGGAATTAAAGCCCTGCTATAAGATTTGTGGAGAAAGTCGGCCCAGGAGTTTCTTATGGAGATGGCAACATGGGAAAGACTCTGGGATATGGCAATATCAACCTTGGGAATGTCATAATTGAATCAATAGCTCATGTCTCAGGACTTAAACACAATCTGCTAAGTTTGAGTCAAATCTATGGTAGAGGTTATCATGTGGATTTCTTTGAAGAACACTGTGAAGTTTTAAGTAATTCTACAGGCAAAGTTGTTCTGAAAGGTTACAGACATGGTAACATATTTGAAGCCATACTTTCAACAAACTCTGATGGTTCTGCAATCTATCTGTTAAGCAGAGCATCAATTGAAGAAAACTGGAATCGGCACAAAAGACTCTCTTATTTAAATTTCAACAACATAAATGTGCTAGTAAAGAAAGATCTTGTGAGAGGACTTCCAAAATTAGTATTTGCTCCTGATGGTCTTTGTGATTCATGTCAAAAGGCAAAACAAAGAAAATCTTCATTCAAGAGTAAAACTGAATCCTCAATTCTTGAGCCTTATAACTTACTGCATGTTGATTAATTTGGTCCATTCAATGTCATGTCCATTGTAAAGGAGAAATATGCTATGGTTATAGTGAATGAGTTCACAAGATACACTTGGGTGTATTTTTTGTATAAGAAGAATGAAACTGCATCTACTCTAACTGATCATGTCAGACAGCTGGATAAGTTGGTCAAAGATTCTGTTAAAAAAATAAGAAGTGAAAATGGCACTGAGTTCAAGAATTCAATCATGGAAGAGTTCTGCAAAGAGCATGGAATAAAGCATGAATTTTCTGCACCTGGAACTCCACAGCAGAATGGAGTTATAGAAAGAAAGAACAGGACTCTTATTGAAGCTGCACGAACTATGCTTGATGAAGCAAAGCTACCAACCTACTTTTGAGCTGAAACTGTGCAGACTGCTTGTTTTACACAGAATGCAACACTCCTAAACAAGTATGGAAAAACACCATATGAGATTGGAAGAAAAAGAAACCAAATCTGAAATACTTTCATGTATTTGGATGCAAGTGTTTTGATCTTAATACTCATCCTGAACAGCTGTCAAAATTTATTCTAAAAGCTGATAAAGGAATTTTTGTTGGATATCCACTTTCCACAAAAGCCTTTAGAGTCTACAATTTAAGAACAAGGATTGTCATGGAATCTATCAATGTATCTTTTGATGATAAAAAGTTAACAGAACTGGAAGATTTCAATGATCATGATCAGCTGAGATTTGAAAATGATGATGTAAATTCTGATACTGTAAATTCTGATGACCTAAGTCCTGATTTTATAAGTTTTGACGGGTTAAATTATGATGTCATTGAAACTGTGATAACTACTCCAAGGGAAAATGCACCTATTCAGGGGGAGCATGCTAATGATCCTACCACATCTCAAGACTCTCAAGAAGCATCAGAACCTGTCACTGGCTCTTCAAGTTCTGATGAGCCAAATTCTGATAATTCTGGAAACTTTGATTCTTCCATTCCTGAAGGATCCAATTCAAATTCTGAAATTTCAGAGAGCATAACTTCAGGGGGAGCATCAGAAAATGCTGATGGAGACAACATGAATCATGGGGGAGCATCCAGTTCTAGAGATCAACTTCCATCTGCAAGGAAGTGGACTAAATCACATACACCTGACTTTATAATTGGAGATCCTGAAGCAGGTGTCAGAACTAGAACAACAACATCAAATGAATGTCTTTATCATTCCTTTCTATCTCAGACTGAACCAAAGAAAGTGGAAGAAACTCTTCAAAATGTTGATTGGGTGCAAGCAATGCAGGAAGAGTTAAATGAATTTGAAAGAAATAAAGTCTGGACCCTAGTGCTAAAACCAAAGAACAGATCCATTGTTGGCACAAAATGGGTGTTCAAAAACAAAACTGACAGTGATGGCATAACTACAAGAAATAAAGAAAGGCTGGTTGCTAAAGGTTCTCTCAACATGAGGGTATTGACTATGATGAAACATTTGCTCCAGTTGCTAGATTGGAAGCCATAAGAATCTTTTTGGCTTATGCTGCTCACAAGAAGTTTAAAGTCTTTCAAATGGATGTGGAAAGTGCTTTTCTCAATGAAGAATTGGAAGAAGAGGTTTATGTTGAACAACCTCCAGGATTTGTAGATCCAAATTTCCTAATCATGTCTAGAGATTGGATAAAGCACTTTATGACCTTAAGCAAGCTCCTAGAGCATGGTATGAGACTTTAGCTCAATTCCTTCTGGAAAGTGGATTTACCAGAGGCACAA
The DNA here is from genome assembly GCF_009905375.1 of Apium graveolens. Classification (NCBI taxonomy): domain Eukaryota; kingdom Viridiplantae; phylum Streptophyta; class Magnoliopsida; order Apiales; family Apiaceae; genus Apium; species Apium graveolens. Next base: position 160,714,219 of record NC_133653.1, read on the forward strand.
TTGATAAAACTCTGTTCTACCTCAACCATGAAAAGGACTTACTTTTGATACAGATATATGTTGATGATATCATCTTTGGTTCTACAAATGCCACTCTATGAAAGGTTTGCAAAGCTAATGCAGTCAAAATATCAAATGAGTATGATGGGAGAACTTAGCTATTTTATGGGACTTCAAGTCAAGCAAATTGAAGAAGGTACCTTCATAAATCAATTCAAGTACACCAGAAATTTACTCAAGAAATTTGGAATACAAGACAGTTAACCTACATCCACTCCTATGGCCACTGCAACCAAGTTAGATAAAGATACTGAAGCATTAGTAGATATTACTAACTACAGAGGTATGATTGGCTCTTTACTCTATTTAACTGCAAGTAGACCTGATATCATGAATGCTACCTGTATTTGTGCAAGATTTCAGGCTGATCCAAGAGAACCTCATCTAATAGCTGTAAAAAGAATTTTCAAGTACCTCAAGGGTATAGCTGATCTAGGATTGTGGTATCCTAGGGAATCAGATTTTAAGCTAATAGGTTACTCAGATGCAGATTTTACAGGATGCAAAATAGACAGGAAAAGCACTAGTGGAAGCTGCCAATTTCTTGGAGGCAGATTGGTTTCTTGGTTTAGCAAGAAACAGAAATGAATTTCCACATCAACTGCAGAAGCAGAATATATTGCTGCAGGAAGCTGTTGTGCACAGATTCTTTGGATGAAGAATCAGTTACTGGACTATGGGTTAGAATTTTCTAAAATACCCATTTACTGTGATAATCAAAGTGCTATTGCTATGACAGGAAATCCAGTTCAACACTCAATGATAAAGCACATCAGCATTAGGTACCGTTTCATAAAGGAACATGTGATGGAAGGTACAGTGGAATTGCATTTTATTCCAACAGATCAACAACTAGAAGATATCTTCACAAAACCACTATGTGAAGCTACCTTTACAAGACTGGTAAATGAACTTGGAATGGTTTCAGGTTTTTTCTCAAAATCTGTGTAGTTTTTGTTCTCATGCATCAGACTTTATGATCAGTGTTTACAGATTTTCTTATCTCCATGTAGTCTGTGCTTAAATTGTAATATATTAAATACTGATTATTATCCGATGTGATTCTATATACTCTGATAGTGTTTTGAATGTTCTGTGACTATTCACTCCAATGAGGATTATTTGTTAGATGTTGACTTAGTAGTCTTTAACAAACTGTGTATCCCATATTTAAATTAGTTATTTATATGGAAATCCATAAAACAAGCAAACTCTGATTTTGATCTTAGTCAAATTTACCTTATGTATCTTATTACTAAGTCACAAACTAGATTATTGCTTCTTAACTGTCAAATTCAGATGTCGGTAAATCTTAAGGATGAACTACATGCTTGATAAGCCTCACTTATCTGAAGAAAACAAAAGAACAGAAAAATTGTAGTCAGGTACTCCTTTGAGATCTAGAGTAAATATGTGAAAGGGAAGACCCAAGTGCATTGCTGGTATTAAGTTATATGCATTAGAAAAGCAAATAAATTTTTCTTGGTGACTTTTCACATTCTCTGATTATTGGAGAAATACTCTGAGAATAGCATAAATTCTGATAGCAGTTGTGACTCATTTACACTGAAAAGCCACTGTAAAAAGAATGTCAAAAGATGCATAAAATAAACAGTTGATGTGGACTCTTGCTTAAATTTGTTCAATAGTAGACTTCAAATTAGAGACTGATTTTAAGCATTTTTCTTAGTTATGCCTTATTTCTAAGATATTTGAAGTCTATCAGACTTTAATCTTTATCTGATCATTTGCAAATGCACACACTCTCACTCCATATGAATGATGAAAATTACCGTGGTGATTAAGTTGTTTTAGATAAACAGTTAAGTATTATTTGCATAAATTCTGAGGACAAGTTCTGATGAAAGTTCTGATGATTAATATAGCACCCTCCAAATCCGGGGTATAAATTTGGGGCATTATTAATAACAACTACAAACTAAACCTGCACAAGCGGAATATAAATATGGTAATTACCCCGAACTACTACTACCCAGGATCTTTTAAGGTTAAGAGTTGAAAACAAGAATGACACATTAACTTTATTACAAACCCAAATAAAAATAATATGTCTCAAGAACTCTCTTTGTTACAAAATTTTATTCTATCTACATTCTCACCACACAACCTTTATTCAAACCACACAAAACTTTTATCCTATACCCAACATTACTACTTATCCTGTTACACCTGATCTGGTAGCTCAAAGCTCTCTTCGGGAATAGGGATGAACACTCTTGGTATAAGAGGGTCCCGCTGCTTGACTCGCTTCCTGACTACGCGGGTCCTGATGGGTTTCATTCTCTACCTTAACTGTAAAACAATAGGAATAACAATAAAAGGGAATGAGCCAAAATTGCTCAACAAGCCTGCAACAATATATATAGTATAAAGAGAGAAGAATAGATGAACCGATAATCGGTTGGTTTGAACAACCATCTGAATCTGCATAGGATAATAATTTGCCAACACTGGCGAGTGCCAAATGAACAAGACTGGAAACAAGAACCAACATATGCACTATAACCTGCTGATCAGTCAGGATACAGTGTGGATCTATACCCAACTGCATAGACCCAACCAACATAAGGAGTACTCAGGCAACTATGGCCTATTAATTAAAGTTATGGGTAAAACCCAGCCCATATCGTAACCATCCAGTCCAAGGTTTAGCATCCGGAACAATCAGAATGCTTTTGATGTATCCCAGCATCAGGATATATCTGAGTATATGTAACAAGGGTAAAAGTATTGGAATATGAATAAAGGATTCAATAAATTGGAAGAAATCAAGAATTGAAATGAAATAGACACAGGAATCAATAATTATGTAACGGTGTATATGAACAAGACTTATCAAAAGGTAACTGATATGGAAAAATGGGTTATAATTCACTATTCTGAATTTAGAATAGGGGAAAACTTGCCTTGCGCGTACTTAACCTGGTTCAACGCACCGCCTTCGGTCTCTAGCTTGATCTGCCTTACTGACACTGAACCAATCATAGAAAGATAGTCGTTTAGATAACTTATTACATACGCATACCTCGAATTGATACTACGCAACCCTATCAATCACCCATGCGTTTCTATCTGACTCGCATATATACATATATAATTATATAACGCATAAGGTTCACATAACCACGTAAAGCACATAGCACATAAAATACATAATTGATTTTTGGACTTATAAATATTTTTGGAATCGATACTAGGCTCAAACCTATATTATATAACCCTAGGTAATTTTATTATAATTTTTCGGGATTTATTTGACTCGATTATATCCCTATTAGGGTCTATAAACCATTAATTAACATAAAACCACTCTCTTCCGGAAGAAATTATGACTTACAATTATTTTTATTGCATTCGTTTCATTTTTCTGAGTCTAGGGGTCTTCGTTTCGCTCAAACCGGACTAACGGTTTAATTATTATGAATTAAATAAGATGTAATTAATTAATAATCAATTATAAATTATTAATTATAATTAAATAATTCTTAATTATATTTTTAAATAATTAATTAATATTTATTGTATTTTAAAATAATTAATCCTGAATTATTATGATTAATTACAATTATTTATAAATTATTAATACTTACTCGATTAGATCGATTATTTACAAATAATCAATCGATACAATTAACTGATACATTATATATCGAATCGATTATCATTACTCGAATCATAACTCAACAAGCAACTACTCGTATAAATACGAGCTACTCGCAATATTCAACTAATTAACGAATTATTATTCGTATTATTTGATTATTTTTAACCTTATTTATTAATTAATTACCTAATTATTAATTAATTACCTAATTATTAACTAATTAGATAACTAATAAAGAATTAGATAAATAATTAAATAATTAATTAAATACTTAAATTCGAATTCCTAAATTAATAAAATAATTTAAAAATTAATTATAATATTTTTTTCAGAATTTAAAACTAATTTTTAATTAATTTAAAGAATTAATAAAACTAATTTTGATTTTATAAAATATAAATGAATAATTTAATAATTCAGAAACATGAAACAGGGACAGGTTTTCAGGGTTGGGGGATCAAACCCCGGGTCGAAACCGGGTCGAACCCGGGTCTTTAAGAACACGGCCAAGCTGCCCAGAATCCGGCGATAGTGGCTGGTTCCGGCAACTTTCCGGCGAGCAATTTCTCAGCTTCCAGGCCACCTTTCTGCAAGGTTCTTGTCCCGTTCGATTCCATGTGACTACAGTAACACCATCCTGTCGTCCTCTCTCGTCCCTGTCGTCCCAGTCGTCTTCTCCGGCCAGAAACAGAGCAACGGCCGGCGAGTAACAGCAGAATCCGACGAGCTCGGTTTCCAGGGTCAAAACACAACCGTTTGATTCGTTTCTTGGTGGGTTTTCATTCAAAATCACTCCAGGATCACAACCATATCAATAACATCATCTAATAACTCCGGGAACGATTTCTCCGATCAAACCAAACAATTTTCCGGCCAAATACCAAACTAACAGATTTGTACATGAAAAATTACAAATAAAATACCAAAATAAAGCTTATCACTTGTATAATCTAACCCTTATAAATATATTAACCTCAGGTTCATACAAAATAAAAAACGAATCAAAATTAAACTACATAAACTTGAAACTAAGAACTACTACCTAGAACATAACTCCGATCAATTAAATAGCAAAATCAGTTATAAACAAGTACAAGAAACTATACCAAGCATCAAAATCAACCTAGAACCCCAGAATCAAAAACCCCCAATTTCAGTTCAAGAACCCTAAAATACGAATTAAAAATCTAAACATCAAAACATGAAATTGATGGTATGAATAGAAAGTAGAGATCAAGAGCTTTGTTTTGGTTACTCACATGATCGATTTGGATATCAGAAACACTATGAAATCTGTGATTGAAGCTCTGCAATTGTTCTTCACCCCCAAAATCAATTTCTTAATATTCTGATTTTTAATTATAATTAACTGAATAATTAACAATAAATCTAGTATTTATATTTATGAAAATAATACCCCTAAATAAAATTAAGGGTCTAATTACATATCTAATAAAAATATTTGGCCCCAATTTTTATAATTTTTAGGTATTAATAATGAATTTTTAAATATCCTATAAATACAAAATTATGAATATTACAACAATGCAAAGAAAAATGATGTATGATAATTTCATGATCATATAAAAATAAAAATGTGATTTTTGTGGGGTTTTAGGTACCCGAAAGGGTCCGGAAAAGTCGTTTTTCACGAAAAAGGTAAATTTGTAAAACGTCTAGGGGTTCAAAATATCGATATGGTATAGGTTATTTTTGGAAAAATAGGGCCAATGATTTTGTTTGAAATACGGGCTTTTAAAACACTGTTTGAGCTGTACGGGTTTTGATATAAAATATATAACTTGCGATAAAACACTTAATAAATATCCAAAACACGTTCAGATCAAAACAGACAACACGTAGCACATAACGATTAGGGTTTAATGACTCAACACAGTTAATCACATAATAATACACATACTTTATCTTTATTATAATATAATACAAGCGTAATTTCTCGATCGTTACATTCTCCCCCCCTTAACAGGATTCTGCCCTCAGAATCACATTATGCAAATAACTGAGGATAATTTTCTAACATTTCACTTTAAAGCTCCCTGGTTGATTCTTCAACCACTGGGTTTCTCTACAAAACTCTCACTAATGACACAGACTTATTTCTTAATACCCTCTCTTGGCGATCTAGAATTCTTATCGGCTGCTCTACATATGACAAATCTGCCTGAAGTTCTATTGGTTCATATTCTATTACATGCCTTGTATCGGGATTGTACTTCTTAAACATAGATACGTGAAATACGTTGTGAATATGCTGCATATGGGGTGGTAGAGCTAACTCGTACGCATCCTTTCCGACTTTCTTCAAAATTTCAAATGGTCCAACGTAGCGAGGTTTCAATTTGCCTTTGTTACCAAACCTAGTAAATCCCTTTCATGGTGATACCTTTAGCAATACATGCTCCCCTTCCTTGTAGTTCATATCTTTTCTAGATTGATCGTCATATTTACGCTATCAATTCTGCGCTGCTTCAAGTCATTTGCGGATAAGTTCTACTTTTTCCTTGGTCTGCTGAATTAGTTCTGGACCTAGAATCTTGCGTTCTCCAACTTCATCCCAACATGTAGGTGATCTGCACTTTCTCCCATATAAAGCTTCATAAGGTGGCATCCCGATACTTGCTTGATAGCTGTTATTGTAAGAAAATTCCACTAGCGGTAGGTGCTCATCCCAATTGCCTTCAAAGTCTATTGCGCATACACGTAGCATATCTTCGATTATTTAGATTGTCCTTTTGCTTTGCCCGTCCATTTGAGGATGATAAGCAGTACTCATGTTCAACTTGGTTCTGAGGCATTCCTGGAATTGTCTCCAAAATCTCGAATTGAAACGGGGATCTCGATCCGATACAATCGATACAGGTACTCCATGACGCATTACGATTTCCTTGAGATATAAGTGCACTAACTTGTCCAGTGAAAATCTTTCGTTGATCGGAAGAAAATGTGCTGACTTCATTAATCGATCAATGATGACCCAAATTGCATCATGATTTGCTTTCGTCCTTGGAAGTCCCACTACAAAATCCATGGCTAAGTGCTCCCATTTCCATTCTGGAATATCTAGTGGTGGTAGTAGTCCGCTCGGGCATTGATGTTTAGCTTTCACTTTTGGCACGTATAACACTTGCTGACCCATTCCGCTATCTCTTTCTTCATATTTGGCCACCAAAAGTTTTCCTTCAGGTCTCTGTACATCTTTGTGCTTACGGGATGAATCGAATATCTTGAACTATGAGCGTGTTGC